>NW_027526361.1:97848449-98187480 GCF_048455015.1 Haemaphysalis longicornis | reverse complement strand
AAAATCAGCCCGGTGACGATTTTCCCAATTGCTTTATGAGGCCTGCTGGCGCAAAAGATGACAAAACGCCACGGCGTGATGTGCCAGCGGCCAAACAAGTTTCACCGCAGTGTACATTGAAACAGCGCGCGCCGGCGCCGCTCGTGCTGCCACCTGGGGAAGCGTTGCAGAAAGAAACTGTCTATTTCGGAGCCCCATCGACCGCGTCGTGATGGAGTGAGGAAGCTGTCCGAAAGGAGTTTAAGAATGTACCGACAGGCGTCGCTGTTATTCAGTCGCTTTTGTGTTAGCTTCGAGTCTCGTTACGTCAGCTTTCGGAGTGCCGCGCTACAAGTTCACCCGCTACACCGTCTTTTCTTTGGATGTGCAGCGTCCACGTTACACGAAAACAAGTGGAACGAGACAGGGCCTTCATATGTATTTTCGCTCCCAATTACGCCAGTTTTTGCAACAACAAAGACATAGACCTTTTTTTTTGTGGATTCATTTCTCACAAACTCCTTTACCAAAAGTCAATGTACTTTTAAAACAGCGTGTTTTACCGAGCACACCCTTATCACTAAATGGTGTCAGCACAGTAAAACAATTTTACGGCGTAGTGGCACGGGGAGTCAGTGCAGTTCCGCGGAAATTCGATGTAACCGTGCAATAAAGGATTCTTGTTTGGAGCCATTTCTCCGCTGTGCACCGTTGAGGCTCTTCGGAAGTATCCATGCATACTTCCTCCTAAAAACAGCAGCGCAGGCGACACCCCCCCCCCCCCCCCCCCCCCCATGTCGCAGTGAGTTCTCAAAATTTATAAATTATCCCATTCAAAGACGCGGTGCTGGTTTGCCTCTCATCAATTCGGCACGCATAACTTTTTTGACCCTGAGATCAATACCCTCTAAACACCGGGAGTTACTCAAAGGGCTACCAAATACACACCGGCAAGTCGGGTCAATGCGTGGGGTCAATGGCGTGGAGTCAGTGCATAGGGGGTATTGAAACTGCTTTATTAACGGGCTCATGCATGGAGACCCTTCCCGTACCCGCAAGGTGTAACATGTAAAAAGAAAACATTGAAATTGTATGTTTCGATTGCAAATCTAAGAGAAATGTAAAAAAGATAATTACACAAGATAATTAGACCAGAAAATGTCTCAATATAAACATACTAGATCTCGAAGTTATTTTCGCGTTAATTGCCGCTGATTTTGTGTGTCTGCATGTGTGTGGAATTTTGAACCCAACTATTTCAGGGGTTAACACTGTTGAATATTACAGTTAATTAGAATTGTCATTTCTTCTAGAATTTTCAACGTTTCTGTATTTTTATTAGCTCAAGTTTCCTTCCTGTGAGATTCTATAGACGGTAAAATGTGGTTCTCTATGTTGTTTTGTTATTTGGCAGTCCTGTATAAGTAGTGGTCAAAGGTGTCTGCTGGTAGGTTACATTCACATTTGTTCTTATTTGTAATGCCAAACCTCTGAAAGTAAAATTGAACTCTGGCGTGTCCAGTAATAGCCTGCGAGGTCTACCAGTTTGTGGGAAAAGTGGGCGAGCCGGATTTTTTGCACATTTTTTATCCGTTGGAATGTGTAACTTTTATTTCCTCCTTGTGGTGGAGAGTGCTTGTCTTAAGCTTTTATAAGCCTGGAAAACTTGCGTCTGGGAGCTGAAACACCGGCGGCGCCAGTGACAACTCTAGAATTGAGGGTCCAGTGGGGGAGGTTAGCTAAAAGGGTCATGAAAGCCAAATGCAGTTTTGACTAAATGTTTAAAAGATGAAGACCTTAGTAACCCACTCACCTCCACTTCAGCACGGAAATACGTTTTTTAAGCGAAAGAAAAAGATAAGCAATACATAAAAAGCTTTTCAATTTTGCGCTATTTCGGGTCAGCAATAACGTAATAGAGAGAATTGACACCAAAACGCTTAACGACGCATTAACTGCACGTTAGCGTCAAAGTGGCACGGTGACGCGAAACTAAAAGCGCAACGCAATCGCATAATCACGTTTGTTGGTTGTGGCTTTGATCGGCAGCCGCAATTCTCCCAGACAAGTCCCTGTGCCGTAATAAGGACCACACGAGATAGTTTCTGGTGATGGGCCGTAAAAATTTCAGTGCGTGCTACTTGCGCGAAAATTACTGAATGCTTGTTTTCGCCCCATGTGATGCGTCTTACAACGCGCATCGAGTATTCTCCCACTCTCCTAAAACAACAAAATTGATGATGATGATGATGACGACGATGACGACAACGAAGAAGAAGAAGAAGAAGAAGAAGAAGAAGAAGAAGAAAGTGGGTAGAGGACCAAGGAGCGCCAAAATAAATAACTAAATGACGCAGGTTGTCATATGTGTAAGATAATTATGTGATGCAAAATTCGTTGGTGTGAAGGGCCAGCTTTAAAATGAAATAAGGCGCTAAACATTTAATCAATAGTGGGTTTTGGTGCTATAACAAACGTTTGAAATCCAGGACGCCTAAATATGAACTAGTTGCAAGTCAATGATCAAGAGGCCCCTGCTCACACTGGGCACCTCGCACCTCGAAAAAGTAATGTAAGAACGTAACAAATTGAATGGCTGACGTGCTAGAAAAGGCTGTGTATTCGATGATTTCACTCGACAGGACCATCGAAGCCCTGTCCATCCTTGCTGAACAAATTCATATCATCGTGTGGGGTGGTAGCATGTAATAAAGGCTGAGTTTTGTTTAAGTGTTTTGCGTCTTTCAACATCGTGAGACGAACTTTCCGTGAAACATGGAGAACAGATACAGGGTGTTGCGACGATAATTGGAACACTTTAAAAATTTTTCCTGAGCGAACTGCCGCTCTGTTCGCGCTCAAACTTGCCACGAAGGTCGCAATTCGTGGTCTATTTTGTTTGATACCGGGAGCAACGACGGTACTTACCTGTGTATTCTGAAAATAAATAAAAACGGTTTTCGCCTGTGGGAAAATGGCAGCTGATTTGGACGTGCGAGTCAGCACAAGTTGATGTTGGAACGACGGAACCACCTGCAGAGTGAAACGCACGTTTGGGATTCACGTACAGAGCCAAATGGTGTAGCAGACGATCAGAAAATGCACCTAGAAATGAGCTAGCAGACGATCAGAAAACCCGGTTTTTGGGCTCGCACGTCCAAATCGCCGCCATTCTTCCCATAGGCGAAAATCGTTTTTATTTATTTTCAGGATAAACAGGTAAGTACCGTCGTTGTTCTCGTTGTCAAACAAAATAGACCACAAAATGCGACCTTCGTGTGAAGTTTGAGCGCGAACAGAGCGGCGGTTCGCTCAGGAAAATTGTTTAAAGTGTTCAAATTACCGCCGCAGCAACACACTGTATATGTTCTTAATTTATGCTGCATAGTGGAGGCTACGCACCTGTGGGAAGATGCGGATGTATTGCATGTGTATGCCTGATTCGCAGTCTGCGCACAGCTAGTTCCATCGATTCGCCTGGTTCTTACAGTGAAGCTGTCTATGGCTATGATCCAGGAGATCGTCTCGGCAACAGAGCAATGCAGACAAGACTCGCGTTGCGGCGCCTACCTAAATCTCCGAGATCATAAAGCTGTGCGCCACACCTTCAGCGTATGGAAAAAATTATGGGAAATTAAAAAAAAAAAAAACGTTCCTAGGGTTTTCATATTTTATTCA
Source organism: Haemaphysalis longicornis (assembly GCF_048455015.1). NCBI lineage: Eukaryota > Metazoa > Arthropoda > Arachnida > Ixodida > Ixodidae > Haemaphysalis > Haemaphysalis longicornis. The sequence continues at coordinate 98,183,823 of NW_027526361.1, read as the reverse complement.
AGACGGCTTATATTTCTCCTAAAAGTGTCTCTTCAGCAATGCATTTCTGTTGAGAGGTGAAGCCGGCTTTAAACAAATCGTTGTAAGCTTGGCATTTGTAAGATGGCTTTCCCACAATGAGCGTCGCACAGTGAAGCACGTCTATCTTCGGAGGAAATATCATTACAGAAGGTCGGTCTAACTTTCGTTTTATTAAAACTATCCAGAAACCAATTATACGACAATTAGAGATGACTGTAACATTACGCCGAGTTTCATTTTTTTTTTGTTAATGACATAGTTCGCAGTGAAGTTGTGAATATTGCGGAACGGACAGCCCCATGTTTGTCCACCGGAAAAAAAAAAAAAAAAAAAACTCTAATTCGTCAAAACTTCATTCAGTTAATTAACCAGGAACTATGCTCAATCGCAAGTTACAAAAAATTCACAGCATATCCACGGGGTGAATGATGATGAGTGGGCGAAGCTCCTGAGTGGAAATCATCGGTAAAACCGTGACTCTTCAGTGAAAGTTCGCCCACTACATCTGTGTCCGAACGTAACGTCTAGAAAGTCTCGCTTAAACCGCGCGTCGGCACCTTGGGGCTGAGCTCGCCTGATGCGTTTTGCAGACGCCTCACGAGGTCTCACTGCATCGGGGTCTGCCTGCCGATACGCGCGCTTTCTCGCCGCTTCCCGTTCTCTGACGTTTTGGAGATCCTCTTCGCGCCGCAGCCGTGCCGCTTCGCGTACGGCAGGGTCCTCGCGCCGTTGCCGTGACGCTTGGGCCTCTCGTTCTCGAACGCTGGGATCTTGGCGGCGGCGTCGCGCAGCCAGACGACACGCTTCGGCCTCCCGCTCTCGTACGGCAGGATCTTGGCGGCGGCGTCGCGCAGCTTCACGGAGCGCTTCTGCCTCGCGGGCTCGCACATCTGCAGCCTTATCCATCGGGCGACTCCGAGCGCGCGCCAACAGCGAACGGATTTTATTACAACGCTCCCCGCCATCTAGTAAACAATCCAATAACTAAACTAGAGGTAGCCACGCCATCTAGTAAACAATTCAAGCGCATCTTTTCATCATATACAAGTACCGCCATCTAGTAAACAATCCAAGAACTAAACTAGAGGTAGCCACGCCACCTAGTAAACAATCCAAGAACTAAACTAGAGGTGGCTACATACATACGTCGAGGATGGACAGACCCACGCCCTAAGGAGCTTCGCCCCTAAAAAACGTGTTTTGCTTCGTGCATCCCTTGGACTACGACCCGGTCAAAGCATATTGTCCCTCACGTTGAGGCTCGGCACCACAGCTTTTATGGTTATCCTTCTTCACAGAGTGGAAGGGCACTGCATTTTTTCTGCGTTGTATTTTCCTAGACGTGGTTTCATGGCGTCCGATTTTTTCTCAGTGTGTCGGTCCCATCTTGCTCGTCCTTTCCTTGAAAGCTGCTATCCTATAAACTACTTAATAAGTTCTTGGCAAGGCAATTTATCTCTATCAACGAAGCCTTCGAGAACAGCCGCGGCCGCATTTCGGTCTGCTGCTTGATTACCTTGGATACCGCAGTTTCCAGGCTCCCAGCACACGTTGAACTGAAGCCGTAACGAGTAGGATGACATGAGTGCTTTTACAGGGTACTTTAATGTGCGTTTTTAGCAAGTTTACATGAAGGCCGGGCAGTCGGGATGCTGGACGAGGACGTATAAATGACTGAATTTTGTTAAATTTTGTTGCGTGTGTTAGTCAGAAGAAAACCACATGTGCGTCGTTAGTGAAAATGCTTGTGTGGTTGGTCAAGGTTCTTGTGTACGAAACGTGCTAGAGGCACCGCTGCAAAATTCGCGCTCAATTTATTATGCTCGCCAGTCTGAAAACGCTGTATCAAGGGGCTTTGGAGCATCTCTCTGCTTAGCAAGCATTAGGGACATGTCGCAGGGGATGGTACGTAGTTTCTAGCGTGCAAGGGAATCCGTGAACACTGCAAGGAAAACCTTTTTAAATGCCCTTCTCAGGTGCTGGTTTATGTACCCATATTGCATATAAATTGGGAAGAGAAGGATGTTTTAGAAACCAGCCGAGAGTCGACATGTCTTGCATTAAAGTGTTCGAGTGATGTTGTGCAACTACAGTGCAAGTGATGTAGCTTTTGCTGCATATATACGACAATGCTGAACAGGCAAGATGGGCTTCCCGTGGCCACTTGTCAGCCTCAACATGGAAAATGTGTGGTGTATTTCTTGAGAAAATTACCTGTCGCCATACAGAGTTCCAGGTGACACCCAGGAAGCAGTATTTGTAAGGCTGCAAAACATTTTCAAGCAGTGTGACTTGTCTATACATGATGATTGACTAGAAAGAATCTTTCAAATGTTCGCTGCTTTCACACATTCCAATTTTAGCTGTTTCATTTGCGTGGGTTAGTAGCGGGTTTCGAAAAAAAAAGTGTTCTTCTAAAGTTGATTTTTTTATTCATTTTAAGGTTTAACGCGCCGACGCAACGCGGGCGATGAGGCGCGCCGTAGTGGAGGGCGCCGGATTAATTTTTACTACCTGGGGAACTTTAACGTCCGCCAAAATCTCGTACACACGGGCATTTTTGATTTTCGCCTCATCAGGAAAGCGGCCGCAGACAGACAGACAGACAGACAGACAGACAGACAGACAGACAGACGGACGGACAGACAGACAGACGGACGGACGGACGGACGGACGGACGGACGGACGGACGGACGGACGGACAGACAGACAGACAGACAGACAGACAGACAGACAGACAGACAGACAGCAAAATTTCCGGATTAAGTGATCCAAGAAAGAGCCCTCGTGCTGGAGCGCTTGCGTTCGCGAAGCGGCGCTGCTAAGAAAGGAGCAACCTCCGAACGATGGACATCAGCCGCTCAGGAAGCACTTCGCCTCGAGTGCAATAGCATTGCACTCGAAGCCCAACTTCGCCATGTCATGGCATTACCAGTGTTATCGCAAGCGGTTCACGCGGTATATATGTTTCATATAGTATCTGCATACGTAGAAATTCCGACGAGAGTTTCTAGGAGCCATTTTCGACTGGAGTAACCTGTTTTCAAATTGCAAAAAAAAAAGTAGAGGGCTCTACTACCGCTACAAAAAACTTGCGAAGTGCTGGCACTGCTATTTGTTGATATATGTTAGGGTAAATAACAAACGCAGTCACGGTACGTAAAACGAAACAAGGTGCACGAAGTGCAGCAAGAAATTTTTGCCACTTCCCTAACCGTTTGGCAGAGCTATTATTAACTTCCCATGAAAGGATTATACACTGTTTCGAATTCGATTGAAGAAAAAATGACCGTATAAACAGTAAACTTACCGGAATTCTTGCTTCCATGCCGATCCATCTTTCGAGCCAACCGGTGGCACACAACTTCCGCAGAAAACTCCTTGCATCATCATCTTCATTGGTCAACGCACAAGCGCTTGAACATGTCCGCTAACTTGCTTCTCACTTGCAGTCTCCCTCATCGCCCCTGTGACTGACACAAAAACAGACATTACGTGCACAGCAGCATCCGACACGGAAAATTTTTGCTGTGGCCAACTTGCCCACCAACATCTCTCTTAAATATGGTAAAGCTAACCAGTTGTCACTTTATGAAACCTCCAAACAGCAGGAAAATTCTTTCCGCCGCATTTCAGAGTGCCGCGAATACAGACCGAAACTGCGGAGCGCCACCGAAGGATATCAGTAGTCGTTTAGTCCACAGGGAACGGCCTGAACCACGTCTCTGTCACTGCTACACATACCTGCACAACTCGCACACTTATCGAGGATGGTACCCCTGACAATTAACACGACATTTCCGTGGTTTTCACGCAGGCAACTACGCAAAACGGCCCGAAATCCAAGCACGAGAACGAGGGTACTCCGAGCTTCCCAGAGGAGCGGCAGCTGAAGCATCGTCTGCGAGCGAAGGCAACTGGCTTCTGGACAGACGTGACGAAGCGACTTCGCGTGGCGGGTGGCGCATTAGCACCGGCGTCGGCGTCGGGCAGAAAACGCAACTTCACCACGTCATGGTATCGTCGGCGTTGTCGCAGGCAGGTCGTGAGCGCTTGCATCTTAAAAGCAGTGGAAGCTTTGGAAGTCATTACAATTGCCGACCACAGCAACCATCTTGTCCTCGAGACGAAGAACAAATGGATTGCTTTTCGTCCATGTTTGGGAAAACCTCGAATGCAGTGATGGAGGGGACGGAGCAAAAAAAAAAAAAAGAAAAGAAACGGCATCGCTGCATGCCGATGAAAGCCGTCGTGCACGATGCTTACCGATAGAGACGCAGCGCTAAACAGCTTCTGTGGCTGACTAATAATTGTAATTGAACAGTACTAAAATTATGTTTACTGGTTAACCCGCAATACTTAGTAGCTCGGTGGCTAAGGCGTAGCGCTGCTGATCCCAAGGACGCCGATTTGATCCCGGCAGCTGCGGCCGTTTTCTCATGGTGGCAAAAAACGGGCGGGCGAAGCATGTAGTGTATAAGTGTATATGCGGTATCGATGATGCGGTTTCGATGTGTGATGCAGTTTCGAAGTTATGATGAAGTGTCTATTGCGGTTTCGGCGCTGAGCGCTCGGCGTCTTAGGCCTTGCCGCCTTGGCGGTTTTGGCCCGCGGAGATGAAACCGTTTGGGCGTAAAGGTATACAGCGTTGCTGCAAACGTCTCGTGTCTTTGAAACACGAAGCGCGCGAGGCCTTCGAAAATGTGTCCCCGTGTGGTCTTTTAGTACGCGTTTTTGCCCACGGAGATGAAACGTTCTAGCGCGAGGTGTTGGAAAACGAGTGTCCCGCTGTTTCAGTACCGTGACCACATGAGACGCCGACAGCCCGAGCCGCTAAATTGCTTCGCCCCTAAAAACTAGAACGCCCATGTGTCGAGATTTCAATTTGCCTCAAAGCGTATTCTGCCGGAAAATCCTGCTGACAAACCACTACAAGAAGAAATGCATACTAACGAGCAATATGCAGCTTCACTAAAAAAAATAGAATGACTGCCACCAATTTCTATAATATAAATTGTGGTAACGAATCGTTTAATAAAGCAATCGATCAGTTATAACACAATCTAAACCCTACAGAATGTAAGGACGGACAGCACGTTTTTATTGGGTTATTTTTGCATGTACTTTTGGTGCGAGGTTATATCACCAACTGGACGATTAGGCACCCGGACGTCTCAATGCGGACCGATTTCGGTAAAAAAGAGATGTTGTTGTGCCAATGATTATTTGAAAAAAAAAAAAAAAAACAAAAAAAACAAAGGGAACAGGTGAAATCACTTACACGTTTGTCGAGGTCCCTATTATCGTTGTTATTACACATAATCACAAATGGACTAAATCTCTTGGAAACGATTTATCCCGTATGTATTAAGGATGGTTCGTCAATCTCGTTTTATTTATTTATAACAATTTTTTTAAAGAGTGTACCTGTGTTCTTATTATGGGCATTTTACGCGTAATGATTTTTGAGAATTTTTAACAGCGAAGCTGTTTAGTAAATCGTAATTTTTCGTGTCCGCAGTTAAAAATACCAAAAAATTGCCGAGCGCGCGCGCGTGAGCACGGGCTTCGCGGCGACCGCCCGGTAGTTAACAAAACCAAGAAAACGTTTAGCGCTCGTGTGTGCGTGCCTCGCGACGACCGCCCAGCGTCCCCTGCGCACGTTTGTCAAGCCAAGCACACTCACTTTAGGCGGTTGGCAAAGATCGTCAAAACAAAACAAAACAAAAAAATCTCTGGCGTTTGCTGTAATCATGGAAACACTTGCTCCGAACGAGAAAGGTACGTCATAGCGTAAGCCCCTCCAAGCTGATGTCCAATGATTATTATATCCAAAAAAATGAAAGAAGCTAACACTTATGGCAACAATGATGGATTAAAGGCTGTAGCGGCAGCGAAAAAGAAGCAAATTGGCTGTAATCGTGAACTTAAACCATCGTCATTGTCGTGAAGGTTGCGCACAGCTTCGCTACTTTCAAGTTTTACGCGTTAGTGTGAGCTTGCTTCATTTTTTACTTTTTCGAGCGACTTCTCTAGTAAACATTTGTTAGGGGTCGTTCCTTGATCCTCTTGACTTTGTTTGCATTAACCATCCTTCTTGGATATTTTGCTGAGCAGTCACCTTCCATTTTTACAAAAGTGTAGAGTGTGTCCATCAGTCAGTGGCAGATTTGAAGGGGTGGGCTAGAGGGGAGGGGGGCTGGGAACAGCGCTAAATATCGGGGACGCAAAGAAAAGAAGTGTGAACCGGACAAGTGCCGTCTTTCAACGCGTTTTTTTTTTTTTTTAGGGGGGGGGGGGGCATTTTATTATATATAAACCCAATGGGTCGTCTTTCTGCCCACCAGATGTTCTCACCAGCCAATGACATACTAACATTACCGAACCCCACCACAATTGACAACGCATCCTTCTTGCCACTCGACACATTTTATTACAACGGCAGGCCTGAAAGAACCGTATTCTTTCTCGTGCAGGACTATTGACGTTTCGAATATAGTCGCTCCCCATTTTCCGGTAGAGAACGATTCTCTAACAATTCTCTTATTATCCGGGTCTGTGTGTCTATACAGGATTTTTGTGTCTCATACCAACTAGCCCAATTAGCCAGCCTGACCTAAAATAGGCCAGTTAGGGCCCACGTGCGCAGCATTCTTCACAAACTGAAGTGAGAAAATGCGCTTTTGGAATCAAATACAAAAGCCGGAAAACGAGATATCCGCGACAAGAACAATCTGAAAGCGGTAGGTATAGCCTTTGGGGATGTACGGACGCACAGAAGGGCTGGCGGAGCACACCGTCATCAACTGGGCATCGAAACCATTGATCGCTGCTAACAGACTGCAGTTTACTGCGGTACGGCTAGGGTGACCACCTTCCTACTAGCGAAATTTGATACATGCTGACGCTGAAAAGGGCTGGGGGTGGTAATTGACACAGCACGATGAAAAATTAACTCGAAGAATTTCTTCTTTTACCTTCGCTGAGATATTTTCGTTCGCAATATTCTGTCTACTACGTGATGGGAAACTGGAGTAACTCATACAAGTTGAACATGCACATAGCCTATGTCTGCTCAGGCAGCACCAGCAATGAAATGCTGCACCCCGGCGGCCGCAATGCTCTGCGCCCGCGAGCGCGCGCCAGCACCGAAGAGGGGAAGGGAGGGGGGGGGGGGGGGTGCGCCGTAAGTGGTGCGGCTACCGGTGTGACCCCGGTAACCTTTCTCCTAAACTTGTAAGCGTGTCTGCTTACGATAATGACCAATCGAACGTCGAACGCGTCGCTGTGCAGTTTTGGCAATGCGCGCTCCTCAAAACATAACGTTGGCACTTCCCGGTTCGGAGTTCTGGAGGCTGTCCCCGCGAATTATGCGGGGCATATACGCGGGACGTGGGACGATAGCCCTCCGAGAGGGACAGTCCTGAGGTCATGGGACGGGTGGTCGCCCTATGCCCGCAGCTGCACGAAAGCCAGCGTGGGTGCGGGGAAGGACGGTGTCCCACCCGGCGCGTCAACGCTGTAGTGCAAGCGAGAGATCACTACTCAAAAGCTAGAGAAATTAAACGCGAAAGGTGCTGCGTTTCTTAAGACTTCAAGGGCAGATAATTCGGATGATCAATATCACGCTCTGTTCGATTGTACGGAATCATTTGTTTTTCTTGCTGCGGGCAATACGCACTAGCCAATCATTCTCGAACTCTATGCCAAACGGCTTACGTTTCAAACACCCTGTTCAAGATGAAAACAGAAAGGACGCCGTTATTTTTTTCTCACATCATTGGTTCCATACCTACAGAACTGAAGTAACTCATATGATAAAGAGCCCTTTTAACTCTTACCAGTACAGGGCATTTTGTCATTTGCACTAATATTTTTTTTCGAATTGGCAGTCGCAAGCGTTTTCTGTTTCTGCTTCCTGGGTTTGGTAGGACTCGTTCTTGAACATGACAAACCGCATAAGTTCACGCGCACGCTATTCCACCCTGTGCAAAGTTTAGGAATATGTTGACAATGGTCTCACTGATCGCTGTAACCTTAGAGCATCATAAGATGCCCAGAATTTTACTACGGGGTATACTCATGCCAGAAAACATGACGCTTGACAATGGCTGCGTGAGGACGGACGAACTTGAATTCATTTCCGGCCACACTACCCTAATGGTCGACGAATGAACTTACCGGCCGTGCGAGCCATTCCTTGTGTTTAACACTGCCTGATGTGTGTAAAGCAAGCACTGTCCAGCTCTTACTTGCTTTGAATCTTGCACAAAATAATCCGCAGTCTGTGCTTCGTCACTCCGCTTCGTGGTGCTAGCAATGCGAGGAGGCGGCCCTGGCCTCTCTGGAGGTGGTAACCTACATTTAGTCCCGGATACGCTGGTATTTTCGCACTTATATTGGAGTCAATTGCAGTTGTGCTACTATTATTTCGCGTCAGTTCTACCGATAATTGAACTAACAGCTGTGCCAACTTTGTTAATTCCAATGCGAATTCACGTCGAGTAAATAGAAGCAACATATGGAAATTAGTGCCATTTGATAAATCCGAAGCTATGAGAGTTCGGATGTGGGCTGTTTGACTGTCGTCAGGCCTGCTTTCTTGGCTTGTGCGCGAGCGATAGTTGATGCATAGATTCTTGGCCTGCTCCTCTCAGTTTCACTGACGGAAAAAGGGGCTACGCGCTTTGCCACATAGTTTTCTTAAATATATCCACGCATCTTGTCAACTTCGTGCCTTTGCTGATTAAAATACCAATAAAAATATTAATAATGTATTTTCAATTGCTATTTTCCGGGCGTTCATTGCCTATATCGGCTCTCTCTGGGCGCGTAAATCCGTTAATAGCGCTATTTATTATTATAGTTGTCATCGTATACTGTAGTATCATCATCACCACACCCGCTCTCCCTAGGGCGCAGCCTCAAATCTGCACCCGGCTTCAGTGATATCAATGAACCGTGATCAGTGTCAGCCGGTACCACTATCGAGTGCCACTCACCACTCACTAGTGGTGAGTGGCGCTCACACTCGTGAGTGGTGAGTGGTGAGCGGGGCTCAAAGTGAATAGCGCTCACACTAACTCGTGAGCGCACTCACGAGTGAGTGAGTAGGGTTCACGTGAGCGGCGCTCACCGCGCACTCGCAAGCCTAAAACGATGGTGAGTCTAACTTCCCACTCACTCGCGAGTGGTGAGTGGGTGGTGTGTGTGTGCACTCGTGAGTGAGCTTGCCGACCTTTGAAAACCAGACAGACTGAGGCTCGCGGAGCTTCGACAGACCGCGCTCGTTTTGTCATTTTTTGGTTATATTACCTATCGGCACTATTTCCTTCGACGCCGTGTTCCACGTGCGCACGTGTAGTGTAGGGGCCATCCGCTGCTCACAGCGCCTGTTTTTTCGCCTCATGGTGCACGCAATGCTTTCTCCTTCGTAATAACGTTATGATGTCTTTTTTGGTGACGTAAACAGCCATGACGCCTGTAAAAACGAGCACACTTGAACAGCTGTGGGTGCGGAACCGTTGACAAAGTTATCTTCAGATTTCGGTGTTTCACATGCATGGGATGCTCCCGGAAGCGCCGTAAGACAACGGATTAACGTAACCACGCGGGAATCTTAAACGTGCGCCGATATTTCGACGGGCGGAAGTTTCCGTTTGCCGCCTCCATTCGAAAAACGGCCGCCAAGGCCAGGATAGCACCCGCGTCCTCGCACTCAGCAGCACAACAGCGCCTTAGCCATCGCGGAGGATCATCCTTGCTCCAGTGGTTGTAGAAAGACTGCAACGAGCTTAAAGTTCTTACAAATGCAGCGCGTTTGGAGCTAATGAAATACCAGAAGCAGACAAAGACCACGGCGTGAAGAAGACGGAACCAAGAGAAGGCACGAATACGGGCACACAAAAAAGGTACGCTGACTACACAACTCGTTATTTTGCCAGGCAATGAACAAAACCCAGACATAAACCAGAAATATGAAAAGAAGGAATCTTTAATTAAAGTGCAAAAACTCCACAAACGAAGCAAGCGTGCTGCAGTTTTTAAATGTCGAAATCAACCAACTATATGGCTGGTGCCGAAGGGAATTTGCACCGAAAGCAGCTTGGATACTGAATCGTATCCTGGGCCGAAATACGACCAAAATTGGAATGGGATATACGGTCGAAAGTGGAAAAGTCTGGCGCATGCATAGCGCAATGGTTCTAGAACGGAGTCCACGACAGTTAAGGGGGTAGGGAGGGGGATCAGGAGGGGGCAAGTCTTTTTCGCTTCACTGCACAACACGCCTTTGTAAGGTAGCTTTTCGCAGAGCGCTTAAGCTTTGCAGCAAAACAAAACCTATCTGAGAACGCAAAGAGTGCCCGTATGGCGCCTTCCGAGCGCACACCGCAATACGGTGGGAAGCACTTGACGCATAAAGCTCCGCCAAGAGTTTTTTGGAGCCGTTACCTGGTGCCACGTGCATCCAGTAACCTCCAGTATTACGGTATTACCGACTGCTGGAAAACACGTCGATGTATCACCGCAAACGCGACTAGCCGTCGATAGAGCAGTGTCGCCATCTAGTACCGTGCTTGCATGCCAGTGCGTGCGGCGGCTTCAGGGAGTGTGTAGAGAGGGCGCTCCAGCTTGGAAAACGTTTTTTGGCGGCTTCTCCGACTGCCATCGCTGTCGTCGTGAGATGAAGACAGGAATATCAATCACGGTGCACCAGTGATTAGGCGCACTGGTCTGTCACACGTCTTCAGTGCCTCAGTTTCGCATACTTTGAGAAAACGAGAGAGAGAGAGAGAGAGCTTTAATGAGTACTGAAGTGGTTAGCTCCACAAAAGGCGGGGCTTGCTACTTCATACAGGGATGAATAAATTGAAGGAAAAAAAAAGAAAAGAAGAGGGGAAGAAGGAGTTAGAAACAATGAATAAAACAATTAAACAAGTAAAAAATAAAACAAAGGAGGAGCATGGGAAGAAAATTCAACGTCAGGAGTAAAGGTGTCAGAACCTCAACTTCTGAACTTAGGGCTCTCAGATCTGTGCCTCCATTTTGATACATCACTCGCCTCGTAGAGTCGTAGTCGAAAGCTGCATTTTGCCCTTGTCGGGAACCTACTGGTGAGTAAATCTGAAGAAAATCAGGTAAGTGTTAACTAATGCGTAATCATTCTTAGGCCGCTTGCCTTCATTGTGGGTTACTTACAACCAGATTCGACGATGAACAGCCAAATACGCGTGGTTATTGCATTTTTTAAGTTCTCTTTTGTTTCTCTTCGCGTATGATGTACATGAATTTACGCCATTATTGGCGGTGAGCGCGACCACCGGCGGCGCTGCGAAGCGCGTCTCCATTTGTCGTCTGCTTCACCCAGGCTCGCTCTCCCTGGTGTTTCCTTGCGCTCGATTGACTTTTGATGCTTGTCCGCCCCAGCTTTATCTAATGATTTATCATAACCAAAGACTTAAAATCACTTACAAAAGCTCAAACCGTGATTTAAAGTACAATTTTTGATACCGCTACGGAAGAAACATTGCAGGTGCCCCAGCTTTATCCAGCTAATGATTTATCATAACCAAATACTTAAAATCACTTAGAAAAGCTCAAACCGTGATTTAAAGTACAATTTTTGATACCGCTACGGAAGAAACATTTCAGGTGCCGCTCCATTGCTTGACAAGCCGGTCCTGTGCGGAGCGCGAAGAGTCGGAGCTAGGTGTCAGCTTCTGTATTCAGCAATCTTTAGAACAAAGAGAATAAATAGCCAGCTACTAATAACCAACAACAGAGAAAATGCAAAACCAAAACAAATTTCAGGCATTGGGGCTGTCGGCTTTGGCAGGAGGCACAACGATTCCCGGTAATCGTATGAAAGGTAAAACGTTATTTACGACTTTGCCAAACGCTATAAATTATTGAATCACATCACTTAGCGTTGTTATGGCACGAAAGTATGCCGACATGCCCTTTGGGGCGCAAAAATGTAGGTCGAGTTCTGAATAACCTACTGTGTGTATAGGCGCGTGCTTATTTTATACCAAACTTCTAACCAATATAGAGGCTTATTGAGCAAAACGAGTCACGTGTACGGTAAAAATGCAGTAACACTATCTTTGTTCAGACCTGAGGAATATTTCGGCACATTTACCACAATCATATCTTTCCAATATTCATATATGAGTTATATGAGGCTCAAGAGGAGGGGGAGGAGAAGGAGGAAACTATTTAACAGTGAAATCGAGCTGGTTAGTGGGCGGGGTCCTCAGTCCAGGACAAGAGAGTAAGATTAATTTTCTTCAATTCATAGACCGCCATTCCGAGTAGGCCAGGATTTGTTCTTTACGCCTGAAAGGGTTGGAAAGCAACAAAACGCTGCTTTTTCATTGCGTTCGTTAGCGAGTATATCAAGCCTTCAACCCCGTAATCGTGTCATAAGTGTTCGGGCTGAGAGTCAGTTCGCTTTGATAACGATGGTTACGATAGAAATTCGGAGCACAAAAGCCGCCTTCGAATACCCTGGACAACGTTGTCCGAGCTGTTTCGCGGTAGCGTAGCACAAACCTTTTCATTGCATTTGCATGTGAATAAACAACGAACGCTGCGAATATGCACCTTCTTGCACGCAGCCATAACGAAAGGCAATTAGTGAAGAAGGTACTGTATGCCTTACAGCCTGAAAAAGATATACACATGAGCTTTGTGAGCCTTCCAAACTTCCCCAAATCTCCTGATAAGACTTTTGTGACGGTGCAGAAAAATTAATGCTTTGGGCACAGAAAAACAAACAAAAAAAAATCTTCATCTGATACAAGTGAACTACGACTAAGATTTAGGAGACAGCCGTTTTATTTCTTGCTGTTCGATGCGCGTGTAGGGGCGCGCTGTTTCGTGCGCAGCATTTGACTTTTGAGTCTTCATAAGAGCATCTCAAAAATACTTTTAAAAAGCCGACGCGTTTTGAATACTTTCAACTTTGAACACGCACTCATACACACGCAAGTAGTGCCTAGAAGTGAGGTATGTGTGATCCCTGTAATCATTGGTATTCCAGCGCATGTGCAACTATTCAAAGATAAATATACAAATATAAAAAATGGTCGCCACCACGCCCTGCGAAAGTGCATGGCCAGCGAAGCTGTTGTACAAATGCTGATTGGGGAGAGCATGAAATGTTTATCGTCGTCTCGGCGGGCTCGTCGCTTGCGCACGGCTTCTCTGGCGGCCATTTCTGGGTCCTGCCTAGCCTGACGAATGCGCTCGGCGTCTTGGGCAAGAGCTGCTCTATTTAGTGACACTAGTCCAGCCTAGCCTTCAAACACACTCTGCAAACATACTCTTTACCAGGCACACATGGGGGTGGGGAGCATTGTTCTCAGGAGCCAATTGTCATCTATAATGTGGTTCCGACGCTCGTTTTGTGGTTTTTTTAACGAATGCTAAGCTCTATGTTGTATGCCTGATTAGCACGACGCGTGTGCTCGGCGTCTTAGGCGAGAGCTGCTAGGTCCTGCCTGCATTTGTTTGTTTTTATACACAAAATTTTCCGAGCAACTACAAGCTAACAGCTTCACTGTGACTTTGTATAGTTGTCTGAAAGCGGAATGATCTAAACGACTTGCTTGGGGGACCAGCAGCGCTAAAAGAACGTATTTACAGTCGCGCTCACTATGACCTACACCGCTCATTAGTATTCAGACGATTATATCGTCAAAACAATGACTATGGGCATATACGTTAGGATAAGGCTCGATTCATTAGGACGTTGTTCTCCTAATGCGCACTTGGTCTTTAACCCCGGGTGCCAGACAAAGGTCATATAAAGCTGTGAATACTAATGAGCGGTGTAGGTCATAGTGAGCGCGACTGTACATACACGGGAGACGAGACAATGAAAAGAGCGAATAAATAAAAGAAATGGGCGAAAGGGTGGATTTGATCATTTTTGATTCTGAAGTGACAGCATGGAAGTAAATCGTAGATCACGGAGACAGCGATGAAAAAAGCGGACAGTTATGCTAAACAAACTCACAGACTTTTTTGCTAAACAAACTGATTAAATCATGAAATATATCCAGGTAATCAAACAAGAATAATAATAGTCATAATAATAATAGTAATAACACAATACAATTTTATTGCCATTTTTGAATGAAGCAATATTCGGGCCTTTCAAAATCACCAACAGGCTTGAGTGACTGTAGGCACTGCAAATCAGTGAGCGGAACGACAATGGCACAACGCCAACGTGGGAAAGGCAATGTCACTGATAACTAAAGTTACGAAAAACAAAGCAGTAGTTGAAAAATAAATCAAAATAGTTTTATTTATTTATTTATTTATTTCACAATACTGCAGGCCAATGTGCTGGCCCAAGCAGGAGTGGATACATCAAAACATAATTGTAGAAAACAACAGACAACAATACAAAAGAAACAAAAGTTTAAGAAAGAAGGTGACGCTCAAGGTCCCCAAGAATCCTATTAGAATGAAAGATGTCACACGGCAAACAATTCCAGTCATCGACAGTTCTAGGAAAAAAACTATATTTAAAAGCATTTGATCGGGCAAAAATTGGGGTTAGAGCATGTTCATGACCATGACGAGTACGTCGTACTGATAGCGGTTTAACACAGTCAGGGAGATCAATTTTAACAATACCACACAAACAATTGTAAAGAAAGGAAAGACGACTGAACTTTCTCCGAGCTTCTAAAGTAGAAATGTCGTTTAATTGCATTAAGGTGGTCTGGGAATCAAACCTACGATATTTGCCAAAAATAAACCTTACAGCCTTTCTGTTAATACGTTCAAGATTCATAATATCTTTCTTGGTATGCGGATCCCAGATAATGGAAGCATACTCAAGCTTAGAACGAACACAGGCATTATAGGCTAGAATTTTAGTACGCGAGGGTGCAGATGCTAGTTTTCTTTTTAGAAACCATAGCTTACGTAATGCAGAAGTGGTAATGTCAGTTATGTGGGTCGACCAAGTTAATTTGCTTGTGAGAGTGACCCCCAAGTACTTATATTTGTCTACATTATTTATGTTAGTGCCTCTTAGAGTATAGTGGAATTGACTAGGACTTAGCTTCCTGGTGATGCGCAGAAGCACAGTTTTTTTAGTGTTTAACTGCATGCCCCCGTTCTGACACCAGTTATCGATAGCGATAAGTGCATCTTGTAGAGCCACATGATCACACGGTGAGGAAATTTGCTTAAAAATGACGCAATCATCCGCGAACAAACGCACAGACACATTTTCAGGAATAACAGAAGCTAAATCATTAACATAAATTAAAAACAAAAGTGGCCCTAGCACACTTCCCTGTGGGACTCCAGAGGACACACGAAGAACAGTCGATGAAAAATTATTAATCACTACATACTGACGTCTATCTTGAAGATAAGCCTGAATCCACTGAACAATTTTTGTAAATAATCCTACACGCTGTAATTTGTGTAACAACTTCCCGTGTGGCACTTTATCAAAGGCTTTACAAAGATCTAAAAACAGTACATCAGTTTGCCCAGAAACATCAAGCACACGTGAAAATTCATGGACAGTTGTAACTAACTGTGAACAGTAGATAACCCCCTTCTGAAGCCATGCTGATGCTTTGATAGTGCATTGTGTTCACTGAGAAATTCATAGACGTAATTAGCAATAACGTGCTCAAGAAGCTTGCAACAACTGCTTGTAATAGAAATGGGGCGGTAATTCTCAAACGATAAAGGGTCACCTTTTTTATGAATTGGTTTCACACGTGCTATACCCCAATCAGCCGGTATTTCCCCCGTAGCAATTGAAAGATTAAAAAGTCCAGTTAGGAATTCCGATAAGTATTCAGCGTAGCGGTTAAAAAAAAGCATTAGGAATGCCGTCAGGCCCCGGAGGTTTTTTGGGATCAAGTTGTAATAGCATGTGCAATACGCCTTCTTGCGTCACTAATAGTTCATTGTCTGAGTCAACGAATGAATTCTCAAGTTCATAATCATCGGTTTGAGAAAAAACGCTCTGGAAGTATGCATTAAAATGTTCAGCAATAGTAGGAGCGTCCGTTATTATTACACCATTAACCTTCATTTTACTAATCCCTGTCTTAGACTCGCTTAAATACCTCCAAAATTTTTGAGGGCTATTCTGAAGAAATTCAGTCAGCGTATTACTATAAAAAGTGTTTCTTGCTTGTGCCAAGCTTGTTTGTAGTTTGTCTTTCAGTACGTTAACCTGGGGTGTCATTGGTACATGCTTCTTGCGAAGCCTTTTAATTTTACGCTTCATGTGGATTATTTCCCGGCTAATCCAAGGGTTTGCACGAGTTTGCAGGAGTTCACAGTTGAATGGTCATTATTCACAAAATATTTACTCTTCTGACCTCTTAATTGGAAGCATAAATTTCATCCGTAAGTAGAGTAAATATCTGTGGAATATATACACATCGGCTTTCCTTGGCGCATCTTGAACTACGAGGTACTCCGTAAGATGCGAGAAGCAGCATAGCCCAATTTAAATTCCGAATTTAAGAAATAGCCATGAACAACCGTTCGAATGAAGGAAGTGAAGAATTTACGGAAGCGGAGGCACAAAATTATGACATAGCTTGTGCGCCTATTAGGAGTGCAAGCAGGGCTTTTTAACGTACTGTTAATGACGCTATTAATACAGTATTACCAGAGACTCCTGTGAAAGGCGAATACAGAAACAAAGTAAACACCTGGGCGATAAATTTGAGTCATCTGGGGGTCTTTAACATGCGCTGAAAACTTGACACACTGGCGTTTTCGCTTTTCGCCTCCGCCTGAAAAGCACCCACCGCGGCCGGTATCGAACCCGAGTCGTTGGGCTCAACAGCACAACGACTTAGTCACTGAGCCATCGCGGGGGTGTAGGCGAATACAGTGATGCCAGCCGAAGCATGCAATGCTCGACAACATGCAATAAAGTTTTTTTTGTTTTTTTTTTACAGCTGGAGAAAAGATTGGGCTTTAAATAGCAGCCACGCAGTGCGCGGATACCTTCCGCAAATATACGCCAAATGGCTGTCCCAACAGAAATTATTCCAAAAAATGCCCTTAGGTATTTTATCGTGTTAATGAGCTCCACTGGTGGACAGGAACTCGGATGAAGGTTATTATTATGCAAGGAAATGATGCATCCATTCGTGTTATCTTTACGTGATTCTTAAAACATACTTCTTTTGTGCATTGGTCGAAAGGTAATTTTCGGAAATCATGTCGTTGCTCTGAAAAGTTCCTTAACAATAACTTAACAGCCTTTTTTGTAAGAAAAGCGTCCCGTTGTAGTCTGTCATCAGCATACTGAAACACAACGTAAGTGGAGAGGAACAACTCGAAATGTACTGTAAAGATATTGAAAAGCTAAGGAGATAAAGTAAAACATTGAGGCACTTTGGCTGTTAGAAAAAAAATTGTTACTAGAATTCATCTGATTAGCATTGGGTACTGCTTAAGAACGACCATTAATAATTTGTGAGAAATATTTAATGAGGCTTCTTGAAAACGAACTAGCGAAATCGAAAATGTGTATTTATACAGTGCCACACACACACACAAAACAAAAAAAAACTAAAAAAAAACAAACTGACACCCTCAAAAATGTCTTTCCCAATAAATTAACATTTTTCCTCCTCTCCCCCACTAAAAAAAATGTTCAAAAAGCACTAATATAAAGAACACCAAAAGCACCCTTTCCTTGCACGAATTTGCATAATAGGCGAATTCGTTAAGACATTTAATCGTTATAATGGTGTAAGTGAGGATTGGCAGAAGGAAACTCCCCACGATAGTAAGAACAAAAATAATAGAAATAAACTAAATATCTTATAAACCACCCTCAAATGACAAATAAAAAATAAAATGCCCCCAAAAGCAAACTGAAAGAAGAAATAAAATGGCGAAAGCGCAGCAATCGTACATGTAATGCCCTGTACTTTGCACTAGAATGTGTATGTGGCGACATTACGCAGTTATTAAAATAATGAATGAACAGACCAAAATAACGCAGCGACTGTTTCGATAACCTGATGTAATTGAAAAAACCAATAGAAAAAAATTAAATTTCAGGAGTAAGATAAAGAAAAAATTAACGGATACATCTAAAACGCTATATAAAACAGTTCCTATGATTTGAAGAGCAACGAAAAAGACGGACGGCGAACACGAAGTAGACCGGACGGGAGCTTACTTTAAACTAATTTTACTGCATTTGATATGACCTTATATTCCCGGCGATCCTGTATAAATTGAGAACGAAAAAAAGTGGGGACGGGGTTAACAAGGACACGGTTATGATGACGGGTTCGTACGAACAAAGTTAAAAATGATTGCAGCATTTCTTCCAGAAAGCCCATTTCGCTCGCGTATCGTGAAACTGAGGCATCGCTCCGCATGCTGCTCCTGATTCTTATGATATGGTACGCTCCAGCTAATTTTTGATATGGTACGCTAAAACAACTAGTCCAGCAGGTTCTACTGAATGAAACAATTCTGTGCAGTAAATTAAAAAAAAAGAACCTTGAAAGCTTTCAAGGCGTTGAAATGTAGTATGAATTAAGCAAGCTGCGGACAGGAGAGTGATAAGAATTTCGCATGGTGGCCAAGAACGGGCGACGCCATTTTGTTGAAATTCTGTGTTACACATAGTCCCAGGTGAAAATGATTTTTTTTCTAGTTGGATTATTGAACCAGAATTTTTTTCTAGCAAGAAATATTTCTAGCTAGAAAATAGGCGGAATTTTTCTAGCTTGAAAAGTTCCCAACTAGAAAAGTGAAGCTGGATTGGTGAAATTCCTAGCTTCCTTTCTAGCTAGAAATAGACGTTTTCTTGTTAGAACAAGCATGGAAACCAGTTGGAAAGCTAGCTGGAACACCCCAAATACCACCTTAACTTCCAGCTAGAAATTATTTTTCTAGCTAGAATTACCTGAATTTCTAGCTGGAATTTCGATATTTCTAGTAAGAAATTCCTTTTTTCCCAGCTGAAATCTGGCAATTTCTAGCTAGAAATTGTTGGCTTTCCAGCCTACCATAAAATCTTTGTAGCTAAATAAAACATAACAGCACAGCTTATTAAAGCCTATAGCTGCACAAAAACACAAAGGTCAGTGACTTGTTGTTTGATCCTTTATTTGTCCTTGTCACTCTGCCTCATTTTGCGTAGTTGGCTTGGTACTTTGTGCAAGGGCGCTTGAGGGTTCGGTGCTTGCAGTCGGGGTTGCAGCAGTCGGGGATGCAGCAGCTGGGGTTGCGACGCTTCTGGTGGCCGAGCAAAGCTGCAGCTTTTTCTTCACGTCCTGAATTTTGCTTGTCAGTATTCGTGGCACAGAGTTTTTCAGTACAGCCACGTCTTCGCTGTGCAGTGTTGCCCAGTGGTCAAGGCAGGCTGAAAAATATCAAATAGCAAAAACATTGTCATTAGGAACAAGATCACTAGGCACTGCATGCTTCTGTTTGAAAGTAAGGTACTGACCGTAGAGGACGTCAACCTTTGCTGGTGTGAGCTGCCTGAACGGCACACTCTCACTCCCACGCTTCTTGGGAGCGACCTTGCCACCAACACTTCGCTGGGCAAGGACATCAAGGCCCCAAATGACCTGCGCTGTGTCGCGCACCATAATTGTGCCCTTTTTGTTGGCGAAGATTTTGGCAGCTTGATCTTTTCCAATTAGAACGCCACCGCACAGGTGGAAATGAAAAAAATCACACGACATAAAATGACACATATAATGCATATCGACATATATAATGCATATCAACTAATGAGGAATATTACTGAAAACAACTTACACGCCCATCGCCTGTCTCGGAAAAGTCCCCAAACTCTTCTCCGGGTGTGGCAGCGTGAGGGGCAGGAACTGGAGGTGGCACCAGAGCTGCATCAAGGACAGAACAGAGCAACCAAGGCAGACTTTAGGAAAATGCCAAATACTCAATGCAAGTGCTTTGCAAAAGGGAAAACTACTGTAATGTACCTTTCAAGACCACGGCTGGCGGTGGGCTGGCTCGCAGTAAGCTGGGTGGCGGTGGGCTTGGTAGCGGTGGGCTGGGCGGCGGTGGGCTGGTCGGCGGTGGGCTGGTCGGCGGTGGGCTGGCTCGCAGCAGACTGGATCGCTGCGGGCGTTCTAAACCACACACAAAAAAATTGTACTCAGTGGTGTGGCACATTTGGGACTCAAAAAGCTTTAGATTTAATCATCAAATGAAAAGTAACCAGAAAACAATTGTGACAGCAACACCAAGAGCAAAGCTGGTCACCTCCTGTGTTCTGTACAAGACTGGTTCTGTGCCATAGCTCCGGAATCACATACATGCGCTATATGCATATGCTAGTCTAAGTAGGCTTGTATGCTTACCAGTCTGGCTCATGTCCTGCAACGTCATGTGGACTGGAAAAAAAGACAATTATTAGTTGGGATACAGGCATTATATTAAAGAGAAATGCCTTAAACGATGTACTTGACGTGAGCTTCTGCTCCAACTTCTTTTCGAGGAACTCTATGTGCCCCTGCAGCGTTGTGCTGAGTCGCTGCTCGCGGCGGAACTGTTGGCGCCAAAACTGGGCCTCTTGTTCCGCTCGTCTCAGTGCACTAGCTGACTCTGTGCTGTTGTCGGCATCGGAGTCGGACTCCACAATGAATGTCCTCTTCCGTTTCACCTGCAAATACAAATTGTGTGACTTTTACGACTAGGGGAAATGTGCAAATGAGCAATATATTAACACCATGGGCCACAAATGCCCCAGGCATAATTTCACCAATCAGTCTTTCACAAACATGAGTATAATACCCAACCTGACATCACAGCACCTTCTTGCCAAAGTTGGCATGGCTCCGGTATGGCACGGCTCTACTCTGGTCCCGCTCGCCGCCTTCTCCTCTGCCACCACTTGTGCAGCCATGCAGTGGATGCTCAGCCTAGGAAGTTCACAGTGCTTGTTAGGTTTACTTCTATTACGAAGATAATGGTAAAGATACCTGCGCAGTCTTTGACTGCTGGAGCGTGGCAACGGCGTGACTCATGTGCTGTTTCATGATGGCCTGGCACTGCAACTTCTTCGCAACAGCCTGGTTTTTCCTCTTTTTCTTTGATTCCTATAAAAAAACAGCTGTTGAAACAAAGGTGACAGAGCAATTGCGCAGCCTCACATTGTCCAGCAACATACAAGACAGCAAGAACAAAATAGACACATGAAAATGAAAACGGCCAACCTGGGTCAGGATTCTTTTGTGGTTGTGGAGGCTGGCTTCTTCTTCATCCAAAACTTCCATCCGATGAATGGGTGGGAGGATTATTCGCTTTTTCAGCCTCTTTTCGTCCATTTCTTCAACTGTCTCTGCAACACGGTTTTAAGGAATGCTTTAAAAGGCGACATCAACAAAACTAAGAAAGCCGCTGCAATTACTCATTTAAAACTGCAAAAGTGAGATTTCCACGCATCCTGCAAAAGATCGGCTAAGAAATTAATGATTTATATAATGTAGACATGCCGCATTCTGATTTCAAATGCCGCTTAATCATGTTATACACATAACCTGAGGCCGAATTCCGTAAAACGGCGGCCACCACATTGAAATTACGTTTTGCTAGCGTGAGAAACGTCTTTTCTTTGTTGGGGAGTCTTGAGGGAAGACGACAGCCAAAACAAATAGCGGAGCGGAGCTTCGCTTGCGGAGAAAAGCGAGTCGCGGCCCACGTTTTCAATTTGGTTCTTTCAGGATTAACGCAGGACTAACGAACAAAGAAAACTTTTCACGTCATCACTGCGTCATTTCAACGAGGCGGCCGCCATAACTTACAGAATTCGGTCCCTGAATAGATATGAAAATAACGTAAACGATCACCGATTGATTGAACTGAGAAAGCAAATTGAGAAAATTAAGGGCAGCTGACGCTATCTATGCAAGAGCGACCTGAAACGTGCTTCTGTACCCAAGCTCCCCATAATCCTCCGCTGAAAATGCGTGCAACTGCATTTATGCACGCGACGTGATTTCCGACTTGCAGCTATTTCTGCGGGAGAAATCCGTGTTTGGCGTAACAAAGAGGCTATGTCTAGCAGCGTCCACATTTCCGGGCAAGTTCACGAAGTCCAGAAACAATGACGCCAATGCGCTTTGCAATGCATGAATGAAGTGCTAGGAAAAACTAATTGAACTGATAAAACAAACGTAACTTACCGGCTAGCCTCAGTATCTGTACAATGAAGTAGCCGCTGTTGGTGTCATTCTTTTTGTCGTTCCAGTAGGCCGAATAAGTGGCCTTACTGTCAAAATCTGTGTCGTTTTTCGGGTGAAAGTCTTCTATATCATCAACAAGAATCACCTGCAGCGTGTTGTCCGCGAAATCCTCCACAAATCTCACAAGAGCGAACATGGTTGCAACATCAAAAGCTCACGCGCACTCTCTTGGGCAAAGCAGAGGCGAAGAGACGGATAGCACCTGGCCCGGGAACACGTTCTACCAGAGTGTGCAACGTAAAGGCGCGCCAAAATGTAGTCCGTTGCGGCCAAAAATTTGTGCTTGCCCATTAAGCACCGTTTGTGTGCAACATAAATTAAATAATTTTGATTTATAAAAAACATAGTGTGTCAAATGCTTTTTTTATGACCCAAGACCACATATTGAGTGCCCAACATTAGCTCCGCAGAAAAAGAAATAGCGCGGCTGTGTTTATACGCGGAATTCTTCATGTGGCTCCTCCTGGCTTCGCATAGCTTCAGCCATGGAGGAAAGAAAAGTTTTCAGCATTTCAGCTCGCAAAACAATACACCTTATCATTCGCTTTTTTTTTTACCACCGGTTAAACGCAAGGCTTTCATGACTGCCCGCAACAACGCGCGCATTAGCGTACCGATTGCCTTATACAGCTGAAGAGCGAATTTGGCGTAATCCCCGAAATGCGGCGCAGTCAAACAATACCAAGCCCAAACTTTCTTCTCTTTTTGACTGACACGGCAAGCATTGTGTATACATGCGGCGTCGGCTTGTTCGAACGTTCGAACTCTTCGCACGCGAGGAACAAAACTTCTTTGTTTGACATCTCTTCGCGTGAGCTGCGAGCGCAGAAGTTGGGGCATGCGATGGCTCCAGCGAAGAGGCGGAAAACGTATTTGGATCCCGGGTCAAGTGCATCTGTTCCGAAAGCAACAAAATGGACGCTGAAAAACGGGAATACTTCGTCAGCTTCTAGGCAACGTGTTGCCGTACCATCACAAGCCAGTTCGTCGACTTCGTCAAATGCACAGCAGCACCTCAGGAGTGCCGATAACGGTGACCAACATGGATTATTGCTCTCCAGCGTCTTCAGCGACGATGAAGAGGAGCTTGATGACAAAGTTGACAAGTATGAGGTCGACGAGTGCGAAGACGACGCGTTCGACGTTGACGCGTTCGACATTGATGATTTTGACGTTGACAATTTCGACGCTGACGAGATCGAAGGGGCTTTTGACGAGGGCTGTTTTGAGCCCAGTGCACCGCACCCGGAGCCCGCGGAACCAAGCCCTCAACCGAGCAGTTTTTTCGATACTGCCGAATTCGGCCTGCCTTTCGCAGACTCGGCAGAGCTTACGCGCGGGGATGCATACATGATGCTTCGAGATTTCGCACTAAAGTATGGGCTCTCGTGGAGTGCTATTGAAGCCCTGCAGAAGCTTTTTAACAACCTTTTAGGAAAAAAGGTGTTTCCAGAGAGCAAGTTTCTGTTCAAGAAACTCTGCGGCGTGGACCTGGCGGACATAAAATTCCATTTGTACTGTTTGGACTGCAAGACGCTTCTAGCAGTGACAACAGGAAGCCTACAGGAGCGCAAACAGCTAGAAGTAGAGTGTGATGTGTGCCGCAAATCCTACAAAGGGTGCTACCTTGTGCGGACGGGGAGCTTCTTTGTGAGCTTGCCTCTCGAAAAAAAGATTATTTCTGTCCTGTCGAGCAAAGCCGCAAGTTCTGCAGTCCTGTCAACCTTAAAAAGAGTTGCGGCCAATGCTGACCCTTCAGACATGAATGACATCACGGATGGCAAGCACTACAGCAACATGCGTAAGCAGAACAACATGGCAAGAGACGATCTCACGTTCACTGTGAATTCCGATGGTAGCCCAGTTTTTAAATCTGCTAAGTATAGCATTTGGCCTGTTCAGTTGACATTGAATGAGCTTCCACCTATTCTTCGTTCGATGAATGTGATGACACCTTTACTGTGGTATGGCAACGAGCACCCCAACATGATGCTGCTGCTGTAAGCTTTTGTAACCCAGCTGGAAGAACTCAATGAAAGGGGCATCACTTGGGAATCTGCAGATGGCACAGTCCACTCTAAGGTAACAGCTTTTCTATTTTACGTTCTAGTAATTTAACATTTTGTTGAACTGGAGTCAAATTTTACTGTGATATGTATACACATTACCAGATAAATTTATTTTGCAGGTGTTTTGTGTCTGCTGTTGTGCAGATGCACCCGCAAAAGCTGCCATGCAGCAGATGATGCAGTACAATAGCTACTATGGGTGCAGCTGGTGCTACCATCCAGGCACCAAAGTAGATGGTAAGTAGGCCTTCAAGCAGTAAGAGCTTTGTGGCTAAGACATTGTGAGCCCAAGGTCACAGGTGCGGTCTTGGCGGCGGCCGCCGCTTTTTAGATGATGGTAAAAAAGCTGCAAAACCTGCATGTTGACATTGCAGCACGGATTGAAAATTTCCATTTGGTCAAAATTTATCCGTAGCCCTTCACTACATAAACTCCCCCAAGAATTCTTTGAAGCACTAACAGACTGAGTGTGGCATCCAGCTGTACTACTTGTTTATTCAGGGGCTTATGTACCCGCCCTTTTTTTAGTTGCCTTTTCCCTTGCAGTATTTTTAAATAATTCCTACTACCACATAGTGAATGTGTGTATTGGGCATCAGGTCAAGTAACCAGAAACCTTTGGCCACTATTTCTCGTGTGGTTAGAAACCATGCATTGCCATTTAATGGCTTTGAAACATAAAATGCAGGCTTGTTACACCGTTATTCTAAATTTTTTGTAAGGCTTTGTTATCTCCAGCTCAGAATTTGCTCATGGTGCAAATAATTGCAGTAAAAAAATACTCGTTTCTTTTTTTTTTCTCTCACATTCCCTTTCTCAGATGTTGTAAAATACTGTGTCAGCACGCCATTTGCGGACAGGACGGATGAAGAGACCATATCCGACGTGAGATCTGTATGCCAGGATGACTCCTTGGCTTCTGTGCGTGGTGTGAAGGCAGTGTCACCATTTATTAATCTGCCGGGATTCAGTGCTATCTGGGCATGGTGCCCAGATTATATGCACTGCGTTCTGCTTGGAGTGACCCGACAGATAACTGATGTGTGGTTGACAGAGGCTGGAGAATTCTACGAAGGTACACGAACCTCTTTACTGGCACTTTTAAATGAGAGGCTGTGTTCCATCAGGATGCCACAGTGTGTGAACAGGCAGCCTAGATCCCTTCATGCAAGGGGTAACTGGAAGGCTTCTGAATGGCAGCATTGGCTGCTTCATTACAATGTACCGTGCATTAGTGGTATACTGGAGGATGAGTATGTGGAGCATTGGGGTCTTCTCGTTGCTGGAGTGTACCTTCTTCTGAAGGATTCCATCACTGACAGCGATGTCGAGCAGAGCAGCAAGCTCCTTGCACAATTTGTTGTACGTCTGCAGTTTCTCTATGAAGAAAACCACATGACCTACAATGTGCATCAGCTTTTGCACTTAGCGAAGTCAGCTCACCTTTTTGGGCCACTTTGGGCCCACTCATGTTTTTCATTCGAATCAAACATGGGTAGGTTACTCAAGCTCGTAACATCATCAAACGGCGTGGCACTTCAGATAGCCACACGTCTCCTGCTGCACAGCAGCTTTGTCTCTTTACGAGCTGTTGCAAGTGAGCATGCACTAGCACTCATCGGAATCGAAGAAACGGTCAACCATGACCAAGAGGAAATGATTCCTCTCGGAAAGCCTGGGGCTGTTGGAGAGAGCTCAGACTTTTCGGTGCCGCGACAGCAAGGAGATGAGCTTTTGGAATATGAAAGACTGAAGGTTGGCCGTATTATCATATGCTCCGAAAGATACAGCCGGCACTTACGAGTTGACTGTACAGCTGTACTTCTGAAAGATGGCACGCACGCGAAAGTAGAGAAGCTTTTGTCCTACAGAGAACCATCTGGCATACGAAAGTTTTTAATTTTGTCGAGCGTCTACTCCACGGAAGCTGTCATGCTATGTAAACACATCCAACTTGCACGGAAAAGGAGAGAGAAGAACTTGTACATTATAGATAAGTACATTCGCCCCTGTGCATATTTTTCATTTGCAGGCAAAATGTATTTTAGTGACCTGCCAAACAAGTATACATGGTCATAGGATGTCTCTACGGGCCTATAATAGAAGTGTAGGTTCTTGAAGGCACATTAAAAAAGGCATGTGGCATCATTATTCTGGATTGATTGATTGTAGGGTTTAACACGCCGACACAACGCAGGTGATGAGGCGCGCCGTAGTATCATTACAATGGAGCTTTCAACACTGTCGTGATGTCAGTTTCTTCAAGGGATATGTGTGTTTCTTTTATGCTGTAAAATTACTTTGAAATTCAGCTATTAGTTGTTGTGTAACCAGTTATATTGTTATTGTTGCACTGTAACTGCACTTTTTGGATTCTGTTTTGCTTTGTGTTCTTGGTTGCAAATGCCTTTGTATAACAAAACTTGTTGCTGAGCCAGCTGGTACATACTTTGTATGTACCCACTAACTAGTTTGCCTTTATATATGCTTTGGTTGACCCCCCCCCATTATGTAATACCCTTCAGGGGCCCTTCAGAATAACTAATGATGATGAACTACTGGTAATTGGTGCAAAATCGGGGTCAATCATTTATCAGCATTCTCGCTAGTGATGCTAATTCTTTCTATGAAGGTGTGATGGCCAGATGGTCCAATTGGCATATTCAGGTGACCAATCTTTTGCAGCCTTACGTAACTTCAGTCAGCAGTCCCATTGAGCACCGGTCATTTTTGTTCTAAATTTGAGTCGCAACTCAGATGGCAGAGAATCGAAATCTGGTTGAACAAAAAGTTGAAAACGTTTCCGGTTTGCAACAAAGTGTGTGTTAGTATAACATGGTGTACCTAAGGTAAAACTAGTGCATTTGAAAATGTAATTGGTGTCCTACAAAAATAGTGTTAAGCCATAGCCAAGAAATGCTGCATTGCATGAATGTAGCCGAATCTGGTATTGCGCTAACGTGTGCTTCTCAGAGTTGCCCCGGAATGCCTCACTGCATGCCTGTTAAAAACAAACTGTGTGTTGCATTTTTTGTGTTACCTTTTGGGCAATATTGGGAGGTCACCAACAACAAAATTGTTGCACTTTCGCTGGTGTTTGTCTAAAAACATGCAAAGTAATTTTTATGTTTGTTTTTCCTATATTTTTTTCTGTGCAGTTTGTAGCATAAACTTGACTCCATGTAATTGTGTTAAACCAGTGAAGTATTTAGAAAGTTTGCTGTGTTGTTGTGGGAACATTTGTTTGAGCCAATAAAAATGAAATAAAAAAAGGTGGGTGACCTGTTCCTAGTTCAGAAACCCACAAGTGAGCTGTAAAAAAGTATTTCAATACATTGTTGTCATTTTGAAGCAGGCTTAAAATAGGTGCTTTTTTACTGGAAAGCTCGTAGCAGCAAGTTTTTTTTTACTTGCGTACCACCTACTTTGTATGGAGGAGCAGACTTTTGTGCCTCTTTCAGGACAATTTCATATTGTGATAGTGCATTTGTGATCCTTCATGTGTGCAATGGACTTGTCATGACCAAATGCTTGAACTGCATAGAGTTGTGATCTGTACGTGTTACGACATGACTGCGGATTTCCCTCACCTGACTAGTGATGAAAAAAAAATTGTCTGATAACATAAATCTTAATGAATTAAATGCTTTCAAATGGGATGTGGCCGAAGAACAGCAGCACTTGTGTAGGGTGTACATTTATAGGTTGTCTTGGTGTTGCTATATGCGCTGTACTGATGAATGCAGTTGTGTAGAATTAAAGCATTTGTTCTGCCTCTTTATATAATTATGTGCTCTGTATTAAATGGCACCAGTACTTTCCAGTCTAACCTTCACTTTGGAGAATGAGTGCATTGCTAGTGTGCTCTGCTTTCTGCTCTCGTTTTTGAACAGTAAGTGATGAAAGCAAGCAATAAGCAGCACTACTTTTTCACTGGCAGTTGGGATTCCCTGAATGTTGTTTCTTAATGCTGAAAATCTGCAAGCACAGTTGTCTACATCTATGCAGACATCTTACAAACTTCTTCCCAAACTTACTGGACACAAAAAAAGAGTATTTTTTACTTGCAGTTTGTGCTGAGACTAGTAAAATAGCATACGTTTACAGAACAGCTACAAAAAAATTTGTTTTTAGTTTTCTCTGAAAGTTTTTAATAAGTAAGTCTGTGCTTCACATTTAGATGCTGGCATGTGTGCCAGACTAATCTCCCTCTAGATGTACGAAAAGGAACAAGAGAATGAATTCTTAAGCAACCACGGCAGTTGCAACATCAGGTAGCCAAGCTAGCTTAAAGTATTCCAACCCATTTCCTGTTTGCACTCCTAGAGGTATAAATAGCAAGGAAGGCAACTGCTTAAGCAGCTGGATATACAAGTTTTTTTTTTCTATCTGAACATTGATTCTAGCTAGAAATTCAGTTTCTAGTACAAAATGTTTTCTAGCTTGACATCGTTTCTAGCTAGAAATTCAGTTTCTAGTACAAAGTTTTTCTAGCTGGACATTCTTCCAACTAGAAATTCAGTTTCTAGTTCATTTCTAGTTGGATCGAGATTTTGTTCTGGCTGGCAGCTATTACTTCCAGCTAGCATTTCTCAGTCTAGCTGGAAGGAAAAAACCCTGCAAGTTGGAAATAATCATTTCTAGCTAGACTTCAGAATTTTTCTGGTTAGAAGCTGTCAATTCCAACTAGAATCTGTGAATCTAGTCAGAAATGAAGCTGGAAATTATGATTTCTTGTTAGAAATGCTCTTCCCATTTTCACGGGGGGTTCCAGATAGCTGACAAGGTGCGCCCACAAAACACTTTACCGTGAGAAATTTCAGTCACGTCCTAGTTTAGCCATCACGCGCTACTTTGAGTCTCTTTGTGCGCACACTAGGGCGCTTACCCAACTGGGTCATGCATGACGATTTTCTGCAAACCCTAACCAAACCGTACGCAACACACAGCAGCTGCGCACACAATACACCATACCCGCTGCAGTTGCAGATGCCGAGCGCTTGTCCCCTGACGCATGCACGGCGACGCCCTGCTGACACCCTAAACGGTGTCAGTGCGTGACCGAGTAAACACTGGCATAAACAACAACAACGCGAATTGCGCAACAGAAGTTTCCGCTCTCCGCCGTGTCGAGAAGAGGCGGCGCGCTTGGGCCTCGTTTTCTGATGTGCTCCGTGGGCGCACATCTGTCCCGCACCGGAGACACAGCGGCCGCAGAAGCAACAATCCCGCCATAGTCGTAACGACTTCCGCAATTTCAGCCACGCACACTTGTTGCGCCAGTCGGGCGGGAGCGCTTGCGAGGCCCTGTGTAAGCGCGATCGAGAAACGTACGGCTTTCCCCGCGGCCCTAGACGAAAATCTAGGGAAATGACCAGAAAGCCTGTGACACAACGAATCTCCCCAGGCCACGAGCAACGCCAACTCAGCGAGAACGCTGTTGAGAACGCCAACTCGATGATTGCCGGCCGTGTCATACCCCGAAGTAATTTGATGGACACGCTCGATATTCAAGCCGCCGCTTTCTGGCGTTCGCAGAACTGGGCCACTGACATCAGCCAGGTCAGCGTAGTCCGCGTTTCCATGGGCCAATCAGACTGAGCGATAGGTCACGACACACGTCTGGCCCACCGACGTCGTAAAGGCGTCTTCCGTTTGCACGATTGATGGTCGAATACTGATAGGCTATCGGTAGTGGACTCACTTAAACCTAACGATATATTCTGCTATCGCCTATCGCCAAACCATCAGTGTATAACATTCGATAGTCAGCTTTTGGAAAACAATATATATATATACGATTGTTTGTTTTCAAGTTGTATATTTGTTTAAAATCGGGGAGTAAAAATTCGGTGCTATTTTTCAAACCGATAATTCGGGAGAATTACGAAAATTCCGCTAAACGGACAAACAGAGGAAGGACGACAGACAATGCGCATTGTCTGTCGTCCTTCCTGTGTTTGTCCTTTTAGTGCAATTTTCTGAATTCATAATGCACCAACTCGCCCAACAGCACATTTTACTGAGGAATCCGGGAGAAATCGGGTTTGTAAAGCCATTCTGAAACTCCGGTCCTTTAGGGTTAAATCTAGAGATCTGCAAAAAAAAAATATGGTTTTTAATCTAGAGATCTGCTAATACACTTATTTTATTTTATCAGAAATATGGTATCACGAGCTTCTTAACTCTTACGCGTTCAAAGTGGTGTTTGTTTCAAGCTGGTAATCGCGCGGACATCACGGTTTTCTTCCAAATACTTTGCAAAATTTGGAGTTTGGAAATTAACCAGTAATGACGACAGTAAAGAGAATCAAAGATGGGAAATCACGCAGTCACACGACGACGCCGTCATTACACGTCACCATGGAAGGGGTGGGTTTGTGCTACGTTATGTGTGGGCTATCAGGCCTAAAGGAACTTTTCTATTTCTTCCAGCCTTCCAACAAATAAAAAAAACTAAAGAAGAGAAAGTCAGTTGGAGTAGTTTGTGAGGACGCACTCCGATTGAAATGTGATTGTAGTCCAGTCCGCATATAGCTTCAACGACAGACACTGTGCAACGTGCCAGCGCGAACAGCGGCCGACGTCGCCCAGGACTACCATTACATGCGCTGTAGGACAGCGGTCGTTAAAAAGGGATTAGGCTGCAGCTGGGCGATGGACGGTCGCCGCGAGGATAAACAGGTCAAGCGCACCTGGACAACGCCGTCGAGACACGAGGAAAGCCTTCTCCTGCGCCGCCTCCTCGCTCATATTTTTGATGGTCAAGTGACTGGCAGTGTTGTTCCTACACTGGTGACGATATTCGACTTCGACCAATAGAAAGACAAGAAAGCCTCTTATGGGTCATACTGTGTGCTACCTTAGCACGTGGGGGTTTTCTAGTTACCCGGAAGGTTTTTTCGCTTTCCAGATGCAAAACTGACTCGCCGCAAGAACTGGAGTGATTCCGCAGACGTGTTGAAAGGGCTGTTCTCCGGAATGCAATACACGCCGTTTACAGCTTCAGTTTTCTAAAGAGAGATGGCGTTGTTTACATACGGCTACTGAAAAATTCGTCCTTCGTGAAAAACAAAGTTCTGGCTGCAACATTATAGGTTCAACCTGCCTACATTGCAGTCAGTTTTGTTGTCCAATCATGCGTTATAGGAACACATTACTATAGTGTTCCTTGACGCGGATGCGAGAGACGTTCCATGCCCTTTGAAAGCTTCCGCAACTGATTTTTGCGAGTGAAGCCGCTGAACACAAAATTTCCATTTCGTGTTCTCGCTGTACCAGTGGAGTGTGCACATTGAAAATTCAGAGCGTAAAAGCTGTGGAAGTTTTGACCCGCGTGTGAAGTTGGGCTTGTTGGTGGTGCATAGCGCCATTGCACGATTCTAACGCGCTCCCGATTATAACGCGCAGGTACGTTTACTTATGAAAATTCGAAAAAAAAAAATATTTTGAAGCAGATTCTACAGGGCAGACATGTAAGGCATGACACCACCTACCTGGCAGACGACGTTTTATTTCACGCGCGCAGCTATTGCAACGAAAATGCCTAATGCTGCATAAACTTGCTTATCCAGCTCCTGCTGGAATTAAAACGAAAGCGGGCAGCATTGAAAGCCGATTTCTTTTTTGAGCCCGATTGTAACGCGCACGCAAATTTTAAGGCTACTTTTGGCGAGAAACGGTGCGCGTTCGAATCGTGCAAGTACGTACCGTAATTACCCGATTCTAACGCGCCCCCGATTCTAACGCGCACCTGATTTTCCTGGCAAAAAAAAAAAAAAAAAAAAAAACGAAAAAACTTGCAGCTCTGATTATAACGCGCACGGAACTTTGTGGGGATGAAAAACGAATGCGAGAGAAACGGGCGATTTAATTCCCGAAGTAATCTCACTTATCTCACTCCTCGTCGCTCTCCGCTGACCACAACATCTCGTCCTCGGTGCCGTCAAGCGCGTTCGCGATGCCACACTCTGAACGAACGTTCAACCATGGTCGATGGGATCGTGGCCCACGCCTCGCACGCCCATCCCGCGAGCTTCTCCAGAGGCGCACGCTTCAGCCGTCCGCTCGTTTTGAACGCGTGAGAGCCGCTGCTGCCATTGCTATTATCAAGCGCGCAAGTGGAACGATTTGACGATTTGTGTGAACGCCGATAGAAAAGCCTAGGCGCCTATGCTTCTTGCGTCTGAAAAATCGTTGCTAAAAGTGCGAAAAGCTTTGGCGCCATCTTGAGATGGCGATGGCGATGGGTGGGACGAAATTTCCGCTGTTTCGGCAGTTTCGGTTTCGTATCCGATTCTAACGTGCATACAATTTTTCGACCTATTTTTCCGGAAAAAAAGCGCGCGTTAGAATCGGGTAAGTACGCTACTTGTAGACGTAGCGCAAAAATGGACATCGGACAAAAGAAGGGACGAAGACGAGCGCTCGCATTCCTCCGTTCTCCTGTCCTGTGTCTATTTTTTTGCTGCATCTAAAAGTTTTGACCCACGTTTTTCAGTTTTGGTTTGTTGGGTGACTGGAACGTCTGTGATCGTCCATTTAACCTGTCATTTCTTTTTAAGCCCGAATATCTTTTCTAGGTGGCTTCGGGGGCATCCGGCTCCATGAGACGCGAAGGTTCTGAACATAATGTCAGGAAGCCCTACAAACCAAGCTATAGATGACCGTCGCGGTGCTTAAGCACCTCCTTTACCTTGCGAGGCCCTCAGCATAGGTTAGCATGTTCAAGATCCGCTGTGCTAGCTTATGGCTCGTTGTGCACGTCCATCATTGCCTGATGCGAAGGCAATATGGTGGCACTTGTCAACAGTGCTTATGGGTCCTCTATCTTCTCGAGAAGAAAATTACGCTCTCTAATAGCACTGAGCCAACTTCACTGCAATGAGGAGGTTTGGTCGGTTGTTCCCACGAGAAGGTATATTTCCGTGGTAATGCATATACTTGGCAGAAGAAAGGATTAGCCCCAGGACCCCGCCCAGGCGTGTAGTTGTCAGGCCCATTGTCTTAGAGTAAATGAGTTTGAGAGCATCTGTAAAAGATAAGGCAGTAGCGTCATTGCGGACAAGCCGAACGACTGAACGACCATCGGCGATGAAATTTCGTGACAGCAGTCGCGACTTTCGATTCTTGCACACAGGGAAGTGCTTACCGTTACTGGGCACCATTCCCAATCCATTCCCTAGCAAAACGAGCTCTCACTTCTGTCTGAGCGAGCACGTGGATGACCCAAGCCGCGCTTGACGGCCAATGCTGGCTGCAAAAGAGAAAAACAAGGACGGTCCGGTAAAGAGACGGACAACCAAATGGAGCATGCGCGATGAATGGCGCGCAGTATGGACGTACACGATCCTTCGGAGGGAGCGCGAGAAAAGTAGGGGAAAGAAAGAGATAGCATCTGGAGAGGTTCTTTTTTTAGTTCTTCGGAGGCGCGTTTTCCGCAGGCGCGGGGAGAGACACAAGCGGATCCTTCTCCGTCCACAATGCAAGTCGTTTCGCAGTGTACACAAGAACGTTTGTGTGGCGCCCAGTGTGGCGGCTGTCGGTCTTTGGTGCCGCTAATGGTCCAGATGCCCGCGGCGTGCGCCGACGAGCGTAGCGACGTTGAGTGTGGCGCTTACGAGAAACGCGCATAGCCCAAGAGCCGACGTTCCCCAGGAAGGCATGTGCT
Organism: Haemaphysalis longicornis; assembly: GCF_048455015.1. Taxonomy (NCBI): domain Eukaryota; kingdom Metazoa; phylum Arthropoda; class Arachnida; order Ixodida; family Ixodidae; genus Haemaphysalis; species Haemaphysalis longicornis. The sequence continues at coordinate 98,149,810 of NW_027526361.1, read as the reverse complement.
TGCAGGCCTTTCTAACTCCATCGTCCTGGGGGCAGCCGTTTTGTAACTGGGCTGCTGCGCCAGCGCCGATTTAATTGGCGCAGTCGACAGGACATGTAACTGCGCATGCGCAGCGCATCCGGAACATGCCGCTATGTTATCACTGTTCACAGAATGAAAGATCTACACCGGAAATTGAAAATGACCACCAACAAATCAAGCCGTCTGCAGAAAAGACGGACTGGAGGGGGGATGCACAGTTCTCTTTCGTTCCAAATAACCAGGGTTCAGACGATTGCTGCATGGTATATACCGACCTTGCGTGAGCAGAATCACGCGGAGCGATAGTGTGGACCAGCCCGACCCACCAAGGCTTAGACAGGCGCATTTTCTATGCCTCTCCCACGAGCGCCCCGATTATACTGGAATTGCGGGCTATTTTCAGTTGCTGTGTACAGTTGCTTTCCATCTAGCCTTGTCCACCATACATGTTCGCACAAACTCACCCCGTGTGATCTATTATCTCGAACAAGTTTCCCAGCCTCCACGAATCCAGAAGCTCCAGAGCAAAATATATCATCAAAGGTGCTCGTATCGTGGGAGCCTGGCCACACCAATATTGGACGCAATGAGCGGGATGACTTCCTGTCGCATAATTGCCTAGCCCCGTCATACCCCGTCCAGTTCCCATGAGACCCATGGGTGACGCGAATGGGTGAAAACGAAACCTCCAACACCGAACGCGAGCTCTTGTGCATCCGTGTTCGGTTTTTCTTCCTCTCGACTTCACCTTGATGGAGATTGTCTAATGGAGGATGCGAAGGGTTCGCTTACTCAGGCCCGCACGCATGGATGGACAGGGTACTTCAACATACCTGCAAAATGCCCGACCTACTCCCATTCCACGCCATGCCATGGGACCCATGACCTCCCGAAGAATACATGTGATTGTGGGAGGCCTCGATGCAAGGCACTCACTCACTACCATCGGAGGCTCCACTGTCCCGGCCTACATCCGGGATGCTAATCTAGCTTCCTGCATATTGCTCGAACTCTCATCTTACTCACTCAGTATTAAGACTGTGCAGTAAACGCAAAACACAACAATATCTGTAGCCTTGTACAGGAATTTGGCCAATGACGCTCAGTGAGAGTCATTTCAGATAAGATCGAACAAAGCATGGCTGGTCGACCTCTTCAATTCACTTGAAATTTTTTTAACCTCATTCCCGCATGTATGTAATGTGCGGATTCACAAATATTTTCGGCGGAAAAAATTTTGGCCGACATAAAAAAAAATTTGGAACGCACCCACGTGGACCCCGGCCGCTACCTGCCCCTGCGCCACGGCCAAATTTAGCGACGTCTACCAAAACATATACTCATCAGGCGGGAATGGTAATTTTTATGCTTAATATACGCCTGGTGTACATTTTTCCCACAAAATATCGTTGGCTAGAAAAACATATATTTGTTGTAATACATTTTCAAATCTTGCTCAGGGCACATTTTGTTCTGTACTTTGAGGGCCAGTAGTATCGTAAGCACTGGAGCTAGAGCGTTCAAATTTTAGTGAGGACTGTTCCTGGAACGTACAAATAAGGGCCGTAAATATCGTGTCTGTGCATGCTACGGTTAAAAAGCAACTGGCGCACAAGTTTGAAGAAAAAACGAAAACAAAAAGTTCGGAGGCTTATTAAAAAAAAAACACTTCGATTTTGCTGCAATTCACCCCAGATGTTCACCTGTGCATGTACTTCAATGATCATTACAAACATGTTGCATAATTTTGTTCCTGACGCGCCTACAGCGCGAGAAAAAAGCCTCGTAGGCCAGGTCTTCACAAGGTCCTGAGATACGAAATAGTGAGAGCAACTTCCACCGAATGTGCAGACATTATGTAATTATTTGTACCAAAGGCAAACTATTACTTATAGATAGTATTACGAAGAATTCAGAAGTGAAACCGAAACTTTTATGTGAATTTTGAGACGAAAATAAACAATCTGTGCACCGCTAAACGTGTACTGTTTGAAGAAAAGCGGAGGAACTCCAGGTTCACGCGCATTTTAATAAAAAAGGCTTCTTCGAGTTTTATGAAGCTTTACACAGATATTTGCCTCTAAATTTACTTGCGTGAGCCACTAAAAAAACTCGCAACTCAGGAGTTTGCTCTCGAGGGGTATTGAATGCCTTCGACTCGAAATTGGGTAAGTTGGAAAGTCATGCGCTCTAAATTTGCCCTTTATCTCATCTGTCTCTCCTCTCTTTCAACCTGTCATCCCCCTTTCTCACCCCCCCCCCCCCCCCCCCCACCAGCAGGCGTTCCGGTGTCCACTCCTGGGTGTGACTGATTGCGCCTGCTGGTGGACTTTCCCTTCAGCTCTCGACCCTGAAAATTCATTCATTCATTCATTCATTCATTCATTCATTAATTCATTCATTCATTAAACCCACCGATAAAGTGTTGGTGTTGGACACTTAAGGTCCAACTGCACTCAAATTTTCCTTTGTCCATATTTGATCCAGATAAGTAGTCTATGCTCTTAAAATCACCATGGCGAAATCCTAAGCATCGTAATACCAGAGTACGCTAGGTACCTCTGCTCAAAGTACCTCCGAGCAGACGACGTTTGCACCTGGCGGAGAGTCACCGAAACAAGTTCCGGGCGGCCTGTGACGGAGGTTGGGGAACCTGTCCCGTGAAGCTCACGCTTCTGCGGTGACTTGCACGGCGCTCCGCCGGGCGCAGGGATGCGTTCGCCCGGGGTTTCTCTGCTACACCAGCGAACTAGCTGTACCGCCGTCGCCATCACATGTTTAAAACTAACCGCATAGGTAGCAATATCCGCACTTTTTTTTTTTCAATGCAATAAAGGAGATTAGAAGCCTACGAACTATTCACGCGCTCGCGAACGCTCTGGAGTGGGCAAAACTTTTTTTTAATTGAACATAATATTTTTACGCAAAGAAAAAAATAGCGCCAAAGGCGTACTTGCCTTACATTTGTCATTCCTATTGTATCTACCACAGAAAAAACGATATTTTATAAATTATTGACCACTTGCACTTCCGCGTCCAATATTTGCCATATTTGGGCTGGCCCAACGCCGCCTCCATTCTTAAGACCTTTCCAAAAGTTTCGCGGCCTAACTAGAGTTGTATACGCGGGTATAAACGTTTGCGTACTTTTGCCTCACTTGCTAGCGGAACCAAAATCAGCCTTTCTCGTAGTAACAAATACACGCGCACAGATATCGGCCGTCGTCTTCGCGAAGTGCGAAAGCTAACGAAACTGCTCCTCTCCTAAACAATAAACGAGCTTTTTTTTTTTTTCAATTCCCAAGTGAAGTGTTTACTTTGGTAGAGCGTTAGATTTAGTTTACTTGAAAGGAAAATGTTTTCAACCGCATATGCCTTCGGCGAAAGTAGAAAACAGCGGTAGTAACGTACGTTTTCGTGTTTTAGTGCATCATTTAGCTGTGTAAGCTGGCTTATAGTTTCAGACAACTTTTATAATTCGATTCTCGATGTGCAGAAAGGCGGAAAATACTGGGCCGATATTCGCGAGGGTGTTTGTACGTAATGTATAGTAGAAATAGTTATTAATCTCCGCCAGCATGTGGTTGATTCCCTTCAAAGAGAGCGATATGTGACAGCTGAGGCGCTGGCTAACGAAAGCTGCTTTCCGATATCGTACGAGCCAGTGGATTTGTTAATCAGGGCCCACTTTTTTACTCGCAATGCTAAGGATTGTTACTCCGGCAGTTATGCAAAAGAATTACGGACGGTCAACTTCATCTCGATTGATAGCAATCCGATGCCGGAATTGCGCCTAACTCTATCCTGGGCAAACGTTAGTGGAAGTTCTGTTGAAACAACAGTGCGACACGTGACGCTACCACGCGCATTTGAAGGCGACTCTGAGCGGCCGCCGGTTCTGGCGAAGCCGCTTCCGTTCCATCACGTACGTCACGTCCGCCTGCCGGTAATGGCCGTCTTTTCTGTTCAGTTTCGGTTCCGAAAATGCCAATGTCGCGAGCCGTTTGCGTCACGCGCGTTCATGTTTGAAACGCAGTGTTTTGCATGTCGCGCCCTTTTCATGTGTGCTATTATTTTTACGTTGTCGAACATTTGAGTGCAGTTGGCCTTTAAAGGTGCAGCAGCAAAACGTTCTCCCTCCTGAGGCACCTGATCGACCGGCTGGCCAGCAAGACCGCAACACATCGCAACCTCACCAAGGTTCTAAATACCTACGACGGAGACGGCCGCAAGCTTGTCGCAGACCTGACGGTGCGTTACCTCAATACCGATAGGGGTAAGTCCCGGATCCCTGAGACGTACGACGGCCCGGCGAACGACAAACCTGACGAGCCGTTTACGCTGGCGGAACTCTGGAATGCCATCGACGAGAGCAACAGACGCAGTGCTCCTGGCGGAGACACGATTAATTACAAGTTGCTCGGCAATATGAGCAACGGGGCGGCCAAGAGGCTCCTGAGCCACATCAACAGGACCTGGGAGACCTCGCAGCTGCTCAAGGAATGGAAAGAGGCGCCAGTCCGGTTCATACCCAAGCCGGGCAAAGCCCTGACTATCGAGAACATGCGACCTATCTCCCTCACGTCGTGCGTGGGGAAGGTAATGAAGCGCATGGTGCTCCGAAGACTCCAAACCTACCTGGAAGAGACCAATCAAATGCCCGAAACAATGTACGGCTTCCGGCAGCACATCGGCACGCTCGAAGTCCTGGTGCAACTGCAGGAGCTCGTGATCAAGAAAGCCGCTCGGAGTTCGCCGTGCGGGGTACTGGCCCTCGACTTGAAGGGGCATTTGACAACGTGTCCCACGCGAGCGTACTCGGTAACCTCAAGAAGACGGGATGTGGTCAGCGCACGTTCGGCTACGTCAAGGATTTCCTGAGCAAGCGCACGGCGGTCATACATATTGGAGGAGAAAAGTGGGACCCGGCAGAACTGGGAGGCTGCGGCACCCCGCAGGGTTCCGTCTTGTCGCCCTTGCTATTCCACCTGGCCCTCCTCCCGCTGCCAAATCTACTCAAACAGATCGATGGCGTGGACCACGCGTACTACGCCGACGACATCGCGGTTTGGACGAGTCGCGCAGAGTCCGAATCCTGGACGGAAGAGGTCCTGCAGAGGGCGGCAACGATGGTCCACGAATACGCCAAGACCTTCGGGTTGTGCTGCGCACCCCAGAAGTCGGAGCTCCTCATTGTGCCGCCCAGAAGACGCAAGAACGATCCCGTGTCGAACGTGGTCGTTACCATCAACGTCGTAGACATCAAGCCCACGCAGCAGCTGCGCATCCTCGGTCCATTGCTACAACGAGACGGCAAGGCGGCAGCGGTCATTGCTAAGATCAAGACGGCCTCCGAACAGGTCATCGGAATGATCCGACGCGTTGCGAATCCAAACCGAGAACAGACGACGCCTTCCGCCTGGTCAGGGCGCTCATGGTGTCACGCATCACATACTCGGCTCCGTATCCCCGCCTAACGAAGGCGAACAGGAACACGCTGGACACGATCGTAAGGAAAGCCACCAAGACGGCTATGGGCCTGCCCCCGTAACTCGTCTACGCAGAAGCTGCCGGACATGGGGGTAGAACACAATACGGTAGACGAGCTCATAGAGGCTCATTTGTCTAACCAGAGAGTTCGACTGAGCCAGACAGAGCACGGCCGAGCCCTCCTCCGGAAGATCGGCAGCCCAATCCAACCACACACACCCAAATAACCTCCACCTCCGCTGTGGAGGGATTCTATCAAGACAAAGCCCCTGCCGTGAAACATGCAAACCGGCAGGAACGGCGAGAGGCGCGCCGCGAGGGTACAGGCACTCGCCCGGCATCTGGAAGCAGACCCAGGGGTCCTCTACGTGGACGCCTCACTTCCCTAGCACAGAAGCAAAGCAGTGGCCGCCGTCACGACCATCGACCAGCTGGTGACCAGTGCGTCGGTACGTACGACAGACCCCAGCCAAGCTGAAGATGTGGCCATGGCACTCGCCCTCACGCACGGGGACGTACAGACGATCATCAGGCTCCAAGACGGCTTACGGCAACCACCGCGAGGGGATCGTCTCTCACGCGGCCCTAGCAATTCTCGCAAAGCCCCGCCCACTGGTACGAGACGTAGAGCTCGTGTGGGTTCCGGCACACTCGACAGTGGAAAGCAACGCACTCACCGGCCGCTACGTCCACGAACTCAGACGGGGCCGAGGATAAGTGGGAGCTACCGCGCCCAATTACGAGCTACCGCGAGATTACCCGGCTGTACAGGAGCGCAGGCTTCCAGGGTCGCACCGGCAACTTGCATGCGACCAACAGACGATCGTGCGCCGCGCACAAGCGGGGTCACTGGCACACCCATCTTTATTGCACAAGATGTTCCCGGCAGAACACGACCCCATCTGCCCGTTCTGCAATAAGACTGAAAGCACTCTGCCGCACATACAGGCGGAGTGCACTCAGCTCAAGAATCCCCTACCTTCCTTACCCCTCCCCCTTCCCCCCCTACCCAAGCGATGGGAGATCTTGATGTCCAGCCCCGACCTGTCGACGCAGCAAGAGCTCGCGTCAAAGGACCAGGAGCTATTGGACTCGTATGGGACTCTTGAATAGGGTTTCATTTCATTTATTTTAACCTTAAAGGCCCGAGGGCATTACATAAGGGAAGGGGGGGGGGGGGGGGGGGGCTCTTGGCCGAGGCATACAGCATATGAACAACAAACAAGGGTAAGAAAAAAGGAAGGCAAAAAAATTAATTACAAGATAACAGAGGTAAAACACAACTCATAGAAGGGAACAGCATTTCACATGTTTTAAACAGAGTTTAATCACATAAGTATTGGTAGAGTAGCAATTTGACAGTTTAGCCTGTCACGAAATGTTTTTCGGTTAGTACATGAGGCGATATCATCCGGCAATGTATTCCACATCGCTATAGCATGAGGAAAGAAGGACGAGTTCATTGATGACGTATGGCAAGTGATTCGGGCAATAGGATGATTGTGATTCAAACGGGATGACGTTCGTGGCGGCGGTATCAATAAAGCGTGTCTTGATTCAGGAGGGTAATAGAAAGCGCGAAGAAGGCAAAGGCGAGAGATAATGCGACGAGATGCAAGCTTGGGAATACCGAGGGTTTGTTTGAGTGATGTGACAGTTACTTCGTTCGAGTACTGTGACGTGATAAAACTATTTGCGCGGTTTCGAATTGATTCCAAATCGTTAGAAAGATATGACTGCGAAGGATTCCAAATAGATGATGCGTATTCCAGCTTGGGGCGAACGAATGTTAGGTATGCCAGCTTTTTAATATCGGATGATGCAGACTGAAGATTTCGGCGCAGGAATCCAAGTGTGCGGGAAGCATCAGAGCAGATGAATTCAATGTGCGGTACCCAGGATAGAGATGACGTAATGTGCACTCCGAGGTATTTGTACTTTGCAGTGCTATCAATCACTGTTGATTTGATGCTATATGAATGCTCGGTTATGTTGTGCTTACGAGAAAATGACATGACTTTACATTTAGAAAGGTTAAGAGGCATCAGCGCTTTATCGCACCATGAAGAAATGGAGTCGAGATCATGCTGCAGGGTGCTGTTATCGATGGAGCTTTGGGTAGGGTTATATATGACGCAGTCGTCGGTAAATAACCTTAATTTTGTTTTAATATTAGTCGATAAATCAAAGTCGATAATATTAGTCGATAAGTCAGCTGAAATGGGCTCAGTAAACGTTTTTTCTGCTCCTCCTCTCATTGTTGCTTTGCAATAACGAAGCACATAAACGATAAAAAAGGTGAAGTTTTTTTAGGGGGGAGGGGGGGGGGGGTACGTCGCCGCAACACGACAATCTGCCGAAATTCAGAGAATTAACTACTAATGCGAAGCATTCTTAAGCCACTTGTATAGAGTGCGAGTTCTTCACAGCCATTTTTTTTTGGTTTTTAGAAAACCCGTCTTACCTCCATTTACAAAAATTATCTCCATTTACGAAAATCTGCATTTTTGTGTAGATGAAGGGCGCTACGCGGTCCGCCATTCGCGCCATTTTTCTATTTCTCCTATTTTTTGGTTTTTTGATATTCTGTTCGACCAATTATCTCTTACTTCCGCCAACTCTGCATTTTCTGATAATGCAAGGCGTTACACGGTTCGCCATGTCCGTTTTCGTTTTCTCTATTTTTTATTTGTTAGATTTCAAAATTTTGTTCCACCAATTTACATTTACGCTTTTACATTTACATGCTTTTACCATTTACATTTACATTTACCAATCTAAATTTACGCTATTTTAACGATTACAGGTGCTACTTCCGCCAAATCTGCATTTTCATGGAAATTCAGGGCGTTACACGGTCCTGGCTGTGAGAGTGCTCGGCAAAGCATTCTACGCATTTACTGAATGAATGAGTACACGTTTACCGAAGAGAGAAAGAGAGAGGGAGAGAGAGAGAATAAATATTTGTTAATCATCGTAAGTGCTGAGATCAGTGAAAATGATTATTTTTCGGTTTGTCTTTTGACTGTTAACTAAATTCTCAAGCCCTGGCAAATCCCCCTCCGCGAAAACGTGCCACATGATCATCATCGTCGTCGTCGTCGTCGTCACCATCCCGCCTGCCACGTTACGGCGCTGCAGAAAGAGACAGAAGCCCACCGCTACGAAAACCATCTCTTCAGCACACCTGGTCCTTATTAGCGAGAAAGAGGGACAGCGATGGGCTGATCCCTGACCAGCGAGGTCGCGCCGTCACCTGACCCGACTACGAGGGCAGGCCACGTTTTTCTGGCCGCCCTGTCAACACCCCAGGAGCTTCGAAACATGGAGGCTGAAGGGGACCTGTCTGATGAAGCCAGCCATCTCGTAGAACGCCAGGCTTCACATAACGGCGACGGCAGGTAAAGCCAACCTGCTCGCCACTCAGAAGCTCACGCATTTCAAAGAGCTGTGACACCGGAACATTGAGCAAGGAGCGTGGGATTCGCTGCAAACCAGCGGATCGGACTTGACCGGCTTCTGGGACCTCGTAATGATGCAAGTCACCGAGGTGCGTACCTCGTTCGGTGAGCTCGCCACATTGAAGGCACAGAAACTGGCGCGACCCCGAACAAGACAGATTCCAAAACGAGGATGACAGCACCGAGCTCAAGGAACGAGGCGAGGAAAGTTCGCGGTTGGTGCTAGCTTGCCCCGTGTCATTGGAAAAAGCTGAGCAGGATGACAAGGCCATTCGTGGAAGAGATGATTCAAAATACAACGACGAGGACTTTTTTTTCTCGTTCCCTGAAGGCTTCTCTGACTTATGACTGCGCGGCATGGCGTTCGTAGATTTGAACACCCCAGACGCTATTTCTGCGCTGTTTTCGTCCTGACGCGCGAATAACTGAACGAAAAGACGCGCGATTGTCGCAATAAATTCATGCGGTGCAATGCGCATGCGGCATACCCGTGCACGCTTACATTAAATATCTCGTATAATTAAATGACGTCTTCTGTCATTTTCTTCCCCCTAAAGTCTCGTTGTCCGTATTACTTGCCTAAAAACTATTCTTTTCTTCCCTGTAGCACTGCATGACTGGACTTCTGTCTCTAAAATTGCTGCCCCTTGACATGACCCGAAGCTTCGGTCAAGAGTCGGAAATGGGATAGGGAGTGAGTGGGGAGAACGGGGAAAGAAAGGCAGCTAGAAGCAGACCTCAATACTGGCTTATGTGATGAAAATCAGCAGAGTGTCCAGAAGGTGCTTCCTGTCAGGTGGTACTCCAAGTGGATTAAACCAAAGTTCGTAGTCTGCCGGTCGTAGCGGGCCAAGTTTCTTCAGGCATCGTTCTCTAGAAACACTGAGTACCGAACATTCCCACAGGACGTGTCGCGCACTGCACAGGGCACGGGTACCACATATCTGCCAGAGAGGAGTGCTGTACGGGTTGCCATGCCTGAAGAAGCAATGAGCCACACTAGGCGTAAGTGCTGTGCCCGTTCTTATACGCCTTAGCCGCACTGTTGCCCAACGGCTGAATCCGGGGAGGGGCAACGGGTTTGGGTCTGTCGGAACTTTGTTCGAATAACGGCCTTCCGCTCGGCTTTCGCCAAAGCGGCACCGTCTCCTCTGTGCCGATGTTGGCCTCCACATCATCATCATCATTATTATTATGATTATTATTATTATTATTATTATTATTATTATTATTATTATTATTATTATTATTATTATCATCATCATCATCACCACCACCCTGTCTACACGAAATTCAGGGCAAATGCCTCTCCCATAGATCTCCAAATATCCCGGCCCTGAGCAAACTGCGGCCAATTTATCCCCGCAAACTTCTCGATCTCATCTGCCCACCTCACTCTCTGCCACCCCCTGTCGCACTTGCCTTCTCTAGGGATCCACTCTGTTACCCTAAATGACCAACGGCTATCTTGCCTTCGCATTACATGCCCTGTCCACGCCTATTTCTTCGTTTTAATTTCTACTAATATATCCTTAACATGCGTTCGTTCACTGACCCACTCCGCTCTCTCCTTGTCCCTTAACGTTGCATCTATCATCTTCCGTTCCACTGCTCGCCGAGTCGTCCTCAGCTTAAGTTGAACACTTTTACTGAGCCTCCAAGTTTCTGCCCCGTAGGTGAGTCCCGGTAAGATGTAGCTGTCTTACACTTTCTTCTTCAGGGACAATGATAGGCTGCCATTCCTTATCTGGGAATGCCTGCCGAATGAACTTCAACCCATTCTAATCGCATCCTTCTTATTATCTCTGCCTCGTGGTTGGGATCCGGGGTCACTACTTGGCCTAAGTAGATATATTCGCTTATCACTTCCACTGCCTCGCCACCTATCTCGAACCGTTGTGCTCTGCCGAGGCTATTGTTTAGGCATTAGTTTAGTTTTCTGCATATTAATTTTCAGGCCCACGATACTACTCTGCTTGTCCAGTGTGCTAATCATGCTTTGCAATTCGTCCGCAGAGTTACTTTACAAAGCGACGTCATCAGCAAATCTGACGTTACTGAGGTATTCTCCATTTACCATTACGCCTATCAGCTCCCTATACAATGCTCTGTATACCTCTTGTTAACATGCTGTGAATAACATTGGAGAGACTGTGCCTCTTCGTCTGACGCCCTTCCTTATAGGTATTTTACTATTGTCCTGATGGGGGACTACAGTAGCTGTGGACTCATTGTAGACACCCATTTACGTAATGCTCGTCTACACCCTGATTCCTACGCCCTGATACATCTGAATCAACGGATGTCATGCTTGGGGTAAACACGAAGTTGCCTGCGGGAGCTCTGTCAGCCTCTTCATTGCCTCCAATCCCTTCATGTCCAGGGACCACTCGGATTTGGCGTGGCAGGTCACTCTGCTGGCAGTCAGCAATTATTGTTTTGATTCTGCGCACAGTGCGGCTAGTATTTTTGCGTGAACCAAAGGCTCGAATTGCGTCCATTGAGTCCCTGTAAATTATTATGTGTTCAGGAGAGTTGAGGATGCTTGGATGTTCGCCTGCATGTTCAGTCAAGGCATGCAGGATGGCCCTTAGCTCGGCTTCTCGGCTGAAAATTTTGAAAAAGCGCAGATGTACATTTGCGCTTCGGTCTTCGAGGCTGTACAGAATGAGACGAGGTCGTGTTCAACTACGGCGTCTGTGTAGACATGCAGGGTACGACTTGCTGGGGTATCTCTGTCTGCCGTGGCTAGTTCTAGGAGATGATCTTTAACCTTCCTTTTCCTTCGTCTTGGATTGCCGTGACCGATGGTTTTTGGTAGTGGTTTGCTCCTTGTCACAAGAGTGTCCTCCAAAGGCGTAGCCGGCAGGTCATGCGGATGTCTGCCGGAAATCTCGAAACCAGCTCTGAGAAGTCTCCTGCCTGCATTGGTGCTGTACAGACGCTAAAATTGTCCAATCTCTCTGTCTTAGGCTATGTCGTCAAGCCTATTATCTCACGCTTGTGTGTATAGAACGTCCTTGGCTGTATATGTTGGTAACCCTGTAACGACGCGCAGAGCTTTACGAGGCAAGATTTCAAGCTTGTGCTAGCTTTTCTTTGCGAGGTTAGAATAGTTGGCGCCGTACGTTGTTTTGGAAACCAAGAGACCGTTCACAAGTGTACGCAGAGAGCTCTCGTCAGCTCCTTATGATTTGGACGTGACTCGCTTAATTAGGTGGGTTGTGCTCTTCCACGCGCGGAGAAGTTGCGACGTACATGTTCATCATCCGCCGTCTTCATCAACAGGGAGGCCGAGAATACGAGCATTTTCTTTCACGTGCAGGCCCACTCCGTTCACGCAAAGGGTGATGTGGTCCTTCATATGATGCTTGCAAAGGCAGGTATTTGCCACTACTACAAAGGCTCTCTTTTCTGGTTAAGGTGAGAGATCCACTGACTCCACAAAGCCAGTTATTGTGTCTAGTCCTTGCTGCAGGACTTGCTCTTGTTCGCCGAGAAAGCCACTCGTGGACCAGATACTAATGTAAATGCTGTAAGATATGACTGAAATCTTGTCCAGGATAGGTGGAAGGTCCGCCATGACCACATTAAAACGTTTTGGAGACAGCACTGCCCCTTGACTACACCTATTCAGTTGGCTGGTTTATTTCCAAAGACCCGGCCCACCTTGGCGCGGACGCTTTGTGCTTTCAAGAAAGAGTGTATGAATTGAAAGGTTTTCCCCGATAGGCCTCGACGTCGCGCTTCTTCCACGACGGAGTCATGATGAACGGAGTCAAAAGGTTTCCGTACATCAATTGGTACGACGATCCTGGGGCTTCTTTCAACGTTGAGTGAAGAAGAAGCAGACCGCCTTGTGCGCGAAGGCCAGAGCTATGTCCAGTTTCCGCGTCCCCAAGATGGGCAAGGTGCCATTGAATCGTTTTTAATGCGTATCAGTATACATGTGTCCTGCTACGCATTAAAAAATCCTATCCCTTGTTGGGTATATGCGGCAGCACGCACGCACGCACACACACACACACACACACACACACACACACACACACACACACACACACACACGCACGCACACACACACACACAAACACACACACACACACACGCACGCACGCACGCACGCACGCGCGCGCACACACACACACACACGCACACACGCACACACGCACACACGCACACACGCACACGCACACGCGCACGCACGCACGCACACGCACACGCACACGCACACGCGCACGCACGCACGCACGCACACGCACACGCACACGCACACGCGCACGCACGCACGCACGCACGCACGCACACACACACACATTCACACACACACACACATTCACACAGAAAGAGAGAGATGGTCTGGAGATGCTCCCTCACTCCTAATCCCTCCCCTATTCTCGAGCCGTGGACAGGTATGCTGGCGAGCTTGGGCCCAAACGCGCAGCCTCACCTGCCAAAGCGCGGCCGCCTGGCCGCTATAGCCCAGGGGCCCCTGTACCAAGGAGCGTTCCTATGTTCCGGGGACTATAACAACAATAAAATCTGGTCCAAATAAAGTTTACTCCTCCAGGTGAACTACTTCGCCTATACTTTTTTTGTGATTCTCGGCTGTTGGCTTTCATTTTTATGTTAATGCAATGATCCACTCATTCCCAATTAAGTTTTAGATGCAAAGCATCTCTTGCTCTCATCTCCGTCATCCGTCGTCCGTCGTCCGTCCATCCACCGGCCCAGGAAGACACCGGCAACACTGCCGCTGCAGGAGCCCTTTAAGGGGAAGCGTGCTCGTCTCGTGCCGGCCCAGGAAGACACGGGCAACACTGTCGCCCCAGCATCTCATGGTCGGGGCTATGTCCCTACCTTGTTGTGGCGCCGTCGGAATTCACGACGCACGACGCCAGGCTCGGGCGCGAGCTCTGGACAAGCTCTACACCAACGACACAGGAGCCCGTTACGTAGACGCCGCCGCCTACCAAACCCGTCCGGGTTGGTTCGCGGCCGCGGTCGTGACGGCGACCTCGGGAACAATTGCCACAGCGGCTTGCTTTCGTGCCGACACGCCGGCGCAGGCCGAGGAGATGGCGATCGCCCTGGCAGCCACGGATCCGCACTGCACTGCGATCCTTAGTGATTCTAAGACGGCCATTCGCAACTTTGGAGCCAATACAATCACGTCACCGACAGCGATACTTCTCACCAACACCGCCACCCCCTCCAGCAGTCCTGTGCACCTCATCTGGTTCCCAGCCCACTTGGACCACGCCCTGACTAGGGACAGAGCCCACAACCGCAACGTCGATGAGGACCGGGCCGCCCGCGATCTAACCAGTCAGGCATCCCCTCGGGCGAGGTCCCCCAGGCCACTAATAGGCCCTGGGTCGGAACTGCTGGACCCTTCGGAGACACGGCTAGAAGACTACGGTTCTATACTGCGCTGGTACAGGGACTGCAGGCGTCGCCTCCCAGCCCCCCACCTAAGACTCACCCGCAGTGAAGGAGTTTTCTTGCGCCAGATACAAACGGACTCAGTGCTCACACCTGTGTTGGGCCAACATGTGGCTCCGGAAGTGTACCCAGTGCAGTGTGTGCTGTGTGTTGTGCCGCGCGTGGAACGCTAGCCCATATCCTTCAGTGCTTTCCCCAAGACCCCACATCCTCTAGCCTCCGGCAGCTACCAGCCTTCGTGTGTAGAGCCATCACCTCATCCGACTACAACACCCAGAAGTTAGTCGTCCAGTGCGTCCGGGAGGCCCTGGAGCGGCAGCGGGCAGGCGCGGCGGGTCCCTCGGGGCCGCGCGCCGGCCGCCCGAACTGTGGCTCTTAGTGCCAGCCCGGGCGTCGCCATTAGGCGCCACCGGACCGTTTTCTGTTTTCAATAAAGTTTTTTTTTTCTCTCTCTCTCCCCCACTGCGCATGCTCGGCTCATCTCGGGCCGGCCCAGGAAGACACCGGTAACACTGTGGTTCCAGGAGCCATTAAAGGGTAAGGCACCACCGGGCGTTCAGCAAGCCGAGCATGCGCAGTGGGGGTGTGGACGGCGCAACAACGACAAGGGAGGGACATAGCCCCGTCGCATCTAATAAAATTACACCATCTTCCCGTAGGGGAACCTTGAGTAGTATGCGAAACAGCCATGGGCTCAACGCAATTTCCCATTTCGTAGTTCCGGTAAGTGAAAAGTGTGGTAGTTATCATGGAAACCAAACTGTAAATATAACGGTAGACGTACCTCAACCTAACGGAAACGACGAACTGAAAACTAATGGGCACTTGAATCGACCCCATGGCTGCTCCCCTACGGGAAGATGGTGTCATTTTTTTTTAAGTTTTAGGGCGCAGCTCTTAAGCGGCCGCTCCTGTGGTTTCGCGTCACCGTCAGCCTCATTGCAACCGAGCGAACGAAGAAGACACCGAAGGTGGACGAGATAGAGCGATCAGGAGGGCGGAGGAGAAAAGCATGACGAAAGTGTGAGGGCGAGGGCGAGGCCGTGGCGCTGCGAGGCATGCTCCCCGGCGGGGACACGCTACGGGATAACGCCAGAGTATAGCGTGCACCGTCGCGCCTTTCGCTGGGGAGGCGATCCCTTTCCGAGACGCAGCAGGTATGTTCCGCCGCCGAGAATACTGTGGTTCGCAATGCGTTAAAATTTCGCATTAGGGAGTGTTGTAATCGTCAGCCAGCTTTTTAAGTAGGAGGCAACAACGCATTCACTTTATCCACCAAGATTTGGCCGTGGTGTACGAGATGCGGGCTCGACTCACATTCTGCCGTCTTTCGACCCCTGGCCGCAACTCGCGAAATTTTCTTTTCCTCAATTTTGTTCTTTTTGTGCTGTCGGCCATTTTTGGGCCACCATCGGTCTCGCTGACGCCTGAATTTCGCGTAATGGGGCATGTATGCGTTCGCCTTGGAATCCTTGCTCACGGCCGACTCATCCACCAACTTCACGACTGCAAGAGCAGAAGGGAGGAGGGGGCCCTTCAATATGAACGGGTGAGGGTAGTCCTGCTGGCGGCAAGGCTTGCAACGCCAGATGGGGATGGCCACAGTGATGTGGCGTGAACGTAGGACATGGCGAGGACAGCAGTGAGAGAGCAAATAGAAAACACCGAAAATGAGTTACAAGGAAATGCTGCAGGCAAAGTTCGGACGCAAACAAAATTTGAAAAGAAAATTCTAAGCCTAATCACTGAATCGAAATATCAAGAAAACGGTGCAAAAAAAAAAAAAGAAAAGAACAACACCGAACCAAGATGACGAAAAATATTCACATCGCAGCACTCACGAGTCTCGAGTAACACGCACTATTTAAGACGTAAAGAGATTTTTCTAGTTCAGAGTCCCGTAGGATGCCGAGCAAAGTGTTAGTTAAGTACTAGCTAGGGAGAAAGCAGAACATTTTCACAATTTTCTTGTCATTCATTCTGTAGGGAACACCCTATCTGGAAAGAAGTCTCATTCTGTTGGCTAAGTGCTTCGGGTCTGTCGTTGGTTCAGGCTATGATGCTAAGAAACTCGCATCAGGTCGAAGTAAAAAGGAAAAAAATCAAAGTGAGAACCTACTGAAACAGACCACGTTGGATGACTTGACTGTTCGTGTCATTCTTATAAATGAGCTATCTTGACTGAAATAGTTCCCGAATGTCTTTCAGTTGCATGACGCAGCTCGAGCTGACAAAATGTTGATGGGCGCATTCGCAATTTTGACGTTTCGTGGCTGTTGATGAAATCGCACCGAAAATATTGCTGAGTACTTCAGCACCGTGAATTCACCAAATATTTGCCGCAGCTGCTCTTTATTTCCCAAGGAACTATCATCACTGTTGGCTCAGAGCCCAGGAAAATGACAGAATCCTAGCCTGCCTCCAGTTCGTATACTGGACAGGGAGCGAGCTACAGGTGTTCGCGCAGCGGGGAATCGAGGACAGGTGCACAGCAGTGGAGTTGTAGTCTCACGCATGGCGCATGTCGGGCACAACATTGCAAAACTTCGATCAAATGCTACGTTGGGGCGCAGACGGTGCAGAGCGCTTGCCGAGGCCGCGTGAGCGGAGTTCACAGTGGGGGTCAATGGCCTGCAGAAATGAATACCTGCGGTGATGGTCCTGCCACTCCCACATTTGTGTTGTCCATATAGTTGCAAAGATAAGGGCGTCTGTCCTCTCGGGAGAAGGAAGCTTAGTGTTGATTCCGATGAGATCCCAGGCAACGGCCGATTATGTGGGTGGGAGGTTTCTTAACGCTTACTTGCCTATTCCAAGTGGCCTGCAGCACGTACGCAGAAGTTGACAAAATATTTGAGTAGTTTTATGTGTGCGCCGATAGTTGAACCGAAGACAACTTTAGCTGAGGGCGCTGGCTTTTCTGGTTTTTTTTTGTTTGTTTGTTTACGTGCATGAGTCTCTGTATTTATTCTGCAAGCTGCACGGTGAAGCCCGCTGTAGTTCATCCTTCCGGATCACGTGACACCCTTCAATGACGGGACGCTCTGTCCGGCCAACAACAGATCTAAGTCGTGACGTCACAGTCAAAAGTCACGTGGCAAAGACGTTTTCGTCACTTCCTAGGCCGTGGGCTTTTTTTTTGTTTTTACTTTTATCACAAAGACATTGCGCATAGCATCAAGAAGCCATGCACGGCGGTAAGGAGTTTCACCCAAGGCTTCAGACAAAGCATGTTGAGGCGATTGCCGAAGGCATTGTGTGTGAGCGCAACGGTCGCTTCGCCTTTTTTTTATTGTTGTTATTGCGTCATTTTGCCCCTGGGAATTTGTTCTGTGCCCGAGTTGGTTTCTTTCCACGTAGATGATACTCGCGTGATACGTTGTGGTGGCCGGTTGCTTAAATCAAGTAAGTGTATCGTCGAAGTGTCCCTCGGCGTCGCGTTGTCTGTTTCTCTGAGCCAGCTCACGAATGAAGCCGTCACCTTGAGCCCTCGCCGGTGAAACGGCGACAACACGACGACACCAATCTTTTCCCTAACAATCGAGGACGAAGTGTGACACCACTAGTTGTGCGCCCCCATATCCTACAGGAAAACAAGTCACGTTGCCGTCAGCAACAACATGCAGCAAAAGAGTTCACCAAGTGAGGATATGCCGTGCTGTGATGCAGCGAATTCAGTGATGTGGAAATGATTGTGTGCATTGGGGTGCCACGCTGGACGTACTACCACATTCGGCTTGTTATTGCAGTGACAGGTAAATGCGAAAACGAGACGTGGTCGAGCTCACTGTGTTCCGGTACATCTACGAATTCCACAGTGACAGAGAGAGAGAGAGAGAAAACCTTTAATGAAAGCTGAAGAGGTCAGTCCCACTAACGGAGAATTTGTTTTATGGTAAAGGCGAGATTAGCCATTGCACTTAGCTGGCTATCTCACTTGATGTCTGCGCTCTTGATGGCTGAGTGCGATGCATGCTTGCACGGGCAGCAATTTTTTGCAGGCAGCTGTATGATACGGGCTTCCAAATACAACTGCCTTACATACAGTGCGATGCATGCTTGCACGGGCAGCAATTTTTTGCAGGCAGCTGTATGATACGGGCTTCCAAATACAACTGCCTTACATACATACTATTACATATGGAATACATACTATTTTACATTGCCTAACCGGTGAAAAGAGCAAACTTTAAATCGTAAATCAGCGGAAAGCTGAAGTCATGTAAAGTTTGTTAACTGCGCGTCGCAGGCCTTATAGCTACAGCAAGTGGTGAGCCTGTCTTATATGCACCTCCTGCAGTTGTAACTGCCCTACCTGGCCTGATTGCCCCCAGTGATGGTACAGGACGAGAATATTAACAGATAAGCCATTTGCAGTGTCGTGGTATTTTGTTGTCCCTCTGTTTTCTTAGTGCAGGAACACACCCAGCTCAGTATCATCACAAACTTAATAATCAGAGCAAAGCGAAGTTCTTCCAGCAGTGAGTGGTGGCGTTATACACCCATGACTACTATTTCCGAGACCCACTTTGGGTTGCCCATAGAAGCAGCCATTCCACTGAGAGAAGGAAGAGTCGCCTATGCAAGCCTTCCCCATCAAGATGCCAATAGTCAGCTGTACTCATGCTATTGTCACTCCAGTCGCCTTTGGAACTCTCAGCTGTGCATTGTGCTGTCAAAACTGCAAATGCTCAACGCAGGAACACATATGTACACTAGCTCAATCAGCGCAGTAAAGCACTGGGACAGGGAGATGCTTTGAGTCTTCCAGCATATTTATGGTCACTATTCAATATTTCTATCCGGTGATTGCAAAGACACAGCCTGAATGCTTCTAACCACTTTGCCGACCACATTTTCCCCTCACCATACCAGACTCCTTGCCAAATTACTACCTTCAGGTCCTTCTGCTTTCTTAAGACTAAAAGATCTCTGCCCTCATAGTTGCTGATGCATCTGCTCCCTTCCTTGCACTGTTTCCGAGAGGAGGAAGTTTCTCTCCAAAGGCTTCTAGTTGGAGTGGCCCTCACACTTTTTCAATCTGGACACATGTAATCCCCTGCCCACTAAAATCTATATGCACGAGTCACTAAGTTGTGAATTTTCATGTCTTTGCACATTGATAGCAGGTATAGGTTCTGAAGAGTTGACTCTGATGGTATGTTTTGGGCCAACACGTTACGTAAAATGGACTCAGCAAGCTTAAAAAGGCGTTTTTAGGGCAAAGAAAGCCAATATAGACATGAATCTAAAAATAGGCCCTTATAGGCACTATTAACAGTTGATTCCTGTAGTCCGGGCTTATATGTTGAACAAATTTTACAGGGACTCCAGGAAAAATATGGGAATTTTGCCTTAAGTTCCGATCTCTAGTTATACTTTGTACATCAGGGCATGAGCTGCATCACAAATATTATCATGTGCCTGTGCATAACTGTTTTGCGTGCTGGAATTCGCTTTTTTACTGATGTTCGCATGGTTTCTGTATATACACGATTGTACTTTACCAGTAATACTTAGTTGCACTTGTTCCTGTCATTCTTTGTCTCTTGTCAAAATTTTGCCTGTATATATGCGAGTGTATCTTACCAATAAATCCTAGTTGGAAGTAGCACTTGGTCGTGTCATCCTTCTTTGAATCTCATCCAAATTTTGCACTTTACACGTGTGAAGTCACCCAAAAGTTCACGTCGGTCAGCTACATGAGAGATCCAGTACATCACCCACTAAAAGTCTGCATGGCTTCACCTAATAATTAGGCCGTAAGCTACAAGTGAGACTAACACTATCCATCCAGAGTTAACATCTATGGAGAAAAAGCGAGTAGTATAATGCACAAAAGAAATTGGAAAAGATACGAGGCTGTTTGGGCACAACTGTTTATTGCAATTGAATTTCCTGGAAAAAAAGTCGGTGTTGGGTGCAACAGGGCCTCAGAACACAAGTTGGCTTCAATGTTTGTTTCAGTGAAGTTTTTTCTCAGCCGACATCACGAGCACAGAGTTAGGTAACGGCACTGTAAATCAAAACTATCATGCATGGTGGTGTGGCTCCTAGACTCAATAAAGTGCAAAGGCTTTAAACTGCATGCAGCGCCCTTGAGAAAGTAAATATCTTCATTCAGTGGCTTCTGCTTCACCTAATGGGAATGCACTGTCCCCTTATAACTGCTGAAGGTGGTACAAAAACAATTCAGCGATTACCTACACACCCACTGAAAAGAAAGTGCTGGTGATCCATTTTACAATTCTGTGTCTAACGTGTTTGAGGTGTTTGCAGCACATTGTGGCAAATTTTAATTTTTGTCCCCAGTGCAAATTACAAAAGGCACAAATTGCGGCTCGTTGAATGTTACGTGGTGCTTTTTAACGGACTATGTATTAGGGGTGGGCGATTGATCGATCAACTTTCCGATTAATGCTTTAGTTGCGATTAATTTTTTAGTCGGTCAAAGTCATGTGAGCAAACCGAAACAGGAGTACCGCGTTGAAAGTGTGTGCATGCCGAGGACCATATTTGCATTCAAATAACCTGCCTGACGTTACAACAGAGAACAATGCAAAGATGCTCAGAGATGATAGCAATTAAAACTGTTAAGATGGAGAAGCATTTTATTATTATTGTTGTTGTATGGATTGAATTAAAAAAATTATTTTTGGTCATTTTTCTTTCGAAACCAACACTACCGATTAATTGATTAATTAACAGATTAAAGCTAGCCAGTTAATCGGATTAAAACTTTTAACCGACGCCCAACCCTACTTTTTTTTCTGCGCTGTGTGGACGACTGTTTCTGTGTGGTTCGACGCAGCGCCTTGGCTTCGTTCACTGCGCATCTGAACAGTCAAGAAAAGGCCATCCAATTCCCAGTAGAGACTGAGGTCGACCATAGACTCCCATTTTTGGACGTGCTTGTCAGCCGATGCGATGGAACGCTCTCGTTTAATGTGTACAGAAAGGATACGCACACTGGCCGATACCTAAACTTTCGGGCCGTTAACCCTGACGCTCACAAAAGGTCTGTTGCTGCCTCGCTCTTCAGCCGTGCGAACCGCTTTTGTACGAAAGCAGAAGACCGTTTCACCGACCTCGACAGGGTACGAAACGATCTCTCGGCAAGCGGCTATCCCCGGGCGTTCTTGAATGGGGTGGAACGCCGCCTGTCCAATCCTGCCGGACCGGCTGATCCCCGACCAAGAAAGCGTGCTGCCATTCCCTACGTCCCTGGTGTAAGCGAAGCCTTGTCCCGCGTGCTGCGTAGTTATGACGTTGAGGTGGCACACGTGCCTGCGTGTAAGCTGCGGAACGCACTCGTGGGCGGTAAGGACAGGCTTCCAAGAGAATCGTTTCCTGGCGTAGTCTACAAGATTTCATGCGCAGATTGCGATTTCGCTTACATAGGTGAATCGGGTAACTTCAAACAGAGATTACGGCAGCACCAGAACGATGTAAAAAACAAGCGTGTGGCGTCGAATGCTCTTGCCGAGCACGTGGGTGCAACGGGCCATGGGATTGATTGGGGTAATTCCACAATCATCGGCCAAGAAAGGAACTTCAGATCGCGGCTCTATCTCGAGTCTCTGGAAATACAGACGACACGTCATACACTTAATCGAAATGAAGGATCCCTCCCCCCGTCGTACACTCGCTGCCTACGTCACGTGCTCAAGAAAAATAAGCGTGCATGAACTTTTATTCGCCTCATTGTGAACAAGGCTTCAGTAACGAAGCCGAAACGTCTTGTTGTTGTTTTTAGGTTTTTTTTTAAGTTTTTAAGTTTCTTTTGGTCGGTGTCTCCGCTTCTACTCCAACATGTTTCCCGACCAGACGGGTTTCCGTCAAACCCTTGACTCCGCCAACCCTACTATGTATGCAACCTACATCTTGGCTTTATTCAAAAGGTCAGACAGTGTACATCATTACTACAATATTGTTGTATGAGGAACAACACTACCACCACACAGGAATTAGAATACCCACGGGTAGATTTCACAAACAGGCAGCCAGAATGCAAAGGAAGCCAAGTAAACCAGGGGAGGCCATCCACTTATTAAACAGCCATCGGTTCCGTTCTTGTGCAAGATGGATAAAACCTGCCACTTGACCTTACTTCAACTGTGGTATCAGAACAGCTTGTCCGAGTTACTGCTGCTGCTTCCTCTTTTTTTCTGCCATGCTATAGGCACTCGGTACGAAATGAAATATTTGCTACCACTACAAAATGTCTGAACTAAAAGCCCGCAACCCTCCTAGTTGTATTTCTTATTGGAGCTTCTGTAGAGACCAGGGCTACGAGGATATGAAATTCTGCTTTTAAAGCTGTTTTATTGGAATAGCTTTTAATAGGAACAGATATTTTCAAATTAAAATGCTCTCCTAAAGCACCTTTCTCTTCGAAACGTGTTTTGGTTGAGTTGGTCTATGATATTGACAAAATAAAAAAAAAGTATGGGCGCTACAATAACAGCGTATGAAAAGAACGGACGATAAATACGCCAGCTGCTTGCCTTTCTCGTCCGTTGTTCTTGTAGCGCTCATATTTTTTCAACTCCTTCCTCCTGTCCTTTAGCCGCACGTCACAGGTGCATTGCTGCAAAGCCTGTCGGCGCTAGCGTTGAAAGCGCCGCTAGTTAGCGGGTCGATCGGTCATCCAAACTTTTTATGGGCCTGGTACTGGTACTACAGCGGAGTTATGGTGGAGTCAGTGACTGTCGAACAGGCTTCATGAGCAACACGCTTAAAGCAGATACGTGGCGCGTTCATCAACCAACAGCTCGACGCTACGTCGCGGCTACGTTGACACAAACTCGGGCATCAAACAAACGCCAAAGCGAACCTACCGCTGCGGAAGGGCGTATGTAATATTTACCTTGGTATGTATACGTAAAAAAAACACCTTACCGCAGTGCATACCTTCTTGATGCTATGCGCAGTGCCTTCGCGATAAAAGTAAAAAAAAAAAAAAAGCCCACGGTCCAGGAAGTGACGAAAATGTCTTTATCACGTGACTTTTGACTGTGACGTCACGACCTCGATCTGTTGATGGCCGGACAGAGCGTCCCTTCAATGACACACGAAAACGTTTCTCGACACGCCTTTTTTGTGTGTGTATGTTTCGCCTTTGTTAGAGAGAGAGAGAAACATTTTTAGTTGCCCTTCTATAAAGGCTTCTGCGTAGCTGGGGGAAGGAGCTGCTGTTACCAGTCGCCCCCAAGAACTGCCTCAATGTGTTGGAGGAGGGCCTCCCAGTGCTCCTCTTCTGTCAGTCGTAATGAGGAGGTGGTCAATTGTCGGACTGCGGGTGGGTACCGGCCGGCGCTTTTCGTGCGCTTGCGGAGAGCGAGAAAAACGTTCACGCCGGTCGGCAGTGAAACGGGCGAGTCGTGACCTCGCGCTCAGCTGCAGAACAGCCAGAGCCTCTGGGGCGGGTGCTTAAGTGAAGTTCGTCCATGTGAATTCAGGGATGTATTTTCGGCTTTCTCCTTCTGAGGTAAAGGCCAGGAAATACGTGGCTTCAGGGAAATCCCACCACCTTTACAAAGTTCGTTTCCTTGCGAGTTTTTCTTGTTCGTAGCTTTCTTATGTTTTTAGTTTCGATAATATTTCGTTTCGATTGTGTGCGCGAGAAATATCTGGATGCCCGTCAGATGGGTTCCATTGCCTTGCTTCTGTTGGGTAACTTGGGTTCACTTTCGAATAGTTTGCTTCGCAGAGCTGACAATCCTGGTGTGCCCTGCTGACCCTTTAATTGGCACTTCTTTTGTACATTCAGGAAATACGCCTTCGTTGGCTGCATAGTTCAACCTTCCAAATTTCTTCGTTGCCAAAATTATTTGCGCAGAAATACGTGGCTCTGGTCATAGTCAGAATCTGCGCCTTGCCCCTTTTAAACTTGTGTTTTATTTACTTGACATCTCCCGTGACCGTTGTGTGTGGTTACGGTCGGCGGGTACGTAACTGATGTGCGTAAAACTACAAGTAAATAACATTGAGACACATAAGAGTCAGTTGCTTCCTCCATAAAACACGGAAACCCAACGGACTTGTATATGTGTGCGCAGCCACTGTGACAAAAAACTTTGAGACCCTTTTAGGAAGATTTAACGAAACAACACGGATGAAACAGCGTTAAAAAGACTTTCTCGGTGCACCTGCTAACACGCAGGAGTCAAACATCATAACCACGCTAATTCTTGCGGCTAGGTTGCATCCGGCGGTGCTACCCCCTTTCTGAAAGCAAAGCAGCTTTGCGAACACCCTGTGATGCTGATGCTGATTGTAGGGTTTTAACGCGCCGACGCAACGCAACCGACGAGTCGCGCCGTAGTGGGGGGAGGGAGGGGGGGGGGCTCTGGAATAATTTTGACCATTTGGGGATCTTTAACGTGCGCCGAAATCTCGAACACACGGGCGTTTTGCTTTTCGCCTCTACCAGAAAAGCGGCCGCCGTGGCCGGGAACGGAACCCACATCCAACACCCTGTGATGCCTTTGACTGTTAACAAAGAAGCTCTTACCTAACCGGCCATTTAGTTACCGTGCTCTGGGAGTCATTCAAGGTTTAACTACAGTGAACTAGAATGCGTCTGGAACAGCCGCTCGTCTTACTACCGAACCGTGTGAGTGCCGTCCTGTCCCAACACGGCTCATCAGGTCCCCGCGAGAGTCTATGCGTGGCGTAGAGCGGCGAGATAGGCAAGGGGTGCACCGAGGGAAACTTCACGGAAGCGATGGATGGATGATGGCATGGCCTCAGCTCGGTCCGTGGGGGCGGTCGCTCGCGGGGGACGATTAACCCATTTCGGCGCCAAAACAACGACGGCTCGCCCCGGAGAGTCATCGCCCTGCCATCCACCCCGAGTCTTAAAACTTCCCGGGCCGTGCCCGAAAACGGAGAGTGGTCCGCCATTGTGTGCTGCGACACAGGGCGGAGAAAGGGAAAGGAGGAAGGGCAGGCGAGGGGGCGGTCGAAAGAAAAGTAACAGCGGCCACCACCTTATGCCGCTCTGGGTGGGAGAGAGCCGAGCTATAAAAGAGCGCTGCCGTGACGTGAGCCGGCGACTCTGACCAGTCCTTGGGACAAGATGCGGTTACTGGTACGTAGAGCCACTCGACGTCGCGGCTCTTCTCTCTGTGCTATACTGCTATCATTCATTTGCGTGAGGTCAAACCAGCTGTTTTACGGTAATAGCTATCTTTGTTCCTCGTGGAAAGTTAGAGCTATTAACTGCCACTGACGCGCATTTTCTTTTTCGAGATATCTTCTCAAGCTCATTCGCAATACTGTCCCTAAGGGTACCAGTAGTTATACTATTTTACACATTTTTTTCACACCGCTTGTTGTGAATGCATCTGCCACTGCCGTAAAATTCACTGGCATAAAAATGAAGCAAGAAAAAAAATAATGAAAGGATGAATAGCAAGGGCAACGAACTCTAATGATCCGATTGTCTTTTCTCGCTCGCCGTAGAGAATCAGGAATACAGGCATTAAGCTAGAATGATTTTTTTTAATGGTTGTCGCTTGCGAATTCAGGGAAAAGAGGCAGAAAAACTAACGTTTTTGGAGCCATCTAGGCTGAAACGTGCGAGAAAATAGGTAACCTGGCAAAAAATGCCCGCCTGAGATGTGAAGATGGCTTCTGAGTAATATGACTGTCCTCATTGTATTGTTATAACTGGTACTGCACAGCGTCTAGTAGGAGTACCTCAGTTGATTCCCGGCTTAAATGCGCAAATAGCACGCGTTTCTTCAGCGATGAAGTGGCCATGTGGCTCTCGGCTTGTTGCTACAGCCGTGAGGATAGCGAAGGTCTCTATTGTCAATACACAAAGATGGCTGAAGAGAATAACTTCTGTAAAAAAACTAAAATGTTTCGCCATAGCGAGCCTGGTTTTACGTTTAGGTTAGCTCAGGTCACGCACATTCCGTGAAAGGAATATTATTCGTACGCCCCTACAATCCCCATAGGCATAAATTTGCTGCACCACAAACTGCAAAAAGCGCTGAAAATTGCACGGACTACTGTTCAAAATTGCCTGGAAGATGGCCCCAGTGAGTAGAAGTTTTCAATCGCCGAAAACGCGCGAGATAGCAGCACTAAATGAGTAAATACGTACATAACTAGATAAATAAGTAAATAAGCTAGTCCTACCTCCCAGGTGCAACAAACCCGCTAGCCTGACATATGCACCAATGTTTGCTCTCATCCTATGTTTTAATACGCCAGAAAATGCGGTCAGTGGCACATCCAGATAGACCCAGGTGACTGGGAAGTGTGTTCCTTAGCACAGGGCACCGGAACAGTGTATCGTTGTAGGGGGAGGCACGTGCTGTAGGCTAGGTCCAAAAGGCTTTTGATACTATGGTCACCACACCCCGGTCCCCTCTTGTAACCACCTCGACACACAGTGCAACGCTTTACCCGAACCTTTGAATGTCGCCATTTCCAATTTAGACGCATCTGCGCTATTACCGGGCCCTCATAATTATCCAGAATTTATGAGAGACTTGTGTAAGAGAAACTTTTTGTTTGCTTCATCAGTAGGCGAATCCGCATAGAGAACAATATGCGACCGTACCAGCAATGAGGTGGCACCGGGAACCGCTGTGTCTTCTGGTAACTTTTCTTTCCCCTGTCCGATTTCTCGCCATCGTAAGGGCGGCTGGATTCTTCTGCGCGTTCCTACGCCACTCCAGCTGTCTTAACAAAGAACGGTAGCTCACAGTCCCCGAACGCCAGTTATCAGTTCTCGAGTTACGCAGACGAGCGCGAACCTAATTTTTGGCCATTGTGGAACACTTAAAGCAGACAAAAGCTTCGCGAAGAACAAAACGAAACACGCAGCGTTGCTCTTTAATACCCGTTCCGCACGTACTCTAAAAATGACATTAAGTGTTTAAGGCCTTAAGATACCGAGTGACATTATTTGTGCGGGCCGTGCCACACGCGGAAAAGCAAAGGCATTAAATGCGTTAGGCATGATGGTGATAATGACGAAAAAGAGAAATGTTCTCATATTTTAGAAGTGTTTAGCGTAGAGAAAAACGTCTTACAAGGGTTAAAAATGTTTTTTTGTGAAAGAAAGCGTTGTGAGAAAAGTGATGTGAGCGGCTTCGGCAGCTGCCGTCACTTGCCAGCGGTAGCCAAATACGAAAAATTCAAAACGACGAGTAACACGATGTTTTGCCTTTTGCCACTGTTTTAATGAACTTCGTCTTCTTAAGATCGACGCCACCAAGAGTGCACAAAAAAATTGTCCTATTCCGAAGTTCAGCTACCTTTCCGCGTCAACACTCTGGTGCTGAGAGTTTCGTTGCTTTCATTTGGTGCTCATTGCGTTCAAGAGTAGGCAGATTTAAGGCGTTCGTGACGGCGAATGAGTTGTGCGGAACTTCTTAAACCAAAAATGACATTAAAGCGAATGGCATTAGACGTTTGCATGTGGCAGCGAATTAATGGCATTGAAACCTAAGACATTAAGCACTTACCGTAAAAACCCGCGTATAATACGAACCCGCGTATAATACGAGGTGTAATTCGGGGACATCAAAATCAGAAAAAAAGTTTTCATCCGCATATAATGCGAGGTAAAGAGCACATAAAACATTTATTTGCACTGCAGTTACCGTTCAGTCTTTGTCAGTTTTCGCTGGCACCGTCTCCCGACGTCCGTTTAGTCATCGTCAGGGTCGCTGCCGCTGTCTGCTGAAGTCGCCTTGTCGGAAATGTCTTCCCACAGAAAGTGGTCCTCAGTGCTATCAAGGGCGTTCGAGATGCCGCATTTCTTAAAAGAGCGACTGACGAGCTCTTCTGGAATGCTGGCCCACGCATCCCCGATCCAGCCACAAAGCACCGCTGGAGAAACCCGCGTCAGCCATTCGGTAGCTGTCACTTACGGGTATCCTGTCCTCATCCACTCTTGGTAGCAGGACCCGATGCAGTCTTTGAGAGGCTTGTTGATGCAAATGTCTAGCGGTTGCAGCTGCTGGGATGTCATTCCTCCTGGCATGACAATGAGTTCGGTGCGGGGTTCGTGCAACAACTTCTTCACGGAATCGGCCAGGTGGCAGCGAAAGGCGTCCAACACGAGCACTGACGGGAATCCCCAACAGTGCTCCAGGCCGCCGACACCACACAAACTTTATCCAGTCAAGCACCAGTTGCTTTCTCCACCCACGAATGCTGCCTTCGGTAACGCCGAACTGCCGTCCTGCAGCGCAATTTCTGATGGTCTCGGCACATAAAATAACTTTTCTTTTAATTGCAGCCGAATACTGTTTTAGTGCACCCGACATCTTGATAGACTTGCGGTGAACGTGCCGAGATCCTTCGCGTAGTCAAAACAATCAAAATGGCGCCGGCTGAGAGAAGCAGCAGCCAGCTAACGCCACAGCAAGATGGCGCTCCCTCCGCTGAAACCGAAAGTGCAAATTCTCGGGGGAAAACTTTGGGATCCACATATAATACGAGGCACAAATTTAACAGAGTAAAATTTGGAAAAAAACCTCGTATTATACGCGGGTTTTTACGGTAATGTCATTTTTCATGTACAGCCGGTAAAAGGCTTGTCTATAACACAGCTTTCCTACTCTCAGCCCTATCCTGCCCCGCCGGAGCGGGATTTGCGTTAAACTATTGCGGAATTTTGAAGTATTAGCCCTTCGCTTTTGCCTCCGACATGTTTGGAA
Source organism: Haemaphysalis longicornis (assembly GCF_048455015.1). Classification (NCBI taxonomy): domain Eukaryota; kingdom Metazoa; phylum Arthropoda; class Arachnida; order Ixodida; family Ixodidae; genus Haemaphysalis; species Haemaphysalis longicornis. The sequence continues at coordinate 98,120,703 of NW_027526361.1, read as the reverse complement.
CGAGTATGTTTCGGCAGTTTTCGGATGTAGCTGGTTGAAGTTGAAATCGCTGTTATAGACAAGCGTTTTACCGACTGTACGTGTGGCATGGTTAAGTGGTTCAGACAGTACAAATGCAATTAAAATGAAAGTGTTGGTTCCGGTTTTACCAGCCGCTAGTTTTACCAATCCTTAATTCAACCTTGCAGCAAGTTGGTTGTACAGCTTGATACTAAACTGCAAGCGCATGGTAAACACGGTTCTGTTTCGTCTATGGAGAAACTGCATCTCTCCCTATACAAATAGCAACGCCAAAAAGCACTTATACATGGTTGCTTTATGTAGTGAGATTTTATGTAGAGCGATATTTTAAGTTGTGAGATTGTGTTCCAGCAAGAGTCCATTTGCAGAGCCCTTGAAAGTCTGAATTCGCTCGCCTCATTCGCAGAACGGGCACTCCAGGTCCTCCACAAGGTATTGTTCCTCTTCTCTGTGCTGTCGCTTCCTGCCCTCGAGGGCACGGGCCTGCAACGCGGCGCCCAGCAGGTCGTCAGGACCCCGACCCCCCCCCCCCCCCCCCCGTCACTTCCTATCTAAAGGCCGACGGGCCAGTTTTGACATCAAGTGGGGTTAGACGCGAGACAAGAACAGAGAATTGATCGTTTTCAGTTCGCAGTGTCCTCCATCTTGACACTTAGCCAGATTATTGTCAATTATTGTCAAATATTATTGTAAATCCGCTTAATTTTTCCTGCAAAGCTCCCTCCCTCTAACCCGATTTACCGTCCGGCCCTCTGCCGTGTCGGCTTCATAAAACTCGGCCCTCCACCTCAAAAGGTGGCCGACCCCTGGTGTAGGGCAACACCAGGACGAATGAGGTAACAGGCCGCGGACGAAAAGATGGTAGCGAAAGCTTTTGGGCTGCCCTTGTTTATGCCAACTTTCACGCACGTACAAATAACTCCACAGACTCACTAAAGCATCAAAAGAAGGGCGGCATCCAACCGTTGTCAGATGGTGAAGGGTTCGGCATCGAAGTGCCGCGCCCCGGAGCAGCAAAACTGAACCAACCATCATCACTCGACTCGGATAACGCCACTCATGGTAGGGTCCCCCGCGGAGCGAGGGGGAATCTTTTGCTTTAGAGTGGCGGCCCTTCCCCATGGGCGCAAGGGCGGCGATGTGAATGCCATGGCTGCGTAGAAAAGAAAACGTTAGCCAGCCTGCAAACAAGGAGCGACGTTAGTAAACTACCTTGATGTTCCCCCAGCCTTCTCTAGGATCACTGCCGGCTTACACCGAGTGGATTTCCCTACGCGGTGATCGGAGTCCCTCATACACGTGTCCTCGCCGTGTCCTCACCATCCGCCCTCTCTCGGCTGCAGCTCACGGGTGGTGTGGTGCTTGCGGCCGTGTGCGCCGTCCACTGCGGCGGCGGAGGCTGGTCCGGTGGCGGGGGAGGCGGTGGCTGGCAAGGCGGTGGCGGAGGAGGTGGCTGGAAGGGAGGAGGAGGAGGAGGAGGAGGACACGGTGGTGGTGGTGGCGGCAAAGGAGGTGGTGGAGGTGAGTCCTCTCCTGTCGCAATCCGGACGGCACGATAATTAACCCGTCCTGGCCGCCTCAGAACCGACGGTGGCATCGGGGCACTGTGCGGAGAAGCATAGGCTGCTTGCTGCGTCTGGGACGTTCTCCTTTTCCCCGACGTCTCTAGAACAGCATTTAACTTGGGAGTAACTTGGGTTACGGAGCCGGTTTAGAGCATTGCTTTCTCACACCGACCTACCTATTTATTCAGCCTGCCGTTTAAATGATGGTAGATATCAGTATTTGCATAGTTGAGCTAATATCTTGGTTGCAGCGATATACTCCAGGCCAGCACATGGCTATTCTCAGCATCCGTGCATCCACTTGATCATGGTTCCCTAACTGCGATTTAAATTCACGGATGCGGAGCGGAGAATTAACGAGGTTGAAAGTATGCTTTTATCGCAGCGCCAAGAGCTGAGTAAGAATTCTTTGCCACCGATCGCGGCAACAGCACGGTTTAAATACACCAAGCTTGTTATGAGTCGGAGTGGTGGGGATTTCTCCCCTGTCATAATAATTAGTTAAATGGTCGGGGGATCTTTACAATAATTTCATCGTGCAGGTCTTCTGAGCTATTAACTTCATTCCTTAAACATTTTTACTTGCAATACTGGGGGAAAAGGATGGCGCTGCGTAGAGCAGTGCAACACGATACTTCATGGCAAAGTCTTTTCATACAAGCAAAGTTGCTCCTGCTTTGTGTAATACGAAACTACGAACACGTAGCTCCTCTGCTAACACGTGATTACTACTATTGACCCCATGTTCTTATCAAGAGATTACAACCTAAGTGGCTTAAGCGTAGAGACGGGATGAAGTCTAGGTACGCCTCTGCTGGCTTGTTTGATAGGTTGCAAAGAAACATAGTGTGCCAACCGTTCATATCGTAGCATACCTGCCAGTAGCCACATGATGTATAGAAGCTTTCCTGATTATAGATTTTTGTCATAACGGTACGTTGCAAATGTGCTTATTCTGAATGACGTACACCGCTGGTGAATAATACTCCATGCTCGGAAATCTCTTGGATGGGTTGCGTTTCTCCCGACTTGGCCAAAATCCAAACAGCCGCTGTGCGAAATTCGTGCATGGAGTTGGTGTCAGCCCTCTGCCACAACCAGGTCATCGAGGAACATCCAGGCTAACGCACAGGATGACCTAGCGTTAACGCTCCGGCTCCTGCTCACTATGTTTATGCCTGCTAATGAACGTGGACGCAACGTGAAGGACGTGATAGCTGTTTCACGTCGCCAGATTCCGGAGCAGGCCGTGTCGCGTCGACGGTGTCAAAAGGTCACGCCGTGCTACATTTGCACATCGTCACAGTCTTATTCGCGCGTACCGAAACCTCGAGGAAGTGACGTAAATAGCTGTCGCGCTAAAATGCACGCGGCAACCACGCTCAATAAAGAGCTTTCCTCCTTCTCCTGTTTGGAAAGTGAACTGCTGATGCGATATAAGAGACTGCATGACCACGCTCTTGTTCCACGCCCAGGTGGCGGTGGAGGCGGAGGAGGCCTGAGCCAGACCTACAAGACGGGCTCCACGTACCTCGTGAAATCCTTGCACCCCGTCAGCACCGGCGGGGGAGGTGGAGGAGGCAAAGGAGGTGGCGGCGGCGGCGGCGGCCACCACGGGGGCGGCGGAGGTGGCTACGGCGGAGGAGGTCACGGCGGAGGAGGAGGAGGTCACGGTGGAGGTGGCGGCTGGCAAGGCGGCGGCGGAGGAGGCGGCTGGTCCGGAGGGGGAGGCGGTGGAGGCTGGGACTAAAACCCGAAACCTACCGGCTGCTTTCCAAGGGCTTACTACCCGATCAACGACCCCCTGCTTTGTCCACCCACCACTTCGACTGCGAGCAAACCCCCAAGCTTCGTGCAATAAAAGTTCGTTACCATCAAAGTCACACAAAAGAGGTGCACTCGTGTGTTTCTGTCGCGTATGTATTCGTACGGTGACCATTTCGGAAGAAACTATGACCTTCCGATTGATTCGTTCATTTTGTCCACCGGGGATACTTTAAAATGCTGGATTGCATGCTGAGTAAAAAGTAGACATCGAAACCAGATATTGTTTGTGCGCAGCCGGCAAGGGAAAATGAATTGTTCTGTAGTAGCTTCTGATAATTCGCAGAATTAGTGGCCTTGTCTATACGCCCCCCCCCCCCCTTCACCCACCGAAGGCTTGAAACTTTCGGCCCCTTCTGTACTTGTAATTGAGCTTTACGGCATGCGAAGCGATACTTATTGTACTTCGACCTGCGGGCACCGGTTGTCGGCGTTAACCCTAAAACAAGATGTTAGGCCTAACGTCATGGCCGTTAAAGGGGCACTGACACAAAAATTTTGCATCTTGTTTTTTTTTGTTGCGATAAGTAACTAGTGACCTACTTATGACCTGTAGAAACCTCATTTGCTTCAGCGTGCGACGGTTGTTTAATTAGAGGCATTTTCAATGCGGCCAGTCGCAGTTTCGGTTCCAGCGAGTGCCGGGAAACGATGGATTTTGTGGATTTTGTGTGAACAAAGCTGACCACGTGACCGTCGGAGGGATATCACAGAGCAGAGCCGCCGTAGCACTGTCGAATCCGCATCGACGGCAGTTTCTGCGAATGCCCCCGCGTACTAATCTCGCGAGGCGCTTAATTAAAAAGCGACCGTGGATGTGACGCAGGCGCTGCGAGTGCAAATGCTACCGCGGCTAAAGAACGACGGCGACGCTCGAGACGGTGGGTGGCAAGACGCGCGCTGGCAGCAGCCGGCCGGTCTGCCAACAGGTCCGCCTACAGGTGTGTTCGGCTTAGCACTGCAGCGGATATTAGAGAGAGAGAGAAAGAGAAATGACCTTTATTGCGTTGTCCGGCGGGGGGTGCGGGTCATGCCACGCAGGGCTTCGCCGTTACCCCTGTCTATCTACCTATTCTAGGTATCGGGCTGACCTCGAAGCAATGGGCGATATTCGAGTGCCGCTCTCGTAAGCGGTGATGATGACAATTTTTAATGCAACCCGCCATCGCATCATTAACTCCTTTCTCATGTAAGCCACCATGGTCGGGACTTGGGGACAATTTTGTGCAGCGGTAACAAGCTATCACTCGAGTTACCTGCGCCGGCCTGGGCCACTTCGCGGCCGGGGCCGCCGCCTGCACAGCGACCGTGCGGCTAGCTCAGTGGGCTTTTCGTGCCTCCGGCGCGTTTTCGCATCCAATGGTAATAAACAGTAATAGAAACAGAGTGCCTGGAATCGCTGTAGAACTTTGGCCGCGGCCAGCTGCCCGATGAGCTGACGAAATCACGGCGCCTCCGCCGCCAACGATCGGGTCGTTCGTTCTCGAGAGCAGAAGCTCCGCCCTCCGGCCCTCCGATTGGAGCGGCGAGCCGGGCGAGCCGGCGAAAAACGCCGGCAGTGCGGAAGCGGCCAACACAAACTCGTGACGTGTTTGGATGTTGTTTATTTACACAATATCCTCGGGATGTCGATTGCGAGGGCTCCTCTGCTGGCTGCTCGGTTGCGTTTGGCACACTTTAAAATTGATTTTAAATATGTTCTAGGCTGTATTCGCCGCTGATATTTTGCAGATGATGTAAATGTGTTCCCACCAATCTATCTCCGAAGTTATCTCGCCTTCAAAATTTTGTGTCAGTGCCCCTTTAAGGCCCGTTCACACTTCCGACGAAAGCGAGCGAAAGCGACTTGAATTCCGTCGCTTTGTCGCGCGACGATCGTTTTTGTCGAATGGTCGGGACTAATTTTCGTCGCGCGACAGAATTCCCGTCGCTTTCACTCGCTTTCGTCGCAAGTGTGAACGGACCTTTACATACTGCGTCGCCCCCTCCGCCTATCATACGTCAATTTTTGTGCCAGCGAGTTATAAAGTGGAAACTATGGACCTCAGAGGCTTCGCCAAATGTTAAACTGTGAAATTGGCCGAGGTAGGCCAAAAGTTTTTTCCCAATACCCCTCTAAAACATGGCACTTAAAGGGTCCATGAAGAGAAAATACAACTTTGTTGAATTTGGAAGGATCAGCTTTTGGTAACTTATTTAGCTTCATTCCAGCCACAAAATACTTTTTTAACCAAAGAAAATGCAAGCAATATAAACACTTTCGAATTTTATGCTACAGTGACGTCATATGGGCAGGAATGGCGTATTATGGACCAGCAATAAAGCACAGTTGTCAGCGTGTTAACTGCCCGTCAGTGTTCAATTGATACTATCAGACGGAACTAGGGGCCCACTACAACCACCTAATCATGTTTTTGGTGATGGCTTAGATTGGCGGCCGGCAATCGCACAAACAACATTTATTTATTTATTTATTTATTTATTTATTTATTTATTTATTTATTCTGAGCCGGACTTAATTTTACCCCCTCCTTTTCCACCCTACCATTCTTATAGGCCTCTGAGCCAACCCTTTCCCTAATAAAGTTACATCTATCTATCTATCTATCTATCTATCTATCTATCTATCTATCTATCTATCTATCTATCTATCTATCTATCTATCTATCTATCTATCTATCTATCTATCTATCTATCTATCTATCTATCTATCTATCTATCTATCTATCTATCTATCTATCTATCTATCTATCTATCTATCTATCTATCTATCTATCTATCTATCTATCTATCTATCTATCTATCTATCTATCTATCTATCTATCTATCTATCTATCTATCTATCTATCTATCTATCTATCTATTTATTTATTTATTTATTTATTTATTTATCTCAGATACCCTCATGGCCCAGAAGGCCTTACTTAGGGGAGTGGTGCACCAGGTGTTGAAGCTGTACAAACATAAGATACATACGAAACAATGTGCACAACACTAAACGAATACGTATGCAGCAGTACGCAAATATATACAAAGGCGTAACACAAATCTACGCAGGTGTTACCTCTATCATGAAAAACTAACACAACCTACATTGACAATAGGGTGGCAATGAAGATAACATATTGAAAGGAAAATAAACACCGTGGCGAAAAGGAAACCTGAGCGTAAGTCGAGGGAGGAGAAATGTCGTTTCAAATCGCGCGCCATCAGCCGCAAAGAGTTCGCACAACATCCGACAGATGGCGACGAGTGTACTGGCCAGTAGGAAGACGCAGTGAAACATCCCCCTCGCGAGGGGCACGATCAAATGCAGAGCGTTTCCGGGGGCGCACGACGTTAAGTAGTTTGCGTTACGTTAACGTTGTAGCACTTGTGGCAACTGCTGACGAGAGAGCGCTCGTCAGCAGTAATTTGAATGAGTCAACGATATAAGACGCGTTCATAGCGTCCCATTCTGTGTCGGCTTTGTGGCGCAGTGGTTAGAGCACCATGTACATTGCGTTCCGCCCGCAGGGTCGAGGGATCGAAACCTGGCGCCGGATAGTATTTTCTTTTTATATAGTAGGGACATCGACGGTGCGGACTACGGACGTCAACGCGGGTGACATCGTGAGTTACTGAAATGCTCTGCATTTAAAAATGAGGCCACAAACTTGACAGAAGTGTAGCAATCCGACACTTATTTCCTGAACTCGTCGATGTTGTTAATAAGCAGTAGGACTGGCGGTAGGCGGTTCCACGCCGATGAAGTTCTCGGAATAAGTGAATTTGAATATGATACAGTTTGGGGATAGCAACTCTGCGAGAATTGTCTATGCGCAATGAAACATGAGTGGGGGGGGGAGGGGGGGAGAGTGGGGAGGGGGGTAAGATAAGAGCAATCTTAAGAGTGGTGTTCAATTTATAGATTTTAAAGAAAAAGGCACAAGTGCGATATCTTCCTGCGCAGGCAGAGTGGTGCGAGTGACAGAGTTGTTTTCATTTGCGGTATACGCTTGATACGCTTGCGTTACTCTGTGACGTCGTAAGAAAAATCGCCGAAAAGTGGTTGGACAGTCACCACTGCTTCATATGTTTTGTAAAGCGTCTTGTATTGTCCGGATTTTGCGATAAAGCCGGTATCAATGTTAACGGGACAAAACAGTCTTCTTAATTAACCAAATTTGTATTTTGTCTTCCTGGCCTCTTTCGTGCTTACGTCAGGAACAGAGGTGATGGGGGGTGAAACGGAAAACGAGTTCTCTGTCTGATGATGGGGGCCTCCGCAGCAATAGTCTTAAGAAGGACATCTATGTTCAACATATTTCTTTAGGAGAACAAAACATGGCGTCTAGGCGAAGAAGAACGACACAACAGAGCTTTATTGGGAAGAAAAAAATGGAGGAAGATCACACTAACACGTAAGACTTGAAGAAGCTGTATACGCAACCTTCACGACCATCACGACGGTTTAAGTCCACGATTGCAGCCGATTTGCTTCTTTTTCGATGCCGCAAAGACCATTACTCCGTCATTGTTGCTATAAGTGTACGCTTCTCTTAATTTTTTGGAAGTGATAGTCATTGAACATCACCTTCGAGGTGCGTACGCTATGACGCGTCTTTCTCGTTCCGAGCAAGGGTTACCACGATTACGGCGAACGTTAGAGTTTCTTTAGGACAATCTTCGCCAAACTGCGGACACGAAAAATTACGATTAGGTAAACAGCTTCGCCGTTAACAAAATAAACAATCTTCTGAAACCGGATTTTGCCAGCATTGCTTTTTCCCGTTAGGTGCTCCGCCGGCCGGAGTTGCCAGGTTCGGCGATTTGTCGCCAAACTGGTGACTTTTAGCTACTCGTGGAGACTGAAATATTAGTGTGGCGACTTGGCTATTTTGGGGCTCTTTTGAGCGCTGATGATTATTTATAGATTCCCAGGCTCTACCGACACCTTACATTAAAGAAAGAGCCTTACTTGGTCGTTCTCTGCTTCTCAAAAGCCCAGATAAAACTGGAAGCCAATCAGAAAAAAAGGGCGATATGGCAAAGTCAAGAATAGGGACAAGGAGCCAGCGTCACTTAAAACACGTCAACGGACACCGCTACTTACCCGCACATCGCGAAACTTGTTAAGTTGCTTCTTTTAATATGTGTCCCCTGCCTTATTAAGAATCCTGTCGAAGGCTTTAAGCAAGTTCACGGGCGCTTGCGATGCCACTTAGAGTGGCGGAAAAATGTGTTCCGGTTTATGATACGCGTGAAAAAGCAAGGAGCCAGCGAAAGAGGCGAAAAACAGGGTGCGGCAAACACATGTTCTGTGATACTTTACATAACTTTAATACGTTACTTAAACTTGATATCTTAATTTTCTTAGAAGACAATGGGGAAAACCGGTTGTTTTTCCGATCCATTGTAAATCAATAATATTTGTGACGCAGTTTTGCTACTTGTCCAAATTTCCGCTTATTTTTTTTCTACGCAGTCCATCGAAAATAGAAATTACTACCATCGCTTCTCTCGAAATAGCGATTTTTTCTGGCTTTTTTTTTTCTCAAACGTGGAGTTCAGGGTGGAGACTTTTCTTGCTACTTTCGGCAATTTTCCGGCGACTTTTCGTTATGAGGACCTGGCAACCCTGTCCACCGCACCTACGTACCTGTCCGAAAGAACGTGACCGTGAGTGAGAAACGCTTGGAACAAAATGACAGCTTTTAAGTGGCGTGCGAGGCAATTTCGCACATGCTCGACATTAGATCAAGTACAGTAATACCTCGTTAACTCGAACTCGCATATCTCGAAAAATCGGCTAAGTCGAAATTTTCCGCGGCACCGAACATTTTCCTATACGTCCCATGTATTTTTTTCCCTTTATCTCGAAGTATTTTTGGGTCGGATTACGGATAACTCGAAATCTTGACTGGGAGTGGAACTAAAATTCCACCGCCGGACCATTTCACAAGATTCGCGCGATGCTGCCACGCCTGAAGTCCGTCGATTTTTTTTCTTATTTAGCCGCGCCTGCCATACGTCGATGCTTTCCGCGAACGCGAAGTGCGCGAAGTCTCAGCCCAGCGACATATCAACTTTGTCAAGCAACCCTGTGGCACTTCATGTGACACATGCGCTGAGCAGGGAGGCCCTCTGCCCACGCTTGGCGTAGTTTGTCTCGTTAAAGTCTCTTGTATGTTATTTTTTTCTCTTTTACACCTGCACGAGAAGAAAGATTAGAAACTGCCGCTGAAGAGCCGGTAAGTAGTAGTGATTTTTCTGAAGAGCGCTCATTTTTCCCGGCGATTAGCGCAACTTTGCTTATCTCGAAAATCCGTTTATCTCGAAATTTTCCCTTGTTTTTACGACTTCGAGTTAACGAGGTATTACTGTATATATAATACGAAGTTACCATGAAAGAAAACAGCCAAAAAAGTTCCACAGAAAAGGAGGAGGGGGCGATAGACGAAAGAAAGGTCGGAGTGAGGGGTGGGCGGAAACGGACGTTCAGAAATGGTTACGCGAAGAATAAAAGAGGGAAGCGATAAAGAGGGGGAGGGAAAAGAAGATATGCTTGCCCAGGGGCGGTATTCCCGTGTTTTGTCCCTTTTGTGTCCCTTTCAAAGTGTCCCTTTTGAGCGAGCCCTGATTGGCTAAAAGCGAACACCCGGATGTGACGTCATGCAAGCACGGCTGAGCTATGAGCCGTGGCTACTCGGAGCAGACGATTTGGAGCAGACGATTTTTCGTCGCAGTTCGCTCGCGGAACAATAAACACATAAAATATACTTTGATACGGTTTCACTTCTTTAAAATGCGTTTACAAGAACAGTTACGCTATTTGAATCAAAGGCCCACTGCTTAACCGGAAGTACGCCACGATGAAAGGGACGCAAAAGGGTCGTTTTCGAAAGGGACAGTTACGAGAATACCGCCCCAGGTGTTGCCCTTGTCTGTGCCGTCACGCGCTGCCTATTGACTCTGTGGCCGTGACATGCCCGTTTCAGTCACGCAAGTTACGTCTACGACACAGCTGGGTGTTTGCGTGGCCTTAGCGCCCCTCCCCCCCTTCCCCATTTTTCCTCCTCGATAGTGTGGAATCATTGCCCCCTCCTCTTTTCCAGCTTTGAGGAATCCTGAACTGACTGAAGATTGTCAATCCACACGCAGGATGCCGAGCAACTTTAATCGATGACGCCCTTGCAACTCCGAACAAAAGAACGTGGCGGAGTCAATTGACACTGCGGCGCCCGCCAGCTTTGTTGCCATTCGTTGTTGTTTCTGCTTGTTGTTCCTTCTCTCCCTCATGATGCTTCGGCTCCGTTCCGGTGCGCTCCGAACGTGCGTTTGCACAGGACATTCGTCCGGGGGCTCCTCAGTCGAGCGCGTCCGTCGATGCGCCGCATCGCGCGCATTAACGAGGCCGCGACTGAGCCGAAACCACCGCCACCTGGGGCCCTGATCCATTTACCGCAGCTTTGGGCCGGATTTTGTCGCTCATAGCGCGCAGGTGTCGGGCGCGGTTTGGAATGCCGTCCCTAGCTGCCACTTTAACATAGCGGATAATGGATTATCGTGCTTGTCGGAGTTCCCTCGGGCGGCTGTGTTTGGATTCGGGAGATCTCATTGAAATTTGAAAACCAGTCCACGGCAAGCGAATCGGGAGGACTTGTGTAGCGAGAAGGAAAAGGACGCTGCTAAAGGAGTGAGTAGCTTTTTTTAATTCCCAGAATTCTCCCGGAGCAATAAGGGACAGACGTTTTGTTAACGGGTCCGCAACCCCTGAACTGTAGCAGTAAAAGTGCCGGCGCGGTCACTTTGAAAGCTGGGACTGTATTCAGAGAAAACTCAGTTGTTGGTTGCTATGTAGCGTTACTCGCACTTGCTGTTGTCTTCAGCGAGCGCTGCTCATCACTTGCTTAAGGGCGGCGCTCGTAAAAATCCATTTGGTGGACTGGCCAGTGGCAGCGAGTCGATAAAATAAGAGCGCGTATATCACATGGGCTAATATGGCATTTGGTCAGTGACCTGATGTTTCATTGACATGAGGGTTCATTGATTTTTTAGCTGATCCGTATAGCCTTGGGTACATCTCAGGATGACTGTACGACTCACTGCCATAGCACAAGGATTTTCCATAACGCTCTCACCCCCGCTGAAGCATCTTGCCGTCTGTTTAAGCGGTATTCACACGACGGAACGTTTCAGCGGAGGAATAAAAGAGGGGTCGTGACGTCACCGCAGGAGGAATTCCGCTCGGCCAGCTCCTTCGCTCACAATGTCGGACGGACATCACTGTTTGCAGATATATCTCTAAAGCATAGCTGCCGTAGCTCCGCCGATTCCGCGACGGCGGCAATTTCTGCTAAAGCCCCTACGTACTGGGGCCCTATTCTCGACTGCACAAATTGCCGGCATTTCGCCCATGTTTTTTTGCGTAAGCACGACGTAAGCAATCAGTGACGTGCTGCACCTATAGCTATGACGACATGCAGTGTAATTTGACGAGTCACTCATAAAGATCGCTACCAAGGTATCAAATATTGTGCAAGACAGATATAAAAACACTTGGCATGTACTATAAAAATTAAGACGGTAGCTGAGGCTGACAAGAAAAACACATTTCTGGAGGTTAAATTTGGCGTCAACACCACAAGGCGATCGAGTAACGTTGATTTAAAAGCGAGCGAAAGGTGGATGTCAAGCTCAAGAACATCACACAATTTTTTTACCGTATCTATTTATTCCTTTCAATCGCTTTTAGTAACATAGCTGGGCTCTCTGCTTCAATGCAAGCTTTGTTGCGTTATCACCTTCCCTGCCGCCACCGCCGCCACGCCATCGTCTGCTGCTATGTTACAAGTTTATGGCGTGATCACAGAAAAAGACGGCCGCGACTATCGCTTCTATGACACAAAAGAGCAGCGAAGCGCTACGCCTGATAACCGCGGAGCGCACCGATGTCGCCGATTCACTCATTCGTCAAGCTTGACTGTAATCAGTGCTGTAATGAACCAAATAGTCACTTTTCTTTGTTATTTTTCTCTTGAGTTCGATCATGTGACCCAACAGCTTACTAGGACGAGTATGGACAAATGCCATGCATTGGGTTCTCTTTGTCATGGATAGGCTTGTACTGCCCTTTTAGGTTGGGGTTACGCCAAACAAATAATTTTTATTTTATTGCCAAACATAAAAGCAAAATACTGCACGTTATTTGTATGCTCCACGATCGCTGACTTGGAAGCAGTTGAAAGTATAATTTGTTTCGGTAGGAAACATGTTTTAAACAGCGCGCATGCGAAACTGCGCCTGCTGCAAATTGCCGCACATTTCGCGGCGCCGTAAGCCGGGGCAATATTGTGCCCTATTTTGCTTGTATTTTGCGACAAAAACAGCCGCCATTTTCTAGCTGTTACGTAGCATTACGTCACTTTTACGCAGGCTGAAGTTGCCAATGCATGACGTATTCGTTCCCGCCATCTGTTTAAATTACGTCACGCCTTCTCAGCCAATCACAGAGGGGGTGTGTATTACAAGCAGTATTGTTGTTGAATAGCAAAGACAGGCTTACGTTCTCATGTCCGCTGCATTTAGTCTGGTTTTTCATTGCCGGCCAAGAATTATGCGCCTTTAGTAACGAGAAATAAGGCAAACTTTAGAACTGGTGACCGTAGACGACATGAAACGTCAAAATGACGACAGCACACACAACCGCTTTGTCAACCGGAAGCACGTGACCAAAATTGAAAGCTAATCAGAAAAGATTTCCGGAAAATTGCCTGAATTGCCGGCAATTTGTGCAGTCGAGAATAGGGCCCCTGATCTTGTCAGCCGCCCAAAAATCGGCCTTGGACGCGATGCAGGCGCTGCCGCGGGTAGAGAACGGCGCGCGACGCGCGAGGCAGGGGGTGGGGATACGCGCGCTGGGAGCAGCCGACCGCTCCTTACAGGGCCGCAGGTGTTAGGCTTAATACTGCGGCGAATATTCCATTGCCGATCCCGCAAGCGGCGCAGGTGACAATTTTTAATGCAACTTTCCATCATATCATTACCCCCTTTCTCGTATACGCAGCTATGTTTGCGCCTTGGGGAGCGATAACAAGCTATCGCTCGAGATACCTGCGCCGGCCTGCGCCACTTCTCGGCCGCCGCTCGTCGCAACGTTTATAGATACTTCGTCCAGCGACGCCGCTCCCTCAGTGCGCCTGTCGTGTGCGCGGCGCATTTTCGCGTTCAATGTAATAAGAAGCAATAAAAATAGAGTGCCTGCAACCACTCTAGAACTTGAGTCGCGGCCAGCTGCTCGACGGGCAGACGAAATCCCGCCGCCTCCACTGCCAAGCATCGGATCGTTTGTAGCTCGCGAGCAGAAGCTCCGACCTGCGATCGGAGCGGTGCGCCGGAGAGAAACCGTGACGTAGGAGTCACGTGGTGCGCACTCCTAGGAGCCACACGGCGGATTTCTCCGTCGTGTAAATACCCCTTTAGTCGCAAGTATTGTAAATGCATTGGAACACTAATGCTCCTACTAATGCAGCTGCTGCTGTTTTCGGCGTGCTAATAACAATGATAATAATACTCACTCATTCACTCACTCACTCATCATTGGTTCAATCAATCAATCGTTTTTAGTGCACTTATGAACAGCGATGGGTATGTGTACCATTGCACGAATGCAGCAACATCGTTGCAAGGGCGAAAATGCCGCCAGGGCTATGACAACAGTCAACCCCTCAGTGAACAAACATACTGAGCGGCGCAAATGCACGACACACAAGAAAGAAGACACGGACAGGATGTCTTCTTTCTTGTGTGTTGTGTATTTGCGCCGCTCAGTATGTTTGTAGACCTCAACCAACACGCCCAGCAACACGTTCTCTTGAAGTACCCTCAGTGAAGGCGCTGCCCTGCGGTCATGCTAGAGTAGGGGGCAGTCTTCCACGGCCACACACGAGAGTAGAGGCAGCCGAAACTCACGAAAGCGGGAGTTTAGAGCAACAATCCAAATAGCGCTTAGTTTACAGTGTCTGCCCACGGAGTACCTCCTCAACATGCTCCTTTCCCTCTCCGCAGGGAATGAAAACAGCGGAAGCGGGTGCAGCTTTCCGGTTCATCGCAGTTATTTCAGGAACGATTACTATAGCTATTTTGTGCAATGATAAGTATTGTCGCACAGAAAATATTGGTTGCTGAGCTTTGTGCGCAGTTCCAAATTTAGCACATTGCTCTACGAGGTTCCACGCCATGGAAACTGTTCCATTGAAATGCACGGGCAGTAACTGCTGACAACAAAATACACTAAAACTATTCAGAGGTATACAAAAATGACTTTGCAGTGTTCATATACAACTCCTTGCTCTATGCAGAAAATCACTCTTGTGCGATGGTATTATACTGGGTTCCTGAGCGGTCTAAATTTTGAGCGCGGAAACTGGTGATGTTCGGAGTTACGTTAGCGGAAATTGTCCATCTATATGTGCCACTGGGAGAAACCAAGCTGGCAGCGGTGTCATTTGAAACTGCACTGACAGAGCATAAAATTACCCAAATTTCCCGGGTTGAGCTGCCTTTACGCAACTAGTGTTCCCGGCTTTCTTAGCAAGCAATAACCTTCTCTTGTTTCGCCAAGTTCAGTTCTCGTGAAGCTCCTTTACCGGGACGCATAATTTCTGCAAGTATAAACGCGGTGTATATAGCTTCAACAATTCAACAACGTTTCATTCTATTCATTCGTCAAGGTCTATTTTCTCTCACACGCGATACTCTGTCACTATGGCCTCGCCATAACTCAATTTCCGCAAACTTTACGTACTCAACTTCAAAGAAGAGCGTTGTGGCGCTAAGTGCCCACATCCTATGCGTTATCAAGTGAGACCGCCAGTATTATAAATCAGCTTGGTGCGATGAAGACGAGACATTTGTGTAACGGAACTTAAATCTCTGAATTTAGATGCATTTCGCCGGAACCTTGACTGCAATCTATGTATACACGCTGTTTAGTGCGGAAATAATCACTCTCCGAGACTTTGATGGGCAATGGCTAAAGGAAACCGTCTCTAAACGACCTAAAAAGACGTGGAGTAAACGTGGCGCAGCGCTGAAGTACACAAACGTCTACTTCGGGAGCAAAAAGAGAGACGGGGGTGTCCGTAAAACCAGCGAGAAGGCCTTAGTTTTGCGAACACCCCAGAAGGTAACGATTACAGAAATAGAATAACGATGGTTGTCGTGCAAATTGAGACCCAAACACCTGCGAGGGAAATGTGAAATTTAGTATCAGAAACTCGAATTCCCCACAACTTGTCTGCGATTGCAACCGCGTACTTACAAAAAGAAAATGTGGTCCATTCCTTTCATAGGAATCGGTAAAACGCGAAAGTGAGATGTGACTTCACAAGATCAGTTGAATGTTTATTCTGCATCGATATGAACTTGCACATCGCTATTTATATTTCGTCGGTATGGCACCGTCAGACCACGGCCCCTTGATCAAGCGCACTGCGCTTGATCGAGGGGCCGTGGTCAGACTTATTAACATTAGACACAGGATTGCACGTGCCGGAGCACCGCGTAAACCCGAATGAAACCACACGGAAACCATGCAAACGAAACCGAAGGGGTTGCCAGCGAATCGTTTGGTGAACCCACGGTCCCCTGCAGCGAAAGAGCGTGATTTGCGGGGCTGTCTTGTGCGTGTGCTTGACGAGCGACAACCTGCTGGCGCGTCGCTTTCGCAAATGTACGACCACTGCGTCCCTGCTCCGTGGAGTGTACCGCAGACGGTTGCGTTGCGACGAGCTCAGCCGGCGTCAATTGTCGGCGCTCATTAGCATCGTGATGCAGCTACTTCCCTTCGCTTCTCTCAAACGGCAGCACCATCGAAATAGAAGAGGTTATAGGAAAGATATATGGCGCGTTCGTACGGCTGTTGGCACTTCAGCTCGTAGCGGAGTCGCGGTTCTCGAAGTCGCCTCCGCTTCTTCGGCTTCCATCAAGTTCTCGTTGACCTCGGGTTCCCCGTCATTACCCCCCGCCAAAAGAACGGCACTTGAAGCACCTCGGCACACGGCATTCGCGCCTCATGTGGCTCGTACGCCGCCAGCGAAGGCACAGCGGCGCACGTCCCGGCACGACGACGAGCACCTGGCCGCCGCAGAAAGACAACAGGTGCGCTAGGTCGTCGGGCGCGACGTCCGGCTTAAGCGTCACCTGGATAAGCCGGGTGGTTGATTCTGCTGTCTCGAAACCGTTTGCCTCCCACGCATCACGCTTAACGCTCTTGACGTCCCCGAAATCTTGCAGCGCCCTACTCAGACACTCACCAGGAATGTCGAAGGGCACCCAGTGCACCTTGAAGCTCATATCCTGGTGAATTGGGTGAATAACGGCAAAAAAGTCCCCCTTCACTTGCAGCGAACCTTTCTTCAAAATACGCTCACGTGCAGTCGGGGTGCGGAACTTGACAATCCAAATAGGGTTCATATGATAGGGTCCGATGCCTCCCACTTCCTTCAGCAGATACAATTCGTGGAAGGGAACACAGAAATTGTCTATCCGGTACGGGCGCTTCGGAGGGTCACAGTGAAGAAAAACACGTGCCTTCATGCTATCGTCAGACGGCAAAGTAGGCAGCAACCACCGATAACCTTGTGGCTCGCCGAAAGAGCGGCCACCGGGGCTGGAAACAGCCGCTTTATCGCCTAGCGCAGAGCTAGCCACGCACGTCCGCACCCACTGGGGTCCGGAAGTGACTGTTGGAAGCGAAGAAAACCATGCGGTGGCGGAGGCGGCAACGCCCCCCGAGCCGCCACGCCAGGAAGAAGAAAATTAACAGGATATCGATAACGCGGAAACAATGGAACCTCAGCAACCGGAAGAACAAAACGTCACAGCCTACGCAAGTACGGTGTCCATAGACGCCATGGATGCATCAGCGAAACGTCGCCGAAACGAGGGGGAGGAATTCACCATGGAAAGCAACGAGCAGAAAGTGAAGCGGCTGGAATACGCATAGAAAAAAAAGCAGCATCAGGAAAGGGCAAGTCCTTTAGAGAACCGCGGACCGCGTCCCTGATGCGTTCGCACCGGTCGAAGTAGTGGCGGACCTGTTTCATACTTTTTTTTTGTTTTTTTTTGTGTGTGATATTATCAGGGCGCTGCTAATCTTCATGTCTGTAAACTTGGGGACGCCAATCAAGGTAGGGACGCTGAATGTCTGGGGACTCGGGTCAGAAAGGCGCCAGTTAAACCTTCGCGCCCTCATTCGAGAAAAATATGTGGATGTCATTGGCATCCAAGAAACTATAGGTTGAGAGTGAAGTGCACACTGGCAGAATGGTAAAACCTTTTGTTGAGGATTTCTATGTTGCTGCAAGCTACTCAGTCGGTCTTTCAGCTGGTCGCTGCCTGTTGTTAAGGAAGTCTTTAGGTATAGTTGTGGATAAAGTTGTAAGTAGTGAAATCGGTCGGTTTGTTATATGTGATTTTGTTTCTGAGCGCGTAGAGTTTAGGGCGTTGTGTGTACACGCCCCCCCCCCCCTACCCCCCCAAAAAAACCAACGTCCCGCTATGAATTTTTCGAAAGCCTTGAAAGCCATTTTCAAACAGAGAAAGTTTTGCTTGTCCTCGGTGACTTCAATTGTGTGTGCTTTCCCGAAGATAGGTCAAATGTAGAAGGGACAGTCGATCACAGCGCGAAGCTACTCGGAAGAATTGCAGCTGATAATCTGTTAGAAGATGTGGCATTGATAGTAGGAGGCGGTAAAGGCGTTCTTTACACGCACTTCCAAGGTGCAAGTCACTCGCGGTTAGATCGTATTTATGTTTCTGCAGATCCGACGCCAATATTTAATGACTTTGAAGTACATGAAGTGTCTTTTAGTGATCACTGTTTGGTTGCTGTTTCGTTAGGGAAAATCAAGATTAAAGTCGAATTTTAACTGGCCTCTCTGGAAAATGAATGTAAAACTGCTTGACGATAACGCTTTTACTGAAAACGTTAAAAATTTCTTTGAATGTAAGTACGGGCTGGGATGTAACAGCAGGAGCGAAGCGTGGGAAAATTTTAAACAAAACATAAAAATGATGGCTCTAGAACGATCAGCGAGATGAAGAGGAACGAAAGACAAAAAGAGGCAGGCCTGCGTAGCAACCTTAAACAGTTGGTACAAGAGGAGGCCAAAAAACCTGGAAAGTTTATAGAGGGTATAAGAAACACGAAACGGGCCCCTGAGGCACTGGACGTTGACAAATTTAAAGGAGCAACCGTAAGGGCAGATGCTCAAAAAATGTTAGCCGGTGAACAACCGACGAAGCGTGCTCTGGCTGACGAAAAAAGATTTGCACGTAAACGTGATATCGTAGAAATAGAAAGAGAGGGCATTGTGACACAGTACAAGGATGAGATAGCTCTTGCTTTCACAGAGTACTATCGCGATCTTTTTGCAATGCGAAATCCGAAAGACAGGGGTTTTGAAACCGAGTTCTTACATTGCTTGCCGCAGTTGGAAAGTGAGGAGACGGAAATTTTGGACAGAGATATCATGTTATACGAAATCGAAGAAGTCATAAATGAGTTGAATCGTGGAAAATCACCCGGACCTGGCGGCATTGGCGCAGCTTTTTACAAGAAGTTCTAATCCGAAATGGCGGTACTACTACACGGTGTTTTTTTCAGAATCTTACGACCGTGGGAGTTCGCGCCATCGTGTGCAAGGGCCTATACGGTGCTCATTCCGAAGGGGGAAGACCCCGATCTGCTGATTAAAGTTACTGGTTATCGGCCTATCACGCTCACCAACACAGACTACAAGATCATAATGAAAGTGCTTGAGAAAAAAAATGCAAAGTGCCGTCAAATCATTAATCGGGCCACGCGAACATATGGTGGTATCAAAGGGAGAACTATTTTTACAAACATTCATGCTGCACAGTGCGCATGGAGTACTGCGACGCTGAATTTAGAAAGGGAGCCATGATAGAAATAGACTTGGAAAAGGCTTTTGACCGCGTGTGAAATGAAATATTGTTCAAAATACTCGAGTATGTCAAATTAGGCTGTGTAATTAAAGATGGAGTTAAAATGGCTTACAGCAACTGCAATGCTAGAATCATTGTTAATAAAGAACTAACCGATAAGATATGCGTTAAAACGTCAGTACGGAAGCGGTGTCCACTGAGCCCGTTACTTTTCGCCCTGTACCTACAACCCTTGTGTGAAAAGATAACTGCGAGTAGCAGCGTGCGTGGTTTTTGCCTCAAGTGATGGGAACTGAAGGTTTTGGCCTACGCAGACAATGTGGCTGTTTTCTGTGCAGACAAAATAAGCGTGAGTAACGCACTTGCCCTCACGCAACGGTACTGTGATGTCACGGGTAGCAAATTAAACGTCAATAAATCTGTCGGGTTGTGGCACGGGGAGTGGGAAGAGCCGCCTGACGTTTTTGAAAGGGTGCAGTTATTGGCAACTCCGTCAAAGTATTTGGGGATTCCGCTGGATTGGTATCGTGAAAATACGGAGTACTGGAGCGAAAGAGCGCAAGAAATGCGAGCGCAGACAGAAACATGGGGGGGTAAAAAATTGTCAATCTTTTCGCGAGCAACTGTACGCAACGTGTTCCCTGCGGCCAGAGTGTGGTACGTCATGTTCCAGGATGCATGTGCAAAAGTTTCACCGGTTGTTTGCTGTTTTTGTTTGGCAATCGTCTTTCGAGCGAACAAGCGGCAGCAATTCGATTGATTGTTGGGTTTAACGTGCCGACGCAACGCAGGCGATGAGGCGTACCGTAGTGGAGGGATCCTGATTAATTTTGACCACCTGGGGATCTTTAACGTGCACCGAAATCTCGTACACACGGGCGTTTTTGCTTTTCGCCTCCGCCAGAAAAGCGGCCGCCGCGGCCGGGTATCGAACCCGCGACCTCGTGCTCAGTAGCGCAACGCCTTAGACACTGAGCCACCGCGGCGGGTGCCGCAGCAATTTGTTTCGGAGACTAAGGGATGGGGGTCTGGCATTACCGCATCTTTTTGTAAAGCAGGTTATCTCAAGGCTTTCTTTTGAGGGACCAGATAGACCCTTTGGTGCGTACCTGCTTGCAGATGACTTTAGCGACGGTACTGCCCAATTTCATTGTTTCGCCGGTTGGTTAGTTAAGGCCCAGTGGCAGTGGTTTTCTGCGAGAAGTAGTCACGTCTCTAAATTTTCTAAGAGCACGTTTTGCAATGGAATACCTATCCAATGTTACACGAAAGCGCTTAACTATAGACTTAATAGAATCTTGTTTTCCGGAGCCAATGTAACGTTTAAAATACCGTGACAGTGCCGGACGCGATGCTTTAAAACATGTAAAGAAAATGTCTGCACAAGGAGCAGTAAAAACGTTTTTTTCTTTAAGCTCCACACGGACACCCTGCCAATAATGACATGAGAAGAGCAAAGAGTTTTTTTTTTTTTTTTGCCATGGGGGTCAGACTGGGTTTTTCTTTTTTTTTTGCGAGAAGCCAGAAACTGTGGATCACGTTTTCCTAGATTGCTGGGACGCTGTCTTTTTTGGGGATGTTCTTCAAAGGACTACCAAAAAGGACTTCCCATTGACATCTGAAGGAATATGATATCTTTCTGTGAAATATGACTGTATTCCATATGACCTGTTTTTTCTTTACGGTTTGCACTCAATGTGGCGTAGCAGAATGGACTTTCGTCACAATGACGCTGACGCGCGTTCTGTAAATGGTTATTTTGTTGAACATATCTCTAGTCTTCGTGAAGTGCTGAACAACGATGATTGTGACGAAGAGTTTTTGAGTTTGTTAAATGAGTTGGGTGCATTGAAAATACATAAACGTGTAAATCTTAACTAAAAGTTTGGTAAAAGTTTCTGTTTTTATCAACCTCAAAGGTTGATTCTGTAATAAGTGTTGTTGTGCATATATGTATTAAAGAAGAAAAAAAAGCTTGTAGAGGAGTCGGTAAAGCACCTGGCACCTCCCGTTGCGGTGACGGAGCACCCGAATCGAATCCTGGCGCAGCCGCGTTTTTCTGGTGATGTCATTTCCATGACGGCTATGACGTAAGTCAGATCTCCGTGGATCCCGGCATAAAACACTTTCTTGTTAAAAAAAGAAAGTGCACACACCAAAAAATGTTTGTTGCTGTTGCTGAAACGTACGCACTCGCTCTTTAAAACGACCACGGCTTCAGCTGCTCCGAAAACTGAATGCTTCAAAACCTGGCCTTGTTAGTCATAAACGTAGACCGAATCCAGCGCGCGTTTCCATCGTTTGTAAATTTTTAGCCATTGCAGACGCTGTTTTTTTACTGCGGTGACTATAGGAATGCAGCGAAGCCGTAAAAACCCTCGGAGGCAGACATGAACACAAAATACGCGACAAACGTAGCGCTAATGCTAGATTTAAAGGGCTTTGACACAGCTGGTGTAAGAGAGTACATGTGCGGTGGATAACTCGTGTAAGCTTCGGGTGCACCGAAACTGGAGAGCAGTAAAATGAGTGTGCTCGTGGCAACACACTGGGCATGCACGTGCACCCGTAAACTGCCGAAAGAGCTGTCGAAATTTGGTAACTACTTGTAAACCACAACTGCACTGTTTAAATTTCTCCGGGGATCCCCTCGGTACGTTCCATGCTGCCGAATGCGTTTGCACCTTCGCTTCGCTTCCACAAGCATAAAGGTAACTTCCGAGTGGTTGTCGAAAGAGTGAAAGACGCTTGTAGTGGCTTTCAACCCTACATACAGTCAAGCAAGAAACGACGATCTCGCAAAGAAGATCGAGTGCCTCAACCACAGTTTCCTAACTTTAAAAGCACTTCTGGAACCGTGGCCACCTCCCTCGTCTCAGCGTTAAGTGCTAGCCGCATTATTTGATTACCCCCGTAACATCGGTGTCGCTGAGATGATATAGGACTAGAACATCCTCGCATAGGAAGGGAGAGAAGAAAGAGGGAAATAAAAGAAGTGAAAAAAAAAATAGACAGCTAGCGTGTGTGTTGGGGACCGTGAGTGTGACACGTGAAAATTCTATCCACGGTTGCACATATGCAACCGTGGATATATGCAACCGTGTATATATGCATATATGCAACCTTGGATAGAATTTTCACGTGTTACACTCACGGTCCCCAACACACACGCTACCTGACTTTTTTTTTCACTTCTTTTATTTTCTTCTTTATTATCTCCCTTCAGCCTTACTTCCTATTGTAACTTTATTTCCCCCTCGCCGCCCCGCAGAGTAGGTAGCATGTAGAAGACAACACGCTGGCAGACCTTTCTGCTTTCTTCTAATAAAGAGCTTTCCATTTCTCTCTCTCTCACTCTCTCGCTAAAGTAAATACAAAGCTGTTATTTTAATCTGTCCCGACAAACAAGCTTTTCACCAAGGCGAGAGGCCCTTTTCCTGAAGCAGGCAAAGGACCCCTATACAATTAACTCGAAGCTGAGTTTCTGCCTATGATTTAGTAAAATCGCGTGCACCGAAACAGAGAACACAATGTATTTGTTCTTCGTGTCAAAACTCGATAGCACCAAGAAACAGTTATGTCATGACTTTTCGAAAGTAATTGCAGAATTTTAAACACCGGTCACTTGTGATGCAATGTAATTACTAGCAGCTGCGAGATACGTAATTAGAAACGCAATTAAATTACTTTTCTGAAGTAGTGCCGCTATCTACACATTAGGATCGCATTTGAGTGCATTTCGCGTGCACGTTTGTCAACTTGGTGAACTTGTCGTTGATGTGGAATTAGTAGTACAATATCCTGCGTTCAATTTTCGCATTATTGGTTCGATTAATCGTGTTCGATTTCTATACGGCACTGTGACATCGTGCTACGCAAGCTTGACGGTTTGCGTTGTGCGATGTCACAGTGCATGCAGATCCCCTTTTATGGGTCAAATCATGTCGGGCCGTTTAATTTGGCAAAGTTTGATCCAGCAAAGGCCGCTTTGGCACATGGTGGCAGAGCAGATCCATGGACGTTTATTAGAGTACTGTGATCCGCAGCACCGAACTGTCCGCTAAAGATGTTCACGCACGCACAAAAATTTGGACGGTTTTTTTTCTGAACTACGCTAAAGGCATTTTATGCTAAAATGTTAGAAAATTTCTTTTCGTTCCTTACTGTCAACTAAACGGGGCTCTACGCGGTCGTATAGCATCGTGAAGCTGCTGGTAACTCGCTTTTAATATGCATACTTAAAAAAATGGGGCCAAATCCATGTTGCTGAAATTACTATACTCCGTGAATATTTTCACGCCATTTCGATAACCGTTCACAGTAAAGTCGCAACTAACTACTAAACTGACCTCACGTGATCTGGGTGTAACAACGATGGATATGTCTGGTATACTTCCTAAGCGTTATTCGGAGTGACTTCTTCGAGCTTTTCCTTGTGGTGGTAGGTGTGCCAAATATTTGTGCAATAAAGGGGAAGGGGGGGGGGGGGGGGTGGCGGGCATGCATAACACGCTGCTGCAGTCTCTTCAGTGCATGCTATAGCTTGCAGTTTTTAGGTCGAAAGCTCTTCTACGTCGTGTCTCGCAAGGTCATTCATCGCATCCCGATTACAGTTGAACAACTAGGGCGCAAGTGTGGCAGGTGTGACGTCACGCAACGTGTTCCGCTGCGGAGACGCGTCGCAGCTGGTCTCGCTAGGAGCCTTGCCCCGGCGGAACGTGTTACTATACGAGGTCTTAACGGCTGCTGTGCCGGCGCTTGGTCGCTCAGTCTCGCCATAGATATATGGCGCGCCGGCTGGGCCGTCTGTGTATGCACTTCAGCGCAAGCGACAGGTACAATCCAATCATCCAGTGGGCTAATTCTATCATGAAACACTGTGTGTATTCGCTTTAAAAAAAAACAAGCCAAACAGGCCTTTCAGTCGTGGTGACTAGGTTTGCAAGTATAAGCCTGACCCCTTTTTATACGTGCATATCCTGGGGCCGCTGCAGGTTTCATCTGCCACAGGTTGACTAGCTGCGACACATATTTGTCCACTCTACGCTTCATCACACAGCAACCCTTAACACTTGCACCTCGCATAGAGCAGGTGTATGCAATAAAAGGGGTTCAACCGCATTTTGCCATCTGCGCCTTCGCGCCGGAACGACGACGCGACATGTTGTGAGTACATAGGTTGAAACTAAAACGCAACCCTGGCTCTTTTCGCAATGCTGCAACAATGTGTGTGTTCTACTTACACATCTGCGCCGTTTTTCAAGAACTTCACGCCGGAAATCACGTCCGGTCCACGAACTTCACGCATTCTCTGCTCTTATGTTTGTGGGATTTATGAACGGGATTTACGGGTGTTGCAACACTGGGTTTCCTCGATTTGGCTGCACTTTGTGCACTACTTCACAAAATTGTCGTGCAAGTGCAGCGCCAGTTCTTTCCGTGCGAGTGCAGCCGTACACTAGCGCTTTCCGTGCAGCGGCCGAATCGAGGGCAAAAGTGCACTAACGTCGTCTGCTGCGGTCCGTGTTTGCTCGCTCGCGTTTTTTTTTTTCTAAATGGCGTCACCCTGCAATCACCTCGTGTTTTGTACTCAAATGCACTATCTTGTTGCACGTGACGACTATTCTCGTCTAAAACGGGAAACGCTGTCGTTTCTACTCAGTTTATACTCAGTTTACTGGCACAAGTATCATGCTGGAGCCGTCTGCTACGATGCGCGCCAAAAAACGCGCCAAAGCACGCTGCACCTTGCACGAGACGAGAACTCGCACAGAGGCTAGTGCAGAAGTGTAGAAGAACTCGTGCAGCACAGCGTCAAGTCAAGGGCCGAAGTGCAGGTGGCGCTAGCTGCACTGGCAAATCGAGTGCGAGAGTGCTGCACCACCTCAACTGGTGCAGAAAGCGTAACCAAATCGAGGAGATCAAATAACGAAGAGCTTTTGGAAATATATTTTGGGAAAACGGTTGGCTTGATTGCGCTGAAACATTGCAGCAAGGTTGGTTTCTTGGGTATATTTCGCTTGATTGCGCTGAAAGTTTGACGCAAGGTTGGTTTTTTGTGTGTATTTGTGCGTGAAAATACACGCAACCGTCTTGACTAGATTTATTGTATTTTAAGCAAAACTTGTTTTCGCCTATGGGCGCAGTCTAAGCCTTTCTGGTTTTTTTTTTTACATCCATCCGTACAACAAAAATATTTTTTCTGGGCGGCTCTCTTCGCCTCCTACCTCCCCTACACCAGCAGGCGCTCCGGTGTCCGCCCCAAGGCGAGACACCCTCATGAAAATGGCCTCTGAGTTTTAATAAACTTTGTGTTTAAGTTATATGGAGTTGATAAAAAGTCAATTAAAACTCACACTTTATGGACTGAAGTTGTAATGAAGTCAGTAAACCTTCTAGTGCACAAACAATGTATCGTAAACACTCGTATAGTAAGCGGGAGGTACCAAGTTCGAATCCTGGGCCGCCGGATACCCACCGGTTTCTTTATAGGGTAAAAGCGTCCCCGGAGACTTTGGGCGCCTTGGACGTAAGAATAAATGCTTGGAGCTTGACCACAAACAGCCGTTTGAGGCCGCGTGCACGTCCCGCGAGCCCCTTCGGGCGGGGTCCGGGACCGCTGGGCACCCACCAGTCAAAAGGGTACAAGCTCCCCTTGTACTGTCTCGGCAGAGGATAAGGGGCCAGGAAACGCCCTACCACTGCGGCATACGTGGGAGGCTGCTGCTACCAGACTACAGCCGCTGGTCACCCACCAGAATAAAACTGGGTACAGGCGCCCTCCATCCGGGGAATCCTGGAAACCGTAATATTGTAACCGTATCATTGGTTACAAGAAAGTGGTACGTATTTCGGTACCGCTGGGCACCAACCAGTAACAAAATTGGTACACGCACCCCCTGCGCAAGGGATCTCGTGCTTGGGAAGTTACCCGACTTTGTCAGGAAATGCCCCAGTGGAAGGGGTCGTAACTTTTAAAGACGGCAGCGATGGCTCAGAGGTACAGCACTCGCTTCGTATGCGGGAGGTATACCCGCGTACCGCCGGGCACCCATCGGTTTCTTTAACGGGTACAGGCACCCCTGGTAGAGTGCGGACCCTTGAAAAGGGGAATCAGCGCCTGGAAAGCTGCCTTTACCCTTGCGGGGGGCCCCTGACCCTGGTCCATCTGGCGAGGCCACCGGCCATCATGCCGCGTTTCCGCATTACCGGGGGTGAAAGAATCTGGCGGCATGTACTGGCACAGGCGGTTGCGAGTTCAGCGTCCACCGTGGCTGTGGAAGGCACCATGTGCATTTGTGTGCCTTGGTGACGTCGGGCACCTACCGGTAAAATAGGTACAAGCGACTCCCCGGCCTGGCGCTCGGCCCTTGTGTGGGACTACAACGCTTGGGAAGTTCACCCGGCTTGCACGGGAAATCGCCCCTATGGGAAGGGGCGGCTGCGAAAACGCAGGAATTTTTTTTTCTTCAATCCCTTCAGTGCTGTGCTGTGCCACTGGATTGGAAGGTAGCGAAGGTCGTCTCTGTGTTCAAGCCTGGTAACCTGAGCTCTCCCTTAAATTACCAGCCAATATCGTTAACTTCTATTTCCTGTAAACATTTAGAGCACGTCAGTTATTCTAACCTTCCATCAATTCTTGAATCAAACTCATTTTTCAGCCCATTTCAACATGGCTTTCGGAAAAATTACTCATGCGAAACGCAGCTTCTACATTCACACACGACGTTGCATCAGCTCTGGATCGCGGTTCAGCTGTAGATTGCACCTTTGTAGATTTTCAAAAAGCGTTTGACAAAGTGTCTCATCAACTATTACTTCTTAAGCTCAGTAGCTTAAACATTGCCCCTCATGTATTTAAGTGGATAGAATGCTTTTGACCAATCGTACCCAACTTACTGCTAACGACTGCTACCCCCCCCCCTGCTGATGTTAAATCTGGTGCATCCCAAGGTTCCGTATTGGATTCTCTGCTCTTTTTAATATTTATTAACGACCTTCCTAATGGTATAAACTCCTCCATAAAACTATTCGCTAATGATTGCGTTATTTATCGCGAAATTCATGAGCAAACGGATAACACTAATTTACAGACCGGTCTCGACACTGTCTCAAAATGGTGCAGCAAATGGAACATGACACTTAACACAAACAAATGCGAAAGCATGACGATTACACGCAAACGTTATTTTTATCAGCCCTTTAGTTACAACATTACCGGAACCATTCTTGAATACCTTACTTCATACAAGTATCTTGGTGTTCACATCAGCAATGACTTAACACGGCACACACGCATTAATTGTCTGCAGCAGCGCAAACCGTTCCTTAGGGTATATTCGCCGTAATTCCTCTTATGCCCCATCCTCCCTTAGGCTAACGCTTTATCGGACACTAATTCGCCCTAAACTAGAGTATGCATCGGCAATCTGGGACCCTGCACAACAAAACCTAATTTATCTTCTAGAATCTGTAAAAAAACCGCTCAGCTCGATTTATACTTTCCGACTAGTCCCGTACCTCCAGTGTTTCAATAATAAAAAAATAACCTGGTCCTACAAAATTTAGGCAATCACCGAAAAATTTCACGACTTCCTCTGTTCCACAAAATCTATTTTCACAACCCATCTATGAGACGCGACTTTCTCTCACGGCCCGCGTACATCTCATCCCGAATCGACCATCAGTTCAAGGTTGCCGTTCCACTTGGCCGCACAAACACATTCCCCGATTCATTTCTTCCCAAAACGTCTGAGGAATGGAACCACCTTCCCCACCATATTGTGTCCATCGAAGATCCTGCATCATTCAAGAATGCACTTTCTGTACATGTAATGCAGTAACCTGGTTTGTGAAATTTGTTTTAGTCCACTCACTGCCTGTACTTCTGCACTGTTACATGTTTCATAACCCCTCTGTAATGCCGTAAAGGCCGTGAGGGTACTGTAATAAATAAATAAATAAATAAATAAATAAATAAATAAATAAATAAATAAATAAATAAATAAATAAATAAATAAATAAATAAATAAATAAATAAATAAATAAATAAATAAATAAATAAATAAATAAATAAATAAATAAATAAATAAATAAATAAATAAATAAATAAATAAACATTTTATTGCTTCCAAGGTATTGAGTTTTAATACACTTCATAGTGCGTTTCTGTAGAGTGAACCAAAACTCCAATCTTATAAATTGTCGCCAGAAGAAATTCAAGAAACTTTTCCTTGAAAAAGTGCAATAAGCATTTGATTGTCTTTAATATGTTGTGTTTTAATAGACTCCGTATTGCCTTTCTATAGGGCCAATCGAACTTTTAGTTTGTAGACTGTGGTCATTAGACAGACAATAAACTCTTTATTACGAACACACAGAAAGCATTTTATTGCCTTTATTATGCTGAGTTTCAGTAGACTCTGTATTGCGTTTCTATAGCTCGACCCCGGAGTTCTGGTAGTTTATCGGTGCATATATGTGGGATGCTATAGGAACCGGGCAGCAAGACAGGTGGCGCCATCACTCGGCGCTCTCTTCGTTAGTGGAATGAGCCGGTGCATTGGACTACGCAGAGTCCCGTTGTTTGTTCCATGTTTGCTTTAGTATTTTGAATGTTTTGGTGGTGTTGTTAGCGGATATGTGCGGTGAAACAAAGTATAGACAGATATGTTGGGTTCTCAGATGCATGCAATAACGGCTACGCAAACTTGTCGGACGCTTCTGAAGTTGAATACGGGCTACAATGAAATGAGCGCTTTTTGCAGCGATCTACGCTAGGCTCCACCCGAGCTGAGTACGAATAAAACTGCTATTATTAGTACTCGTTTCATAAATGCACTAACTGCTACGTAAACTTGTTGTACGCTTCTAAGTTTGAGAATGGGCTACATTGACGTGAGCGCTTTTTACAGCGCTCTGCGCCTGGCTGCGCGTGATCTGTTTAGGAATACGACTATTAATATTAGTAT
Source organism: Haemaphysalis longicornis (assembly GCF_048455015.1). Taxonomy (NCBI): domain Eukaryota; kingdom Metazoa; phylum Arthropoda; class Arachnida; order Ixodida; family Ixodidae; genus Haemaphysalis; species Haemaphysalis longicornis. Next base: position 98,091,368 of record NW_027526361.1, on the reverse strand, counting down.
TTATTTCTACCACTATAAATTATTTTCATTGGTTACAATGACTACCATTTCCACGCCAGCCTTAGCGATGGGATACCTCGATACGTGCACTTCGAAGACAAAGGCACTTACATACGAGGTCGATTACCATGTGGCTGTGGGAACGTCGCGGCAGATTACAATTTCTTTCGGTAGCCGCGAGCTCTGTGCCTTATGTTTTGAGGAACGACAGCAGGTACGTAGCCGAAGGAAGGGGCGGTTGGGTGTTCATACCAACCTCCAAATTTTTCTAGGCAGCGCCTACGCGAGTTACTGTTCCTTTCGGCAAAACTCAACCCTTCCCATTACTCAAATCCCCCTCCGAAAAAAATGCCAGCCACGGCCCTGAGTGACCTCTTGGGTGCCTAAGAGCCGAAGCGGAACTCCCACGTCTGTAGTGGTCATTTTATCAAGAGCCAAATTTTTTCAAACACCCAACAGCCCAAGCTACAAACCATCCCCCCTCCCCTTCCCATTTCACCGCCTCCGTGGAATAAATGCTGGCACCGATAGTTAAAAAAATGGGGCAGTTTTAACGTCAGCCTATGTTTTTTAATGCTTAAGTGTTCTTTGCCGGGTACCTAAAAAATTGTGTAACGCCTCGTGCAGAAACTAAAAACGCGCGACTAGTTGCCTCAAAAAGGGTTGCATCAGGCCGAGTCCTCGAGCCCAGACGCATTTCCGACACGCTGGAAGCAGTTAAGATTTGAGAGGGATGCATGGAAGTGCAAAAATAAACAGCAAAATTATCCAGCCCTCCGTCTAACGACGACGATGATTGAACAAAAAGCTTTCTTCGGCGAAATAGAATGGGAAAGGGTCAAAGTCAAAGACGCTGCGATCAAAAGACCAAACTTCGTGCTGGTCAAATTCAAAGCTCAATTAGTTAAAGTTTAAATTCAGAAGGCAACCAAGGAAGCCCACACGAGAAATCTTTGCGCTATATAGACCATCATCGTCGTTCGACGGAACGGTTCATGATTTTTAAAGCGTAGGTGGCAGCTTGTAAAACTCGACCGCAGCATTCAGTTGTGAAACTGAGGGCAGGTTTTTGGCGCCCTCCTGTCTTTCGTCCTTTACCCACGCAGGAATTTTTTGAAAAACCGTTTACCAACTAGCCAGCAACCATTGCAAGTCTTGTAAAGCAATGCTTTTCCACGGCAAGCAATAACGTTCTACTATCATGCGGTATTTATTCTGTAAACGGTTCCTGGTGACTGTACGTAAGCGTATTTCTATGAAATTAAACACGTTTTTACCGAAGTTAATGAAGTTACGGAGCGTCGTCCATCACAATTTCTGTTTTGGAAAAAATCTTAGAAGGCACCCCCCCCCCCCCCCCCCCCCCCACTTTGTCTTCCGCTTGTGCACGGCGCCGTTTCGTCATCAACTGCCGAATGCCAGCGCCGCAGAATTCCTGGATCGGTTGCACACACCGGCTTTGTAGGAGCATTTAGTTGCAATATATTCCTCTATGCGCCAAAATACATGCAGGCATGAAAAAATTGCACGTAGGAACGGACTTGCACTTCCAGTTTGACATCCAGCTTGGCGTATTGAGCGTCGTCTGCTATTTGTAATTACTGAATCTGGGCGTAAATCACAAACATGGCATGCCTCGTAAAGGTCGTCTTTACTTTCAAGATTTACCAATCTGAAAAAAAAAGTAATTGTGGTTATCTACGCTTTGCAAGCCACACCGCAGCCGAACGACAGAAAGCCAGGCACAAGTATAGAAGAAGAAGAAGAAGGTTTTTATTTTTCAGAAATTTTCGTATAGACAAGTGCTGTGATTAGCATCTGGATCCATAGCCCCAAGGCCAGTTTTGGATCCATACCCAAAATTTCACATTCTTTTTTTTTTCATCCAAGTCAAGAACAAGGAACATATCAGAGGTTCAATACATGTAACAAGGAAGATGTGTTGATACATTACAAAAATAAACGCCAAACTTTGAACAAGAATAACGGTTCATACACTTGGGAACTATACAAGGTATCAGGGAAAATACGTATTATGTGCTGCAGAGGAAACTTTCAACTAGGTGAGCTTTATGTGTCAGACATCATGTAGGTTTTTATTGACTGATCGTTTTGTGTCATACATTTTATTGTTGGTGGGAGGCTGTTCCATATTTTTGTGCCAATGAAAGGAAGGCTTGGACACGCGTATACATTTGATATCTTGACGCTGCGCTGACCGCCACCGTAATTCCACTGACGAGCGGTTCGCCACGGGCGAAGCTGTTCGCTAAAGCGACGGTCACCATACAACGGCGCATTAACCAAGATCGGGCGATGGACGGCCGTCACTTCGTCTTGGGGGCACTTGGGAACAGTGGCGCCTGGGGTGGCGCACTCACTGCCGGCCATCGCCAGCCCTTACAAAGCTTCGCTGTTAAAACTCGCGAGAAACCCTACCTCACAGGCAACAATATGTTGCGACTGTACTCAACAAGAATTTTATAGAAAGCTAGTTGAAATATATTTAATAAAAACTTGACATAAATTATATTCAACCTTAGCTCATATGCAGCAGAATGGTATGACTGGGCACAATATGGATTCTATGGAAAGATAGAAGGCATAAATTTCATTTAAAAAACCCGTCAAAAACTATTCAAACCTGACTCACACGTAACAGGATGTTGCGACCAGACTCAACAAGAAGTTAATAGAAGGCTAATTGAGATAAATATGATAAAAACTCATCATAACTTCTATTCAAACTTGACTGACACGCAACAGGATGTTCCGACTATACTCAATAAGAATTTCATAAAGGGCTACTTGAGATTATTTTAATTAGCACCCGTCAGAAACTCTGTTCGAACCTCACTCACACGCAACAGGCACTTACGACTATACTCAGGAAGAATTGTGTAGAAAGCTTATAATTAAAAAAAAACTTTACAAGCTCATAAGCAACATTCAAAACCGGTCAGCCGGGTCAGCCTGACTTGGCTCTGTAGACTTTTAATTAAAACTTGGTTTCCAATTTGTAATGCAAACCCTATAGAAATATTTTATAAAATGTTACCACAATGTTTGTGATTTCTTTGAGCGATCTTTTTAACAAGTTGTTTAAATATCAGTAAACATTTTATGCGGGTACTTTACACCTGCTGGTGGGCCGTACTCTCTTCTTAATTATCAATACATACATACGTACGTACATACGCACATACATACATACATGCATGCATGCATACATACATACATGAATGCATGCATGCATGCATGCATACATACATACATACATACATACATACATACATACATACATACATACATACATACATACATGCATGCATGCTTGCATGCATACATACATACATACATACACACACATACATACATACATACATACATACATATATACATACACACATACATACCCCACTGAAAAGTTCCATATATACGGAATTATGGGAATACGGAGTTCATACGGAGTATAATGCCCCCACAATTAACAAGAGCAGATATTATTTTTATAATGAAGGGATTTATATGAGTTCGAACAATAAGAAGGTTTGGCACAGGTTTTGTGTTTTTATCTTCAATAATTAGCAAAATAACACTCCGTATATACGGAATTCATACGGACAATAATTTGGCGGTTCTAGTGAACTTAATGACATAAAATCGGTCTCAAATGTTTCGACAAGTATGCAGTATTTTATTTTCAGTTATTTGTCAAAAATATTTCTAGGTTTGTGGCGGCTTTGTGTCATTCTAAGAAAGTACTCCGTACTCCCATAATTCTGTATTTACGGAACCTTTCAGCAGGGTACATATACATACATACATACATACATACATACATACATACATACATACATACATACATACATACATACATACATACATATGGCTAAAAATAGGTTACCTGTGCTGCTCATATATTTCGAGACACTTACCTGTTGTTGCAACACCCTGTACACCAATGCCAACGGCTCACCCCCGACATCCGGCCACGTTCTATGTGGCAAGCCACTTGGATAATCAAATACGCTCTACGCCTCCCGCGGTGGCCAAGAGGCGGCGCCAGTTGACCGGTTTCTGAACCTCTCTAAAATATAAACGTCCGCTGAGTGGAGAGAGAATTCGCTGCCGGGATAGCTCAGTTGAAAGAGCACCGCATGCGTTATGCGGAGGTCATGGGTTCGATTCCCACTTCCGATCACGGCGGATTTGTTCTCGGCTTTGATTTCTCTATTCTTGTATAAAAAAATGACAAATACCTCATCCCGCGCGCTAAAAGGCACCTTCAAGTAGCCGATGAGCACTGGCAATAAGTTCTCTTCCTGAAACGTCAGTAAAATTTTTAAATATTTTTCTCGTGTGTCGTTGTCTTTACTTACCATTTTTTCTCGCGCTCTTTGTGAGTTTTTTCGTTTCCAGACTATATATATATATATATATATATATATATATATATATATATATATATATATATATATACATATTCGCTTGTAAGGCTTAAATTTATGATATTGACTATCACGTAACTTCATGGGCACTTCCGGCTGCTCTTTCTTGGCAGCGAAGCCCCTAAAGACCAGGGGAAGTCCTTTCCTGACGACCTCCTCTCCTCACTGGCAAACTCCGAGCATGGACGTTGCCATATCATGTCAAATAACACTACAGAAAACGAAGCTCAACCCCTTGCCAACGTAAAAACGACAGGCCCGGGTGTTTTTGCTGGCTGAATCTCCACTAACGATTACAGGAGTAGCCGAGGTGCTCGACAGTCTCCTGTCTTTTCGATTCTTCCTCTCTGCGCATTGCTTGAGCCAACTCTGAGGTTTATCTGTTGGTGTACCTACGGGCTGATATACGAAGCCGAAGGCGTATACGTAGTGTGCGGCGGGAACACCAAAGAAAGCACCTTCTCGAGGGCCGCTAGCACTCGAGATAAAAGTGTTGCTGCTCCCGTTTAGCCCTAGTTATTTACTAGAGGCGCTAAGATGTCTCAATGTTATGCGTGAAACCCGCGGTCAAACAACCCAGACAGTGACGCTTTTTGCAATGCGAAGCTTTGTATGGCCTAACGGAAAATCTGGTGGTCCTGGGGGCGAAGAAGACCCCTCCAGCACAACTCCATGCGCATGCGCGGAAAAAATATCAGGTTGGAGTGGAATTAGAGGTAAGATGAGGGAGAGAGAGAGATTGGCTGGGTTTTTAGATGACGTAGCTGCGCTCTCGCCTATACAACGACTCTGGTAAGTGGGAATGGCCGCGGAATCGGAAGGAGAAAAACACACACGTACGTAAGCATCCACCTACACGCCGTCAATTATAATCCGACGCAGTCTATTCCTTTCGCGTTAAACAAGTAGCCAAAGAAGATAAACACCGGTTTTTGTACAACCTCCTCATCATTTCTTGCTAAGGTTTATCTATTTAAGTACAGGCTATTCTGGTAAACTCGAAGAACACGAATCCGTAAAAAGCTTGCATCTAAGCGAAGTTTAGAGGTCAACAATATGTCAATAATTTTCGTTCATACTTCGCGCGTATGGAAAATACATTGCATTCAACAACTGCACCAACAAAAATTTCTTTCGTAAGTAAACCGCAATACGAGCTAAAATTGAAATTATTGAAGGCTTTCAGAAGGCTTTCAGATTCATCAATGGGCATTATTTTCCAAAGCTGAGATAGATTAAGATTTGGGATGACTGCTGCCAGATGTTACATTGAAATCTAGTTTTTAAATGACTCTGAAGACAAAATACCAATTTCTTTAATTTCAATGAACTAGGCTTCAACGTCTCAGTCAGCCGCATTTTAGCCCAGAAAGACGTCTTTCAAAACGTTTTGTAACACAGAGACGTCGATTAAAAAAAACGCAAGAAGTATTGAGAGACTCAAATTTCGCGCTACAGTGACGTGTTATGGGCCGAAGTAACGTCATATGGGCCAAGACTAAAAAACAATTTTATCAGTGTCTTAACTGCGCGTTATCAGTCAAGTGATGCGATCAACGTAACTGGAGGCCCCATTACAATTGTGCAATCACGTTATTAAGCGGTGGTTTAGGTCGACGGCTGCCAATAGCACAAACAAGATTCTGTGGCGTCATAGAAAAGTTTCCGGAAAGTGGCCAGGGGGTCGCCACTGCTCCACATGTTTTCTTTAATATCTCCATTATTTGTTTGAAGTTCGAAAAAAATTAACACCATTGTTACCCGGACAAAGCAGTCTTTTTAATAAACCAAACTTGTATTCTGTCTTCGTGACCCCTCTGGGGATAGAAAATGACTAACCCACTTTGTGCCGACCTTAACCTAACTCAACCTAAATAAATTACAGACAAGGTAGCTCGTTGAAGAAGGACAACGACTTTATAAAGGGGGGTAGAAAGGAAAGAGCTCGGTCGCACAAAACGTGGGGGAGAGACAGCGGGGGAAGTCGTCGAGGGAGGTGTACGCGAAAAGGTGGCTACTAAAACGGACCCTCAAAATTGCAACCCAGTTGCCGTCGGTCCCATGAGCTTGTGGCTGCAAGCGAAGGCTTTTTTTCGGAATTTGTACCTTAAGCCTTTTTTTTTCAGCGTAATCCCCGACAGGAGTGATTTCCATTGACATTATCCTGCCCTTCTAACTGTCATATCCCAGTGATCGCCTTTATCCGAATTTATACCGCCGCCCCCCTCCGCACACACGCACGCGCACGCACGAGCATAGGCGGAAGCGCGCACACACACATACACACACACACACACATGCACGCACACACACGCGCACGCACGCACGCACGCACGCACAAACACACACACACACAACACACAACACACACACACGCACGCACGCACGCGCAAGAAAGCAGACTCTCTAGTATTATCGGGATAACGGATGTTGCTCCCGTTGGGCCCCCAAATCGAGTACTGATAAGAGAAAGTCATCGCCCCTCCTTTGCAAGATTCGGGAGATCTGCTCTCTAGGCTGTCACCTCCTGGAGCTTCGTCTCCAACACGTGCGGTGTCGGTGTCTGCATCTGATAGCGGCAACGGCGGCCGCGCCCCGTAGGCTCCTTCTCAAAGCTAGCCGAAGCTTAGCAACATGTCCTTGCGTCGTTCCATCTGTGCCGTCGTTTGAGTGCTTTTTCCGCCTTGAGACGCCACGAGACCCACCCCACTCCCAGGTCAGCCACATCTTTCTCATGGGCAGCTGCGGGATTCCTTTCAAGGGGAAAACAGTGCGTACTCCGCACCTTACTTGGGGTAGCCGAAAGGGAAGGGGGGAGGAAGGGTTACGAAGGAATTAACCACGGAAGTAGTGCTTGTGTAAACTTTGAGCCATGAACGGCTCACAACTTTAGAACACAAACGCGAGGTTTTAGGCGTGCAGCCGTGCTTCCGATGTACTTGATGTGAGAACGTAGACAAATTGGAATCTGACTTGCAGTTCCTCTTTCATGCTACCCAAATTTAAGAGAACGGAGGGAGGGGCTGCTATAAATGCGATATTTGTGCACTTATACTAATGCGAAGTCTTTGATGGCTTATTAAACCTGGAAAGTGACCGCATTTGTCCTCGTCGCGACTTCAGCACGAATGGTACCGAAATGGCCGCTGCTGTAAAGATAAAATAAATAAACAAAGGCAATCTTGAGTATATGTACAGTATTCGAACCTGGGTCCCCAGAGCACCAGCCACGAACGCTAACCACAGCGATAGCCCGTCACCGTTCCCGAATAAAACAAATAATAGTTTGATGCGTGCCCCGCGATAAATGCACGCGTCGGTAGGACAGGAAAATCTCAGTGATCAGGGAGGTTGTCTTTTCAGCAGCATGTGCTGCTTAGGTAGGAACACACCTTTTGGGTAAGCACGATCGACGGCTGACTGACGCATGCGTCGTCTAGTCTTTTAATCTGGAACGCCTCTATTAATTTCCTTTCTAACTGCCTCCTGTCTTTTAATAAAATAACAGCATCCGCAAGCACTGGTTGGCACGTGCCTCCACGGCCTTGCCGGCATTTCCGGCAGGTGTGACGGCGAGGCGCAACCCAGGGAGAACTCGTGTTCCCGGAGCCGCTTGTTCACACAACGTCCACTTTGGCCTACAGACTTCTTCCCACACGAGAGAGGCAACATATAAACATCTCCTACTCGACATGATACGAAGTGCTAGGCATGTTTTACCACGAATGTGCAGCGGTTATCAGCCCCAGTCCCTTCTATCCTGGACCGGACCTGGCCAAACATGTTATACAACTTTTTGGTGCCGTGGTGCGTATACATACTTCTTTCTCACATACTTCTTTCTATATATATATATATATATATGTATATATATATATATATATATATATATATATATATATATATATATATATATATATATATATATATATATATATATATATATATATATATATATATATATATACATAAAAGAGGCCCTCGCTATGCCTGTAGCGGATCAGAATATCAGAATAGAAAATGGACTAGTGCTCCCTATGGCACCAGTCTTGGTGCCAAGCTTAAGAGGGTTCAACGCTGGTCGACCACTCTCGATATGCCGTCGTAGACACTCGAGTCACGGCCCGGGGGTTAAAAAGAAAGTCCCCTTCACCCCGAGTAGTCCGAGTGGCGCTGGCTACCACCCCCAAGCACAGGAAACAAAAATACCTGAACATAATACCCCTGAAAGGGGAGGAGAAAATAGCCCCGCCGGTAGCGTAGTGGTCATCGCACCAGACCGGTATTCTGGAGGTCGTGGGTTCGGATCCCACCCGGCTTGCATTTTTCTCCACTTTCTTTCTTTCTTTTCAAATTCTTTATCTGTTTCAATTACCTACCACATCCTCCCCTTTGCTTTCCAAGGTTTTCTTGACTGTCAACCCTTATTTTTCGTCGAGGCCCTCATTTTCTATTCTGATTCGCTATATATATATATATATATATATATATATATATATATATATATATATATATATATATATATATATATATATATATATATATATATATATATATATATATATATATATATATATATATATTCGCCTTTCGCTCTCTCTCCGAGTCGGTGTTTGCTGCTCAGTCCGAATGTTCTGAGAAAAGCGAGCCCACCGATGATGATGATGAGTGTGCAAAGGTAATGGCATGGGGTCACGAGTACAAGAGGTGTATGTATGTATGTATTTATGTATGTATGTATGTATGTATGTATGTATGTATGTATGTATGTATATCAGTGAGTCGAAGTTTAAATATATACCGGTTTGGTTACGGTTCGGGTTCGGGTGCAATTTCGTTCTGGTTTAGATCCGATTCGGAAAAATTACACACCGAGCCGGCTCGCGAACCGGTTTGGAAAGAATGATTATAAGTAAGTGTGAAAAATAATTTTGCTTTGTACTTGAAAGGGACCGTGACCAAAAATACGAGTTTGGTTTTTGCAAAATCTGGCTTTGTCCTAATAGCAATAATGTCGATCTCAATGGCAGCTTTAAATAAATAGGCTAGAAAACCTAGAAAATTCATGAAGTTGTTACCGTCCACCAGGCACTTTCTCGCCCAGCCAGTAGCATATTTAAGATTTTGGCAGCCACCGACCAAAGCCAGCGCTAAAAACCAGGTTTATGTGATTTAGTGGCGCCTGCAGTCTTGTTTTACTGTACCGCTTAATATCAACGCGAAATTACGCTCTGATAAATCTGTTTTTCAATTACGCCACCGATTACGTTGGGTAGAGTCACACTTGAAGGATTTTCAATACTTACTATCCTTCTTGCTGCAAACAGCGTCTCCTGGAATAGGAGTAGCGCAAAGCGAGTTACCAAACGTTACATTTCTTTTCAATAACAAACAGGTCATAGTTTTTTTTTTTTTGCTTTTTATGGTTGCTTTGACGTCCCAAGCAGGGGGGGGGGGGTAAAAATTAAAAAGAGCACAAAGGACGATAATAAAAATACACAGTAGACTGGACGAGCGCTCGTCCAGTCTACTGTGTTTCTCTGTGTTTCTCTGTCCTCGCCCTTCACGCTCTTTTTAATTTTATTAAAATTAGGTGGCTTCGGTATGGATCCGCTTTTCGAGCCCACCAAATGAGAATTCCATCTGAATTTTTATGCCACTAAAAATCTGCGAGAAATGGTACAGAAGTTCTGACAGTTGTCTACTACTGCGTAAACATCCTTTCCAGCCACTCTCGTAGTAGCGAGCATCTATAGAGTCGGCTTCACGGATACACAGAAGTGAATTGGTGAGACGACATTTCACCAAGAGTAATGTAAGTGGTTTTATATCCCAGTACGAAAGCGCACGTATCCGTACTGCATCCCAAGAAATGATAAATGCAACAAGTAGGCACTTTTGGTGTGTGGGTAACTGTGCTGCGCGGTGCAGCAATCTGCATGGTGTCCTGTCTGCCCGTACACATTTTTTATTACACGAACCTTTTCTTCAATCAGGCAGTGGGTGACTTTTCCGACAGATCGGTCAGGGGACGCCAGAAAACGCACCATGAGGTAGTTATGCACTACCCCTTAGCGAGACATAAATACCCTCCAATTGATACAGACAGACAGACAGACAGACAGACAGACAGACAGACAGACAGACAGACAGACAGACAGACAGACAGACAGACAGACAGACAGACAGACAGACAGACAGACAGACAGACAGACAGACAGACAGACAGACAGACAGACAGACAGACAGACAGACAGACAGACAGACAGACAGACAGACAGACAGACAGACAGACAGACAGACAGACAGACAGACAATGAACTTTAATGTCTCCTATTAATGAATACGTCAACAATATACAGCAATCCACCAGCTCCTAACTAATACAACCTATAACCCCGTAAATTATCCTTATTTTATGCGGGAGATTACCGACCCTAATGCTCCCTATGTAAAGGTGAAAGAGCCCATTTAGCGCGTATATTCTAAGGCTGCCCTGAGGACCCCCCTAATAGCGGTCTGCAATTGCCTAGTTCATTCATAGAGCAGCGGGAGGGCGCGATGCTCAGCACCGACCCGTCGATGCGAGTTTGAGCCGTGACAAGAGCGGTGGAGGTTCTGGGAAGAAATGGTCTTGTCGCCACCTTCCGTGACCAGTAACTCACCATATCTTGCCCTGTTTTGACGAAATTAAAGCTTTATTTATCCATCTACTAAGCGGGCTTATACACAAGACACCAGTATAAAAAAAAGGATAAAAAATGTACATCAAAATTTCGTTTCTTTCTGCTATCTATAAATGTAAAATATTACTTGTAAGATAATTATAAAAAAATAGTTATTTTAACGTTAATTTCGTGTTGATGTATGCACAATGCTTGTATAGTCGCAGCACCTGTACCTGGAAGCACGAAGCCCATGTTCCCTATTGCGTGCATGCAGCCGAGAGTGTTATATTCCTTGGGTTACCAGAAGCAATATACGATTTAAATAGTGGTGCGCAGTATTGGTGCGAGGCGTTGAATAGTGTTGTGATTGATCTAAGGAATAAAAGTCCGTGGACGATCACGGAGCAGATGGTACGTAAAAAGAAAAATCGCAAATGAATGACACTGACCGCGTCATATCAACAACGGATGGTGGAAACGCGTTGTTGTGAACCGGTAACCGTTTCCTATTTTTGTAGTTCAGTTCCGGTTCGTGTTCAGCGTGCTCAAAAAATAGGAGTTCAAGTTTGGGTTCAGTGCCGGCAAAAATACTGGTTGGGTTCTAGTTTTCGATTTGGTTCGGTTCCATTTATATATATATATATATATATATATATATATATATATATATATATATATATATATATATATATATATATATATATATAATATATAAGGTTAGTAGAGACAGAGACAAACGAGAAAGACGTAGAAAATAGAAATAAGTTTACTGACGTTTCAGGGAGAGGACTCCCTTTCTCTCTGTCTCTAATATATATATATATATATATATATATATATATATATGTATATATATATATATATATATATATATATATATATATATATATATATATATATATATATATATATATATATATATATATATATATATATATATATATATATATATATATATAAAGGGTTGGCAGTCAAGAAAACCTCGGAAAGCAAAGGGGAGAATATGGGGTAGGTCATTGAAACAGATAAAGAATTTGGAAAGAAAGAAAGTGGAGAAAAAATGCCGGCCAGGTGGGATCCGAACCCACCTGGCGGGCATTTTTTCTCCACTTTCTTTCTTTCCAAATTCTTTATCTGTATCAATGACCTACCATATCCTCCCCTTTGCTAACCCTTATTTCTGTCTTATTTCGACGAGCCCCTCACTTCCTATTCTGATTCGGTATATATATATATATACAGGGGGTTTCAACGAACACTTTCAAAAATTCTTAAAAATAGGCTCTTCGAAAAAAAAAAGAAACACTCTTAGGAAGAAGATTGCTAGCTGCGGCGGACACCAGATAGTATCAAGGGTGTGCACATTAGTTAGGTGGGTAATTAAACTCCACTAATGAACTCCTTAATTAGCGGAGTTTGGTGGGTATTGTCAATGATGATTTTGTAGTCCCGGAGAAGACGATTTAATACCAGTTTTTAAAACAACGAAAAAGTCGGTGTTTAAAGCCCTGTAGCGCGAGGAAACCTGCCGTTGTTTTTCGCTCAAAAACGAAACTCGGCGCTCGAGGAGTGCTGGAAGACTTAAGTGAACGCAACGTCGGCTGGTGACGTATTTCAATTAATGTGGCGGCCAATTCGAAATGTAAGTTCAATTTTCCCTAGCTAGGGAGCCTCAGCATGCAGCCACAGCCGCGAAAGCCCTCCTCGCCCAGCAAACAAACCTTTCCTTTGTCCGATGCGCTTTCTAACACGCAGCGATTATAAACGAACAGCAGATAAACCTAACGAAAAAAAAAAATGATCGGATGGTGACGTTTCACATCTTGCACGTCTGGTAGCCGCGTCCATGCCACGTCAGATGTGGTCGAGACAATAAAAAAAGAAAAGCAAAAACTGTCACCAACGCCGGCTCCCGAAACGGGCGACCGTGTTGTGGGCAATGGCTAGCCTCTTTTTTGCGCCTACCAACGAAAGAAAAGATAACGCTAGCCGTGGTGTAAGGTGATCATTGAAAAAATACAGGAGGCGATGGCGTTGATATCAGCTGATTCCCTAGCGTAGGGAATCACCAGAGCCTTCTTGAATTGGGCGACACAGTCACTGCAACACGTCATCAGCGGATGTTGCGTATGCACTAGACTTCTGGCGCAACATGTGCGCTGCGTTTCGGTTTCATGGGGGAAAAATACTTTATTTTCGCGGGCTGCAGGGCTCTACAGAGTGTATTTTCCTTTGCTTTAAAAACTGATCGGTTATCGTCGTCTCCGTGGCTACAAACTCGCCATTGGCAATAACCGCCAAACTTCGCTAATTAAAAAGTTCATTAGGCAGTTTTAGTTAACTAACTATGTAATTCGCATTTCTCTCATAACTGCTGACGTCCGCCGAACCTGATAGCTAGTTCCTTGAGAGAATTCCTATTTTTTTTTAAAGCTACCTTCAGGAATTTTTGAAAGTGTTCACTGAAACACCCTGTATATTGCGGGCATTGGGAGTGCACTGCTGTGATATTTATGCGTGGAAGCGACATGATCATTGTTATATCCAGTGTGGAACACGGCGGGTCAATCCCTCTGTTCCTTCTACCCGTCCAAACCCATCGCACTGTCATCTGTGTATAACCATCATCATTCCCCGGGCTGTTCCCTCTTTCGGTGGCCTGTGCTCGGCAGCCTAATTAAAAGTGGTTCTTTAGCATCTCGGAGCTGTGTATCTATATATATATATATATATATATATATATATATATATATATATATATATATATATATATATATATATATATATATATATATATATATATATATATATATATATATATATATATATATATATATATATATATATATATATATATATATATATAGAGAGAGACTGGTCAGCTGAACACGTGTGAATCAAAGCTGTGTGGCTTTGTAAACGCCTATCCGGGGTCAGCCAGGCGTATTCCTTACACCTTTGGGTACAGTCGAAAGAGGTGCGGGCTAGCGGGATGTCGCCAACTGCCAAGTCTTCAGTTGTCAGCGCTGGAGAGCAGCGGTCTTAATAGGAGCTTCTTCTAGGGCTTCGCGATGGCGTAACGCGTGGGCCGCTCTGAAAGCCTGTCGCTTCATGAGGTGGGGGAACCCGAGCCGGTCGTGCCAACCATGGTTCGTTCTCCAGTGAGGCTGGATGCTCATTTCCTCCCGAATGTCCCGCGCTGTCCCGTCCATTACGTGGAAATCCCGCATTGACGGCGAGAGGCCCCACCACCGTTGATTCCTCCAGGGCCCACAGCTAAGCGTGAATGGCAGGGCGCCCCTGCGGTGAGTCAGAGGAGAATACGTTCTGTTTTTGTTTTACCAGAACATTGCGGAGTCTTACTGTGACTGGGCCCCGTCAGTACGATTCGTGGCTGGAACTGTGCTCTTACACACCATCTTCGACATCCACGCTACGTAGAACTGTACGCCTTTCTGCGGGCCCCAAACGCACGTCTATCGCCCTGCAGCGACTATGTCGGCATTCGGTGACTCGCTTGTTCTACAGCCATTATTTCGTAGCAGTGTTTCGCGAGCATAAGATATCGCCGTGTGCGAACAGTGCGCACCGAGCAACACCCCCTGTCACGCGTTCCCTGATACGTATATGTGATGAAGAGGAGTAGGCTAAGTGCTCAGCTTTGATGGTGAGCCGGTGTTACTTCAAGCTTTTTGCCGATAGCACTTGCCATTGCGTTTTTTTAGATTTCTTGAGTAAGCCGAACATACATTTCAAGCTTATTTGTTTCTCTCGATAGCTACACCAAATAGAGACATAATTACATTTGTACTCCTGATCGATGGTGGCCAATTTACTTGATTGCCGTCACAGAGCTTCTCACAATTTGTCTCGGGCTGCCCATTTATACGGAGTTTATCTGCTCGGCCTCTATGAAAACTGTCGTTATCCAAGTCTCGTTTCTGCCCTCGGCCATCTCAACCTAAGGGCTTCTACGGAAATTCGATGAAGCGCACTTCAACTTTTTTTCGTGCTAGTCCTTGCAATTCTCGGCGTCTACGCTCCATTTCTATATAGACACGCCTTCCAGGCATATATACTTTCAGCGTGTTTGTAGACAGTCATTTCGCTCAGCAACAAGTCAAAGCCTCACTCCCCCATAGAAGCACTCTTGCACACCTCTTCGTCCTGTTCATTATTCGTTCAGTCCACCTTTTTCAGAAAGACTGCACTTTAATGCAGCATACTTCGACTTGAAAGGAAGGCGTACCTTCCCAGTCGACAGCTGCTTCTATCAAATCCAAGATTCACGGACACAGAATGCAATTTCCGGCTTCCTTGATGTCTGCCCTTGAGAAATGAGGGCGCGCTTAACTGGCTGCGACTGAACGTTGCATACACACGAAGCTTCTTGATTAAGAATAGTAAATGTGCCGTGCGTGATTTATAAGCCAATCTTACCCTGCTGACAGCCATTAGCTGGTGGACGTGCAAGTGCCGGAAGCACTTGTGCTAGTTCCACGAGGAGCGAAAGTTGAACTTCGTCACATCCTCCGACCCTGACGCAATCGATACGCGCTAGGGCCAAAAGCTTACTCGCTTTCCTAACAGCCTCAGCCTGAATGAGGGCGCGATCCGTGTGTGCACATAGTTTGGTCTTTTGCGTCTCTAAAATGTGTGTACATGTCGGTACGCATAGATTGCCGGATACAACATGATGTTTTGCATGGCGGTATTGGAAGGGGATGGTTATTGTCGTTTTTATCGCTCTCTCTCTCTCTCTCTCTCTCTCTCTCTCTCTCTCTCTCTCTCTCTCTCTCTCTCTCTCTCTCTCTCTCTATATATATATATATATATATATATATATATATATATTCATATAAGGTTAGTAGAGACAAAGACAAACGAGAAAGACGTAGAAGATAGAATTAAGTTTACTGACGTTTCAGGGAGAGGACTCCAGAGAAAGGGAGTCCTCTCCCTGAAACGTCAGTAAACTTATTTCTATTTTCTACGTCTTTCTCGTTTGTCTTTGTCTCTACTAACCTTAATTTTTTCGCGCTCTGTGTGAGTTTTTATCTTCTTTTCAGACTATATATATATATATATATATATATATATATATATATATATATATATATATATATATATATATATATATATATAATACATCAAAGATACAGTCCTTATTGTCAGTGCTATTCGGCTACTTGAAGGTAGGGGGACCGACCCTGGTGTTCTGAGTCCTTTCTCCACTCGAGCCTCCAGTAGAGGAGATTCTTGAAATCGATTTTTCCCATGCGTAAACATTGCGTAATCTTCCCCTCAGCCGAGTGGAAGAAGCAAATGAAGTGGCGGAAGGACTCACAAAACGGCCCATAATTCCGCTCTCAAATTTTTTTTTTGCTTTTAAATTTTCGCTTTCGCGTCTCACATCTCCCCCCCCCCCCCCCCCCCCCCCCAATCTGAAGTACCAAGTCCTGTCGTTAGTGGGGCTGGCCTTTTCAGTTTGCCTTGAAGCTTCCTCTCCCTTTTTTCTTCCGCCTCTCTTTCCCTCCCCCCTATCTCTCTCTCCCTCCAAAGCTTGTTAGCGCTAGAAGTAAACAATGGGAACGAGGAAAAAACTCACAAAACGCGCTGAAATGGAGCGGCAAATGTAATTCAGATACTTGCGAAGGAACGTAGTCCTCGTGGTTCCTGATGCTTACTGGTTAATAGTGGCGCATCCCGAAATTCGAGCAGGTACCGGACCTCTCCCGTTTCCAGCACTAGGTTAGTAGTGCACGAAACACCCACAATGTGCGCAGCCAAACCAGTGTCGAATCCCCGTCTGTATACTGAAGATCCTCTTCTACAGCGCTGTATTTCGTATGGGCTGTCTCGGTCCCAGTCGACTTTACTTTGTAGACTGTGGTTGGGAGTGGCCTTCACGAAAGCCTACTCCTTCCTCATCGGGATAGCAAGCAGCGCCCACTGTGACACTTGTGGGGCGGAAGAGACTATATATGCTGTGTCGCTGCCCCGAATACTCGTCGGAGAGAAGCGTGCTTGCCACCGCGCTCAGCCGATTGGACAATCGGCCATTTACAGTAGAAACGATCTTAAGTCATCGGTCTTTAACATCGACCTCGCAGAAGGCAACGAAAGCCCTTCCTGAGCGAAACGAACTTCACGAAACACTGTAGTGCCCGAAACGGGACTGGAGTGCGCACCTTCCCACTCCTATCTCTTCCTCTTCTCCTACCCTCTCTTTTACCCCCTAAACCCCCCTCCCCCAGTGCAGGGTAGCAAACCGGGCTCTACACCTGGTTAACCTCCCGGCCTTTCCGTCCTTTCTTCTTCCTTCCTTCTTGGGACTGCTGCTTTACGTGAACATTCAACTAAAGGACGTTTTATGACCGTAGGCATGTCCCAATCGTACTTTACGGGCTACAAAAGTTCAGATAGAGTACCTGCAACACACAGGTCTAGACCAGTCTCTGTAAAACGTCTCTGTGCGCATCAAGTTCTTCAACATCATCGCCATAATCTTCACCACGTCATCAACTGGCGTAGCACGTTAGGCATTTAGCCCGGCTAACATTTCCAGACTTCATTAAAAATCGTTCTCTCTCTCTCTCTCTAGGCGCGAGTTCCTCCGTTTGGTTAATATACTATAAGGATGCCGCATACGTTTTGCCCTATTAACTCGTTCGCGACCGCAAAATGGCCGATTTTGAGTGCTTCCAAAAAACGTTTTTTTTTTTTCTCTTGAGCTACTGGACACATTTAGCATTGCGATGCATGAAATTGTAGCTTATAGGTTTCTATTTCAAATAAATAACAGCGGGTTTGTGAAAGACGTAATTAAGATGTAATTATTGAGAGTGTATTGGTCAACGAAACAAAAAAAAATGCGCAAAAACGTATATACCAAACACAAATAGGCGATTTTACTGAGCGTAAAATTATTTTAGGAATTCTAAGATATACGAAATGACCTCAAATTGTTCCTCTGATAAGTCACCGATTACCCTTAACGAGTAAAGAAAGTGAACGGGGTATTCTTGTAATAAACGTAGGGCATTTTCACCGGCGTAAGGTATGTATACAGTCAGTGCAACCGCAGTATTTATAAAAATAATGCGTTTTTAACAACCGTATTTCAAAACTGTTAAGTATTGGCTGCAGCTTCAAAAAGCGGGATCACCTCCGTCTAGAATGCCAGCGAGCTCCGTCGATTGGCAAGAAAAGTAAAATTCTGCGGGTGCGGGTGATGTCCTAGGTGCTCAGGCATGAAGAACAGTCATTAATCGCGCACGCGCACGCGTGTCGGCGTGAGACAAAGACATAAAGCCGGTCGTGGGCATATATATATATATAACACAGCAGCGATAAGCTGCGTCCATGTTGTATAACTCTCTCTGGTAAGACCGCTGGGGAAGTCCTTTGACGGCGGCGCTGACGTTCCTTTAGCTTGCTGACTAACCCATCCACTAACCCAGTGACGTGGTAGCTATTCCCCTGCCACGTAGCTCGTCACACGCCCCCCAAAACGTCAAACGTTGGTTTGTTTCCATGCTTGGAAGAACGTGAATTGCGTGTTCGCTAAATTTGAACTCAATTGTATTTTGCAAAACGCCACCAAGGGGTCACCCTCAATTTTGGAATGGTTTAACGTAAGTGAACGAAAGTTAGTCTTCAAAAAAGTTTCAATGACAAATTTTTGTTGCGATTATTCACGTACGGTGGCATATCCCGTGCTCTATTATAATTTACAACACTGTCAAAACAGTGTGCAGTCATCTACTCATCGGCATAATTTTTTCTCTGTGGGAGCCGAACAAGAGCAACAAAAAACGAAAACGCTCTTCACATTTAAGCAACCTTGAAACAAAAAAAAAACAAAAACAAAGCAACGAAGAACAAGGGGTTCGGGGGAAACAGATGGTCAGGGCGCTATTAGATCACTACAAACGTTGATCTACGCGAGCCGAGCGAGCAGCGTTTCCCTTTATCACCAGCTGCTTGCTTCATTGACACGTGTGTCCAAACGCGGGCATGTACTGCACATATAGCGCAGGTGCCAGAAAGCAAGATGTTGCGGTTCAAACCTGCCGCCTGCTTTGCGCAGAGGGCAGAAGGAGATGGGGTGGAGAGGAGGAGACCGATTGAGAGAGAATGATTGGGAAGAGAGCTTTTATCACGTGTCTGACGAGCTCTGCTCGCATTGGCTCTTGGCACCTCCGACGTCGTAATGGCTATGGGGAGAAAGGAATGAGGGGAGAGAGAGTTTTCTGCACGCATTGGTCCACGAAGGCCTCGGTGAGCATGTCGTACTGAACTCGCGTCATAAACGAAGTGCGTAAGCCAAAACAACTAAGTAAACAAAACTAAAACAACTGAAATTAAAGAGTTGGATGCGTTGTTAGAGTGGCAGGTGCTACATCAGTTGCGTGAGCCTTTTCGGCCCTGCTGCAATCTGCGTTCTCAGAAATCCGACAGTAATACTTAGTGCAGCGTTGCAGCAAACCCGATAAGCTGTTGCAAATCCGGCAGGAAAGATTGATCAAAAAGCGTTCTCCTTCCCGCTGTCTGCAAGGTGAGTGGTTCTTCCCGCACTTACTTTTTTTTTTATGAAGTCGTCAGTTTTCTGAAGTCAGAGTACGACACTGCTCATGACAGGAAGTGTGTGTGTGTGTGTTGGGGGGGGGGGGGGGGTGATGTCGAATTTAAGAAAAAATTGTGTACGATGCCGCCTTCCCAGAACCAGTTCATTGCAGCCTCAAAAATACAATAATTGACTTTATTCCAAGCGTAGCAATTTATTTAAATTCTAGGCAAATTTGTTATGAAAATTTGTTGATCCTTTCCGTCGAGAAGCTACCTTTATTGTGTAGTGCTCTACTCCACGTTCGTTGATCACGTTGCTTTCAGGTGACATTTTTTTTTTGTAAATCATCTACATTGCTTGCAGTGGGATATGTACTCGCATCACCCCATATGTTGGAAATTTTACTGAGCTACATGCGTGCACGATGCGATTAATACAAATATTGAAAAGTAAAGGGCGTAATATGCTCCCTTGAGGTACAGTCGGCAGAACGCATGCCTATAACGCTCGAGCGGCGTGCTCCGGACTGTGCGGGAGACATCTAGTGACCGGTAGAATGTGAGCATGCGCGACCCGTATCAGAGCGTGGCTCTGTCCCTACTGGCTGTGCCGGTCGCCTTGGCTTCCGTACCTTCTTTATCCGGGAGAAGCGCTGCCTGCGGTGCCGGGCTGAAAACAAAAGCAGAGATTACCCACCTTATCGCGCGCTGCGCGTGTTTCCTGACTGCATTTAAAGCTTTGGCGCACAGCTGTTCACTGCATCCTCGTTCTACCAACGCGTATCGCGTGGGATCTCCTACAAGTGACGCCCAGAACGTGGATTGAAATAAACAGGCAATCCTGCAAGGTTCTTTCGAGCTGTCACATTATGTGAAGAGCTCGGCCATTAAATGTATGCGTCATTAGTGGAACCGTATCGCGCATATGTGTGCCGTTTAGCAACTAAAGCCCACCGGGCGGAGTCATACGGACTTTGTTTTGCTTTGTGCGAGCTTGCATTATTTAATGTGACTTCTTCTGCCGTATTTCGGGCATTTAATATAGCGGTCTGAACCAATCGCTCTAAATTCGGTATGTTCTGACAGTTTTTTTTTTATTTCAGTTGTCTAAATGAAAAACGAACAACAATCGCCGAAAACGCATCGCTGACGGGGTCAGTGACTGGATATCGGTCTATGACGGATTGTACAATGCACTGAGTGTTGTGGCCTTGGCCCGTCGGAAGTGACGTGCGAAACCGAGCGCAGAAATCGAATAGAAGTGACGCGACTGCCAGCGTATTGGCAGAACGATGAACAGCTGTGCGCCAAAGCTAAAAATGCAGACGGCAAACACGCGCAGCGCGCTAAAGCGGGCAATCTCTGCGTTTGTTTTCCGGCTCAGAAACTGAGACAGCGCTTCTTCCGGAGTAAGAAGGTGCGGATGCGAAGGTGACGGGCACAGTTAGAAGGGACAGAACCATCGCACTGATACGGGTCGCGCATGCTTGCATTCCACCGGTCTCAACATAGAGTTTCTTTGTAAGTGTATACTAGAGAGGAGACTGCACCTGGGAATTCATGCCGTCGTGGGGCGTTCTGGGAAGACCCCTGCTTCTGGCTGGGGCTTGGCATGACAATTGCATTTTTGGATTTGCTTTCTTCACTATGCATTAGCACGTCTACGGGCTACGAGGTAGCCGAATTCCTTTCTGTTATGTGGTAGCCCTGAGCAGTGGCAACTGCTTGTTCGTGAAAAAAGCAGGCAGTGCGTGATCGTACCTAACGTTGGTTATGCCGGAGCCGAAGGAATGCATGACTGAGCGGGTAATATGCCGCCGCGAAGGTTGTAGCTGACGAAAAAAAAAAGACAAGATACGAGAGATACGGGTGCCTGTACCCGTCCTATCTTGCTTCGTCCACGACTGTTTAACGCCACGTTTTCTTTTTTTTTTTTTCTTAAACTATGAACTCGCTCAGCTGTTAAATTATAGCTGACGGTCGATGCACCGGTTCACTATGACGGCGACGTTTTCGTAGGCACGCTCGAAAACATTTCCAAGCTCTTTAAACAACTTATTACTTGAAATAATGATAAAATTGATTTTGATTTGATTGTAGGGTTTAACGCGCCGACGCAACGCAGGCGATGAGGCGCGCCGTAGTGGAGGGCTCCGGATTAATTTTGACCACCTGGGGATCTTTAACGTGCGCCGAAATCTCGTACACACGGGCGTTTTTGCTTTTCGCCTCCATCAGAAAAGCGGCCGCCGCGGCCGGGAATCGAACCCGCGACCTCGTGCTCAGCAGCGCAACGCCTTAGCCACTGAGCCACCACGGCGGGTTAATGATAAAATCATAAAATGAGAGTCTCCAATGAGTTTCCCACGAAATATTAATATTGTTGGTAACCACCAGTTTTGTCTGCAGAATAGTAGGCACAACCGACACAGAAAAATATTTTACGTCCTTTTTTTGTTAGCTTTAAAACAACCTGTTTTATTTTACACTTATATTATAACACACCATTCTTTGCATTTTTGTGTCACTGTGTTCGAATATACGGCCACTAAAACGTTTCTATCCAAGCCAATGACGAAAGTAAGGCGGTCGTATGGTATAATGGAGGCCCATGACGACACAGGCGGCTTTGATATGAGCCGCATACACGCTAGCTCCAGATCCCTCTCTTGTGTATATTGTAAGAAGCTGCCTCAAAACAGGCTCTATATGTCTCCCGCGCGGTCCGGAGCACGTAGCTCGAGCGTTATAGACAAGCGTTTTGCCGAGTGTACGTACACGCCGGAAGTACGCGTTACACGTATGAAGACGCTTTAGGGGCGCGGCTCGGCATATTAAGACGTTTAATCAATGTGCTAGGGCAGAATTCTGAGCTGTTTCTCTCAAAAATGTCCATTTTGTGTTCGTTTCAAGTGCGACGACTTGCCCCGCTCTGGCAAATGGCACGGCATGCACAGAAACCGACTTGTGCCGCGTCACTTGTGCCGCGTCACTTCCGGGTCGTCTGTTTGAAGCCAGTCAGGGCTCGCCCTAAATGGGCATTCTAAAACAAGCATACAACGGTCAAAACCGAGAATGCCGCACCTGCGTTGCAGCGGAAGTTCCGGGCTTGCGACTGCTGCTGCCATCGTCACTGGCCAATCCACCCGAGTTGTTTTTGAAAAAGATCAGGCCAAAATTAAAGCTAATAGCCAAGAATAGCCACTGGGATATATGTTCCAAGGTATACCAGTCATGATCCAAGCACTTGCTGCAGACGACGAGGTAGAATAGGCGAACGTAGACGAGAGATGTGGACGTGGTGGCGTGCTAACTACCGTGCCTGCTCTTATCGTGACTCCGGCTTTGTAGGCACACGGGTATTTTGGAATGGGAAGTGAGCGTCTGCCGCCCACTCCTGTCATTGTCACCGACAATCCATCCAACATGATGAGTAATTAGGCCGTCGAAGCAAATTGGAGTTTTTACGATGAGTTTCGGACTACATGCAGCCAATGGAAATTTTGCGGGCAGGTTTCGAATATGGCTGGTGGTGGATTCGATTCACGTTCAGGCCCCCCTGCAACGGCTGCTGTATTTCTAACGGACGTGGAATAAGGGAAACCAGGTGGACTTCCACAGGATAAGGCTGGTAAGAGTGGGATTGAGGCATGCTGAGATGTCTGAAGTCCACCAGCTCCTTCCTCGCTAAAAGTGTAGGAGAGGGGTGGGCGCTTCATTACAATGTATGCACGTTGTGTAATGCAAAAGGATCGACATTTGGGCTAGTTGGTATTGTTTCGGCATCTTGAACGACAGGCACGGACACGAGGGAAAGGAGACGACAGGACGACGCTTTGTTCACGATTTTTATTGAAATCGCAACAAGAACATAAGTACTACGTCCGAACCCACGTGCTCTCAGGTCATGACGGACAGCTAGATTATCACTCATATCTCAAACTACATGTGTTGACACTGATTACTGGCACGTCATGATGTGAGAGCTTGTGGGTTCAGCCGTAGTACTTATGTTTATCGACCAGATTTAGGGGAAATCCCCAAGGTGGAGCAAGTTTCTGCGAATTAAAGTTTGACATCCACCTTGGTGCAGCCATGCAGCTTTGCAGCTTTCCTTTGTAATCGTTTGGCTGCATTGAGATGGATGTCAAACTTTTCTTCACAGAAACTTACTCCACCTTGGGGATTTTCCCTAAATCTGGTCGATAAACGCGTTCCAATCATTTCGAGATGTTGATCAATTTGTTCTGGCGCTACAAACAGCTCGCCTCGTGGTTAGCTCAGTTGGTAGAGCGGCTGCTCCGGTTAAGCGGTGGTCCCGGGTTCGAATCCTGGACCAGGACGAATTTTCTTCAACTGCGAAGTTTCTGAGAAAGCTGTATTGCTTTCTTTTGTAGCCGTATGGTTGCATTGAGGTGAATGTCAAACTTTCATTCGCAGTACTTATGTTTGTGTGGCGGTTTCAATAAAATTAGTTGTGAACACAGAGTCGTCCTGCCGTCTTCGTTGTCCCGTGCCTGTGTCTACTACGCTGTCGTTCAAGATGCTTATACGGTGCGTGCGGGTATGTGCGCATGTTGCAACAAAGTGACATGCTTTGACACAACTTGTTTTCTGAAAAACGGCACAAATGCCTCACTTTAGTTGCATTGAAGTGCTACAAGGAAACCCGTCATATAGCTGGCTGCAGTTAACACTTTATCATGTAGGGACTCGTTACAGCGTTGTAGTCGCGTACATGTATTGAGAAGTACTCGTCCTGTTTGAATTCTTATCTGTTTTGCAGCAGTATTTTGGTCGCGGCAACGGCTATAGCAGGCTCATGGCGCAGCAAGTGCAAGGAAATAACGTTAATGATGCAGGGGTATGGCCGACACTTGGACACCACCGCTTCCTGGTCATCGTGGCCAGTTTAGTGCTTGAGCGGGAAAAAAAATCAGTTTGAGCACGTGCCCGACACGGCCACCGTCGTCCAGAAGTCGCACGTGGTTGCATGAGACCTCAGCTTCGATGGCTTCCGACCACGACCGGCTTTGTAGATGGCGACGTGCCCATGCTCGGCGATTCCGCGTGCCGAATTGGTTATGGCTGTTTTGGATTTTGAAGAGCGGAGCTGTTCTAGCTGGCCGTAATGTGTGGTGCGTAACGCGTTAAAAATACCAAGAAAATGCCGAGCGTTCGTGAGCGCGCGTGTTCCTTGCGGCGACCACCGAACGTCCACGGCTCGCGCAGTGGCTTTGGCAAAAAGAAAAGGAAACCGGCGAAAACCACGAGGAGCGCCTCGCGCTGCTTAGCAACCAACAACGCCACAGTTGGCGCAACACTCGACGCGACTCCAGGAACGCCGCGCATGCGTCGTGCACGTATACGCGCCACCGCTGCGCCCCATCTGTCATCACGCGCTACCGCGCATGTAATGCTTGGAACGAGGAACACGACGACATCGATGCATATGACGATGCTGCTGCTAGCACAATGCAAAGCGACGACGGAACATGTAAATAAACAATTTCAAACTTGTACAAGTGTGTGGTGATATGTCCTTCACAGGGCTGGACAGAAATACTTCAAAATGTATTTTGGAATACAAATATCGCGATACATATGCTGGGCGCCTAAAATACAGATCTACAACGATACATAACAGTTCGACGTAACGGGATATTTCAGAGATACTTTTGCAGGCACAGAAAAAAAGTATTCGGAATACATATAATACAGGTACTGAAATACTTTTTTTATTTCGGTGACCTCATATTCAAAAACACCTTTTCATGAAGAGTTATGTATTTCAAAACTAATACGTGCATATAAATGAATCACTATACGATTGAATCTTGAAGAGAATTACATTACTTGACTCACTCAGGCGAAAACAACACTAGTTGCACTTAAGCAAAAGCAGCTTCTCAAACAAGCTGCTTTCCAGACAGCGTTGATTTGGGCTGAGCACAAGGCTTCTAAACGAGAAAAATCTCTCTACTACTGCAGAAGAGCACAAGTTTGTGTAACAACGATCAAACACCGCCTTCATGGCTGTGAAGGGCTGAAGCATGGCGAGATCCTTCCTGGGATCGTTGAGGTACACAAAAAATTCCGCTCGAACATGGGTCGGCTCTGACCGTCCTGATGTCGGCTAGTCTTCATCTTTAAAGTCCGAACCAAGGAGAACCAGAACACACGCATGTGCCTTGTGGGCAATTATCTACCCGTCCGCCTCATCGGAGCCGCGACCGGCATTTGAAGCTAACTCCGCTGTCCACGGAAGGAAGCCAGGAGATGTAAAACTGAAAGAGGGTATAGGAAAGCAGGTGGTGTGGCTCCAACCGACCCCCACAAAAGCAGGTGTCTTCTGCGCCATCAAAATAAATGCAACGAGATACACATACGTGCCATATTACCGCGATCATTCGATACACCGTAAAGGTGTTTCACTACTGAGATTCAAATACATTTTTCAAATGTATTTCGACAGATATACGCAAACGTACCTGTGAGATACTATCGCGATATCCTAGCCCTGGTCCTTCAGTGCTCACGTAGAAAGAAATCCTGCAGCTTCGATATGGTTCAAGGCTAGCGGGACTTAGGGCAAGTTTCGCCAGTTTTCTCGTTAGTTCTTTTCGACGGCACGGCACCGGGAAGCGGTGAAATTTATTAACATTTCTCCGCTGTATACGCGTTTGCTCGGCCGAATTGCGCAGTTGTTAGTTCGTCATTTTTGTGTCCGTATACAGCGCTCACTCTTTACCGCTGCATCCTTGGAAAAGTGCACACTGTTCAGGTGCGCACACCCAATTATAGTTCTTCTATCGCGCAATTGTTTCTCGCCTATAGCTGGCGAAAGCACGCAACCCGCTGGCGTTCACCGAATGCGCCCAAACCCGGATATCGCCTGCAAAAAGCGCCCACAGCTGCTAACCCTTTGCTCACGCGTTTCATAGCGCGGGTACACAAGAAAAAATAAAACACAAAGAAATATTCAGCATGTTTTGTTCCATAGCATGGATCAGACAAAATAAATCCGAAGCAGCAGTTGTTGCGCACTGTAGAACAAAACAGGAAAAACCACTCGGCATGTGGTCAATGCTCATTGGCTTTACGACGAGTCATAATCATAATCATATAATCATAATCATAAGCATGATCATAACAGAGAGAGAGAGAGAGAGAGAGAGAGAGAGAGAGAGAGAGAGAGAGAGAGAGAGAGAGAGAGAGAGAGAGAAAATAAAGATTTTTATTTATCGAGCAGAGGCTGATATGTGGGCCTCGCCCCGTGGAAGGCATCCATAGTTCGGGATGCCTTGACTTCGGCTGGCCGTCCGTACTCGGGTCACCAGTGTTTGAACTGGATAACCGGGTTTGGGTTGGCCAGGGAAGCCGTCCACTGCTCGAAGGTGGGGTTGGGAAGTGGGCGCAAGTCTGGAGTATGTTGGCACTCCCACATGATGTGGTAGAGGGTGCCAGGCTGGGGACAGTAAGCGCAGAGGAAAAGTTGTTGGGTGAGAAAGATGAGGTGGATGCGGGTGGGATGTCGGTAGGTAGTCGTCTTGAGCCTCCGCCAAGTTGTAGCTTCCTCTCTGGAGGGGCGCCAGTGTGGCGATGGGAAGTTGCGGCGAGTTTGCTTGTAATGGGAGAGAATCTCTGTGTATACATACAGTGGGTGGGGTTGATCTTGAGGGGGTAGACATTGGCCACCGTCGGCAATGGTTAGGTGTATAAAATCGCGAGCCGCGGCATAATCCGCTTCATTGCCGGGGATGGCGGCATGTCCAGGAGCCTAGACGAGGCAGATATCAGTGTTTGTAGAGCAGTTTCTGAGGATGAGTAGGGCTGATAATGAAATGCGGCCAATCCGGTAGTTTCGGCAGGCTGTCTGCGAATCGGTGAGGACAGTAACTGGCTCAGGGCGGGATGTGGTGGCCAGGGCAATGGCTATTCCTTCAGCGACATCGATTGAAGTTGTGGTAGTAGTGGCGGCATTGATGCATTGGCCAGTATGTGTAACTACACAGGCTACGTGGCCGACGCGCATATAGGGCGCTGGGTCGTTCCCGTATCGCGCAGTAAGGGCTCGAGCACGAGAAGGCCGGCGGCCAGTGTGGTAGTTGGTGCGCATATTTCGAGAGATTGGGGGCACCGGGTTGTAATCTCGCAGGGCTAGAGGGATGCGGTTTTTTGTTCCCTCGGGGGTATCGGGCGGAGTCCTGATGCTGTAAGGACTTGTCGATCTGGGGAGTCAATCGCAGGCGCCGTAGTTGAACCGGATGATGGGCTACTTACAGCTCTTCCCACGTGTTGTGAACTCCCAAAGCAAGTATAGTTTTTTGGGTCGCAGTGGCAGCGGGGAGGCCAAGCGCAGTTTTGTACGCTTGGCAAATCATGATGTTGGCCAACAATGAAAAAGCGAGCGTGCATCAAAAATTTCGCCCGCAGTCCTGGTTGGCTCTCAGTTGCCGTTGGGGCAGTGTTGCAGCAGCATGGATAGTTATTTGGGAAAATGTAGCTGCAGTGAGTCTGATGTCGAGGTTGTAAGCTATAGTGTGCAACTTCGATGTCGCTGTAGCCTGTAGCGATTCTGACGATGACAAATATATATAGTTGTCATCGGCATAAGGCTCGACGGCAAACCTACCCAAAAGAAACGCTTTCCAGAAATACTATGCTGAAAGATCACGTGCAACTTTTTTTCATCGTACTTTCAGGGAACGTATCGTACGCGATGGTATTTGCTGCGTACAGCTGATCAAGACCAGCAGCCGCACGGTAACAGCGGCTTCCTTTCACCAGGTTCCCACCACTCCGGTACGGCGGCAGTGTTTCAAAAAATATCCTGAAGTAACTGCAGTTCTCTCACTACAGGCATTTACTGGGGACGGCTGTCATGCCAAGTTTGCCATTTGTTGGGCTTGTAAGCCACCCCGATAGAGAGAGAGAAAGAGAAACAATAGTCTTTAATGGTACTGGTGAGGTTAGCCTGGCCAAGGCACTTATAGCCTGCTACACCAGATGTATGAAAAAAAAAAAGAAACCGACGAAGTGATGATGATGATGTCTATGAGGACGATAATGCGCTCATAATAGAGTCATGTTTAGAGAGTCTGATCCAATCCTGTGCTTCGCAGGAAAGACAATATAGCTTTTGTCACTCGAGATGCTCGCTTAAAGCTAGACCAAGGGCCTAACACGTCACTTAGAGTTAGTCCTCTAGAAAGCGGAAGGTCCAAGGACACTAAAAGGGACGGCCTAGCTACTCTATACTGCATACAGTCACATAATATGTGGTTCAGGCCCTCGCGCACGCCACAAAGAGTGCAGAGGGGGGAAGCGGCCTGTTTCATCTTGAAACGAAAGTAACTTGTGTATAGCGACATTTAGCCGCACGTGGTGAAGAACCGCTTCGTCATGCTTGGACAGTCCGTTAGACATCCTAAAGGTCCCGTGCGGGTCTATGGAGTGAAGGGGCGCGTACTTTTGCGGCGCAACAGCCCGCATGGATCGCTAAAACCTCCAGGCAGCCTTGGACGCAAGAGAAGAAGCATCTCGTCTGGAGAGCGGTATCGGTATCACTGGTCCATGCAGGTCATGCACGATCGATGCCGCAGTGCCCGCCTTGGCGTTCCCAGTTATACCGCAGTGGGCAGGAATCCACTGAAGCTCTACATGATGGTGCCTTTAGAGCTTGTAAGTGCAATGCATTAATGTCAAAAACAAGCTGATCTTTCGGGCACGATTCTAATTGCGCTGAAGGAGGTACGGGAGGGCGGAAACTAGATTCCTTTAGCCGATGCCGTAGCTGTCACAGATCCATCCCTGTATAGATGGGTGTGGGCCCTGTATTTTTGGGAGATGAGTTCCAAGGCGAAGAACTTAAGGCAGGGGTGGGAATATCCTGTTTGCGGGTAATGCCGGGTACTCCAGTTGTAATGTACAGACGCGGGAACATCCAAAGTTGTTGCAGAGAGAGAAAAGGGTGCTAGTAATGCAGAGGCAGAAGGTCTCGCACTTCAGTGGGTGAGCTGAGTGCTAATGGGTGATCTTGCTGTCGTACTACAAATCGCAGTTGCGTGCGAAGGAGCTCCTGCGTGCCAAGAGCAAGTGGCACCAGTCGTCGACACTCTACCATAGTTCCCACCGTGGATGTGGTCTTCTGAACTCCAATGCACACCCTCAGGACTTGCGCTTGCATACTTTGCAGGCCTCTCGCATTTCCGTTTGAGAGGGGCGAAGTACAGGAAGGCTGTAGCGTAACAATCCTACGCAAATCTCACTGCGAGAAAAGCGAAGCTGGCGAATTAGCGTTGAAAAAACTTTGTGGTAGAGAATATAAGGAGGGTGGGAAGAGAGAGAGAGGTTTAACAAATTATAGGGAGACTTGTGGGTGAACAACACAACGCTTGGCGAATTCTGCTTAGCAATTATAGGAAGAGTCGACATCGAAGGACCAAAAAGCGACGTCCAAGGCCTCAACAACATAGGATGCCTCGATGCCAGCGCTGCGTACTGTGTGGAGACACCCTCTGAACGGTCCCGTGCCGCCGCTGTTGGGTCAAAGTGCTCAACGCGTTGTTCTTTTCGTTTCCCACAAGACCCAGCAAAGCGAAACAAATAAAATGACTCAAACTTCGCCAGCAAACCGCGTTGCGGCGATAATTTCAGCACGGTTTTGTTACAATGACTTGTTGCGGCGGCGAGCGAATGACCCAAATTGGCGGCGCAGTGTATGCGCGTCTCCATCCTGTACGGTAGACGCGCTAAATCGAGGCACCCTACAGAAACACACCGACACACGCCCTCGGGTTGCGCCCTTGCGGCCCATCATAATTCGCGCTCAAACATTCTTTCACTAGCTCGAGTGACGTCACTCAAGCGCGCATACAATGTCCCTACCGAGAAAAGGAGGAAAATGTTTTGAGCAAGCTTCTACGTCATCTGATGAGTGTGGAGTTACAATATTTGGCTGGGGTACTTAGTGACCCCATAAACTATGTACCGGATGCGTTCGTTGACTACGTTCTCACAGCATTTCTGATTTTGAATTTAAAAAAAGTAGGAAAAAGGGTTGCAGGGTCTCTTTAAAAGCGATAACAGATAAAAACCGTTATGAATTACAACGTGTGAATACGGCGGACTACTGCGGCGCTTCTTATCGCCTTAGATGCGAGCGTAAGAAGCTGAAAGCCACGCAAAAGCGGCAAAATGCGGTGCGTACGCATTTCGCTAACCCACAGAAAGGAGAAGCTGCGTTTTCTCCGGTGCGAGCGCGCTTTTGTTTTTCCACCCCAGGGTTAAGTATAGTCAATCCTTGAACTCTTCTTTTCCTCCGAGGCGTCTTCAATTGCCGCCTGCCTGACGTAGAATGGGGTACGCCCGTTCAAGGCCCTCGCCTTGCCCTCCTCTCGTTCCGCCAGCTTCTTCCCTGCAACACCAGCTCGCACGCGAGACGCAATGCTCGAAAATGCGGTGCCGTTCGCTACAGGATGATCAGGTTTTGTTGCTTCCCTCCCTTGTGCAGTCGCCTCTTTTCTTTTTTTCTCGCTTCTCACTTTCTTTTGCCTCCACGCTCGTCTTGCGTTGGCAACGCGCGGCCGTACACCGAGCCAAGAATAGGAGCGTCTTCCACGTAACAAAGGCTCTTTGGAAGAGACCCCCTTTGTGAAAGCTCGGAAAGTTTGTTTTAAGTTTTTTGTGTGTGTCTGCAAAGTGCTCTCCCCGGGTTCCAAGCGGACTGCTGTGAACGCTGCAACGTGCGTGTTTCTTTTCTCGTTCTCTGCACTGCCGGTGACCTTGAGGGTGCGGAGGCGAAGGTAGCCCGTGTGTGGACCGAACCGCGAAAATTTGTTGCCGTTGTGCGCGTGTTTGCTGCTTTTCTGAACGGGCGGTGCACAAGGTAAGTGTTGTCTGCCGTGTTTCGCGTCGTTCTCATCTTTGAAGGTGACGGAAACGTGTCCAGAAAGCGATGGTGCGCGTCGGTTTTGCCATGCCGTGCCGTCCGCGTCTCGTCGGAGGGTGAATGCAGGAAAGGAAAGATGACGGATGCGTCATCCGTTGGGCCTGGTTTTCGTGCCGTTCCAGCGAACAGGGTTCGCCTTACTGCTTAGCAGAGTTTGGGCTAGTTGGTAGCGGTAATCCATGACCTCCTGTAACGCAAAAAAAAAAAAAAACCGTACAAGTACAGAAGGACGCGACGGGCACAAGCGCTTGTTTCCGTCACCTCCCTCCATCCGTGTCCGTTTTTTTTTTTTTTTTTTGCGCTTCACGAAGTCACACATTATCGCACTACTGAACCACTCCTGAATTGAAGGTCCCGCACGTTCGCTCTCAGTGCGCTTTGACTTCGTTTGTTGAGTACGAATACATTATCGCTTGTTAAGTAATCGCTGCCCTTTTCACGTATCTATATGACTTGCAACGTTGTCTCGAGATGCTTCGCAGTAATTGAGCAGAACCCTCAGTATCCTGGCAGTGACGCTAACTGCAGTAAGGCGCTGCGAGAGGCGGGTGCCGCATCATTCAATGGCTGAAAATATACGCACGATGTCGTATAATCCAACCCGAATGTTTGGTTGTACGCACGACATTGTCCCGAAATTTAGGCAGTGTTTTATTGCACGCTGTGTCGACAGCGTCCTAAAATATACGACTACACTCCAGCTAAGAAAAACAATGCATAAAAATATATGAAATTGGGTGGTTGCCTTAAAATTACACGTAGAAGTGTATTAAATTGAGTAAGTGCCTTATAAAAAGCTACCCAGTGTTTAAGAGACAAACTG
Organism: Haemaphysalis longicornis; assembly: GCF_048455015.1. Lineage (NCBI taxonomy): Eukaryota > Metazoa > Arthropoda > Arachnida > Ixodida > Ixodidae > Haemaphysalis > Haemaphysalis longicornis. Next base: position 98,058,902 of record NW_027526361.1, on the reverse strand, counting down.
CAAGACTCGCGACACCACAAAAGGCAACTGGAAACTTTGTCTTTGTAGCCGGTACTAAGAATATGTGCTGCCGCGCGCATAGGCGCGTTGCACCGGACAGAGACCGCTGTGAGCGCAGCACTTTTCCTACTAAAGTTGCCTGTAGCGCACGCTAGGGCATAGATAAGAGAGTGGCGATTTTTCGAGCAGTTATCGCCCACTGCCTGCAGCATGCCGTGCCAACGATATATGGGGTTGACACCGAAACACGGTGTAAAGAAAGACGGCCTTGATGAATGTATCGGTTCATCCCTGCCACTTGAATTATCTGCAATCTGACTGGTCGGCTACAATATCAACAACGAACGTTTTTTCCTCTGCGCCACTTAAACTGTTCGTTCTTCTCGGCCTTGTTATCATGACGTCACCTTAAATGCCTTATTTTTGTGGGTGCCCATGCTTGACTCGTGATAATCCCGGCTGTTGGTGTCCCGGACAGGGCGCCGACACTTACGTAATATGAATGCTACGAACCTAGCCCGTGATATGCGTGGCATCTTTCCTACAAGAAATGACCCCCCGAACCACCAGGACATAGAAAACGGCGCTGCTGCTTGCGAGGCAAACATCAGCGCAACGTGCCTATAGCATGGCTAGGTCAGCTGGTATACCCCCCAGGTAACCGATAATTGCGCTACTAACGCCAATTTGTCCCCTGGGGCTTGGTAGGCCAAATTGTCAAACCAAAAAACAACAAGAAAATCACTGATGCTTCTATGGGAACGTTTTCGTTGATGCGCGAGGAGGAAACTCCGTGCCGCTTATCGTCTGCTATGGGCTCAACGAGCGCGACTGTCTTTGTGTGCCGCAAGCGTGAACAAACACCGCTTGCATTTTGCTTTTCAGATTTTGTTGCTGCTGCACATATTGCTTTCGACAGCTTTCAGTTGCTAATTTGCTTGGACTCTGAGCACGTGCACAAACCATTTGCTTGGATATATTTTTTAGTTGAATACGCGCGAGCTAGCACGCCCTGAAACGCGACAATTTTGTTTGGGGCAGAAAAAGCAGTATGTTTATTGAAACAACAACAACAACATTGCAACAACATTTAATACAGAAGTCCCAAAGTTACAAAATTGTCAGTAGGCAGGAAATGTGGTTTATTCACTGATTTTATTAGCAACGTACCGCAAGCGAAGTTCAATACATGCCACAATCCCGGCCGCGGCGGCCGCTTTTCTGATGGAGGCGAAAAGCAAAAACGCCCGTGTGTACGAGATTTCGGCGCACGTTAAAGATCCCCAGGTGGTCAAAATTAATCCGGAGCCCTCCACTACGGCGCGCCTCATCGCCTGCGTTGCGTCGGCGCGTTAAACCCTACAATCAATCAATCAAAACATGCCACAATAGCACAGAGCTGTGTATCTCGTATAATAAGTACAAATGTCCGCATTTTGTGTCGGTTTCACAAACATAAGAGACATCTTCGTACAATTCATCGTATACAGAAAATTGCTGCAGAGGTCACCACGTTAATTTGCTTTACACAATACAATTCTACAGAAACGATGTCTCATAAACACACATGTTTGTGAATAATAAAATGATTATGAAGTGAGATGACCAGCTCAATTTCCCCACCATTAACAACCGCTCCATATTCTTATTCTCGTAAACTTGCTAGCCCAAGAAACCTTTTATATCTAGCGAATTTTCTGCGCAATTTAGCCATACGTCACACCTAGTAAATGAAACAAATAACACCGTAGATACCAATAAACAACACGTAGAAGCGAAACAAATATCGAGAGTGCAAACAAGGTACAAAAATGTGTCCTAGCACAGGTTGGAAAGCGAAGCGCAGCTCGGCCGTCGCGCAGGTACCTCGAACTTCTCGTAACACGGAATACAAGCGGTCAGCTGCCACGTAAATAATGTTGGGGTCTTCTTTCGTGTTAATAAGCACTCAAAGGTGGTAATGTCACTATAAGAAACTGGTCGTAGGAACGCTGTTAAGCCAAACCAGTTCGTCGAAGAAGCATTTAAGCACATTAGGCGAACATAATTCCCAGGCTTTTCTCTGGTGGAAAGAAAATGAAGAGCAACTGCTCACCAAACCGATACCGAAGCGAAATTTCCGTCTGCGTGTCCGCTGGCATCAATCGGCTTTCCCGCTCATGGCATTCCTTTCAACGGTGATTACTCTGCAATTGTTTAGCGAAATGAGACGTTCTTTTGCACAGCTAATATTTGGGGTGAATACTTGCTTTGTGCACAGTTTCAAGTCGCGCACGTTGCGCGACTGGGTTCCTGAGCCATGGGAACTATCCCATAGAAATGCATGGGGAGTTAGATTTGACAGCGAATTACTCAAAGAAATATTCAGAAACCAGAAATCTTTTTTTAGCGTTTTAATCTTCAGGTTGACTTCTAGCTTTATGCGAAATATCATTTTCCTAAAGTGGTTTTTCTAGGTTCCCGAGAGGTTGTAATTTTGAGCGAGAAAGCTGGGTATGGAGAAACTGGCGACAAGTAGCTTTACGTGCTTACAACATTACTGGCAAATGTGTTGTACCAAACAAACAAAAAATTCACTGTAAAGCGACAGGAGAAGATTTTTCGGTTCGCCATACAGCTTTTTTTTATATGGATAGCGCTTGCTTCTTGATAACTTTGACTGAATAAAAAGTGTGCTGACCTGCCATCCGCTGGGAAGCGGGAAAATTTCGGTGTGCGGTTCCTTGCCGAGTTGTCGCACTGCACACCATCGAAGCCCGCGTTGTTTCCTTTTCTCAGTTTCTCTGACATTTTGAGCCCATTCGCACTCACAGACACCAAAATTTTCACCTTCTAGGCATACTACAAAACTTCTACACGTGCACACAGTGAAAGTGGCAGGAGCAGACGGACAGGATGACAGTAGAAGAGAGAAGAGAGAAAGCGCCGCCCGTCGGCGCAACGAATGAAGCGACTAAATAAATAAATAGGGTGGCAAAAAAGGAAACAGCCAAAAACACATTTTGTTTCTACACATAATGGAATCACTTTACTTTATTGCTGCGTATATTGAAAAGATACAGTCACATATGCAAAAGTTGCTGAATTTTCACTTGGCTACCAGCGTCATGGCGGCACTTCATTTTGCGATACCGAAACTAGCAGAAGCGTCCGGCCCCTGCCTATAGCCATTGCTCGCAGGCTACACGATATCGTGCGTATATGTAGCGTTAGCCTCATTCGGCCACGTAACAAGAGGCAGTTTAATCGGCTTCTTCACGTGCGAACAACTGATTCGTAGTGCGGTGCGCATGCAGTTGATAACTCAACTGCAGCGAACGCAGAAAACGTGCCTTTCTGTCGCCTTCCGACACGAGGAATGGCGGCTCCCCGCAACTTCGATGTGGCTCCCTGCCTCCGCGTTCTTCAGCTGACATCACGAATGAAATGACAGAATTTTACAAACACCGGAAGGTTGATGTGAACGCGATGGACCACTTTGAAAGAGGGCTTCCCCTGACGTTTGAAGAGTGAGGCGGACCAACACCACGTGGACCGGCGCTGCAAGGACACGGGAACGCGCGTGAAAGACGCCAAGGACAAGTGTGGCGCCGTGAACTTGGGTAGCCTGCGTTTTGGAAAATAACAAACACTTGGATGCTCGCCAATACGCCGTCGCACGCGTGGCTAGCTCTTCCGGCACCTCCGGCTATAGGAAAAAGGACAAGGTAACCGGCATTTAGAAAAATAACAAACATTTTAAGTCTTACCGGAGCGTCCTTTACGCGTGACTTTCGTGGCACGTCCAGCGAGGAATAAAGAAAGAAACAAACAAACAAAGAAGGGATATTTTTGCGCCATTGTACGCGCTGCTCCCGCCGACCAAACGCGGCGCACGTGCAATACGTGATGTAGGCCGACGATATCCTTGCTACTTTACTTACAACGCTGCCCGCCATCTAATCAGATAAGCCCAAGTGCCGCGCATACCCTTGCCGCGTTCCTGTGTCCGTGACATCGTTATGTAGTTCGGCATGCGGAGCTTGGCCCGATATCAGAAAATACGCATTGCGACTATGGCGCTCGAGATCGAAAATTGGCCGCGTACCTGCTCGCTTTGCTGCCAGTCGTCCAAAGACGATAGTCCTTTGTCATGCCCTCTCTCCTGCTCACCTCCCCCTCACGCTCCTCCCAGGATCAATGCGATAGAGATGTGCTCAATTCAATCTTCCCCGTCCCCACTGCTGCGCGCCATCTGTTGAGGCAGCGCGATTTAACCTCACAGTTCTTGGACTTGTTCTTCTGCTATGGTAAAGACTAATCGAAAGCATATTCGTAATTAATAGAACGCTGATACTCTCGGGGATGCTCTTATATTTTACCTCAAATATGCTTGAGGTTTACTTTGCTCTGAATGATGGGGGCATGTGTGTGCCATGTCAGGAGTTCGCTTGCAGCTAAGAAAACGGCTGCGCCCTTTTTTCGGTGGCGGGCGGCAAGTAGCTGAACCAAATAAGTCATGCGTACTTTGTGCCACACGGCAACTTTGCTGTGACAGTTGAACGCTCACTTACTGTGTATTCACAATGGGGCGGCACCCAATAGACAACCGGTTCAGCGGCCTTGGGAAAGCCTTTCAAACGGCCGTTCCGCCCGGTTCGCCTCCTCGTTGCGGTGAGGCGGACCGGGCGGAACGGCCGTTTGAAAGGCCTTCCCAAGGCCGCTGAACCGGTTGTCTATTGGGTGCCGCCCCATTGTGAATACACAGTAAGTGAGCGTTCAACTGTCACAGCAAAGTTGCCGTGTGGCACAAAGTACGCATGACTTATTTGGTTCAGCTACTTGCCGCCCGCCACCGAAAAAAGGGCGCAGCCGTTTTCTTAGCTGCAAGCGAACTCCTGACATGGCACACACATGCCCCCATCATTCAGAGCAAAGTAAACCTCAAGCATATTTGAGGTAAAATATAAGAGCACCCTGGAGTGGTACCGGACTAACCGCCGGACGCTACCCCCACCCCACCCTAAGCTGACGCGACGCGAAGCAGTGGTGTTTAGGCAGCTGCAAACACGTGCGCTGATGACGCCAGTAATAGCTAAACACATATGCCCGGAGGTGTACCCCGGTGATGTGTGTGTGATGTGCAAGAAGGACAGGGCCACGGCGGCCCACATCCTGTGGGACTGCAGAAGACACCCGAGCGAGGCCAGTGCAGCAGAGACGTTCCCGCCGTACCTTGTCAGTGCGGCGGCGTGCAAAGACTACGTCATACAACACATGGTCGTCCAGCAAGTGTCGGACGCCCTCGAGCTTCAACGCCCGAAAGTGTCACCCCCACCCGGGGGTAGGCATGAGTAGGTGACGGAAGCCGAGTGGCCGGCTGACACGACGTGAGGCCGCGTCGCGTTTGCAGGACAAATAAGGATGTTTTCTCTCTCTCTCTCTCAAACGGCCGTTCAGCGCAGGTACCAGACAGACAGACAGACAGACAGACAGACAGACAGACAGACAGACAGACAGACAGACAGACAGACAGACAGACAGACAGACAGACGGACGGACGGACGGACGGATGGACGGACGGACGGACGGACGGACGGACGGACGGACGAACGGACGGACGGACCAAAATTATCGCTTTTAAGGCGCAACCACATGCAACGTTTTGGCCGCGTCTTGCAACCGTCTGCGGCGCCTGGCGCCGACGCGGAACGGGCGTTGGAGAGGGCGAGCAACCACATGAGACGCGCGAAGAGCGCTTCTCCGATCCAAGTTGCCAGACTTACTTTGGTAAAGGCAGCATCGTTCTGTTTAAGTCATTCTTAATAAACTGAAGAATAATCAAAACTTCAACAAACAAAACACGTTAAATTGATGTTCTATTAAATAAAGTGCTAAAGAGCCGCCAAATAAAGAGCCGCCATGTTGCGTGCGGAGGGGGACCGGAAATTGAGGACAGCAACATCCGGCGCAGACGCCGAAAACGGACCGAAAATCTGGGATGCGCAGACACCGGCGCTCCGAGCGCGCTGCTGTGTATTTGGTGGCGCGCGCTGAACGCGCGTCGCCGCGGACGGTCTCCAAACGCGACCAAAACGTCGCATGTGGTTGCGCCTTTAGGTAGCCCACAAAAAGCAGCCGGCTGTAAGAACTTCTAACGCCCCTTCGTCTAACGACAAAGACAGTTGAAACGCGAAGCTTTTGAGGCGTGGACTATGATCCTTGACGGTTTATACTTTGATCGTTGCGGTTCAGCCACCATTAACTTCACCGCGATCACCATCACTAACACGTTTTTTCTACTGATGATAAAGGTGATTCAACCATATTTCACTTCACCCACGATCATCATCGTCGTCGGCAGAGAAAGTTGGCTTTTCTGCAGTGCGTTTTGAAGTGGAAGGTCGCAAACAGTGAGACAGAGAAAGCTTCGCTTGAAAATCACCCAGGGATGTATGAAAGCACAGAGAAGCTTTTGCGACATTATTACGGCCTCCTAACCTAACCAAACCTATCCTAACCTACTTCATGCTTGTACCCGCTCAAGCAGGGTGCAAGAGTGTTCCGAGTAGAACCAACTGTTTTTGTTCATGGACACGAAACACTGCGCTCGAAAGAGCACTAACAAAGTCACTGCGAAAAAGAGCCATATTGCTTTCTCTACAATTGGTTTCTCTATAGAAATTTCCCTACAATTCAGAGAAAAAGCCAATCCTAAAAAAAGACCAGTGATTTATCTGCGCCATCCACAGAACATAGTGCGAAAGCAGCAAACATCCCAGCTTATGAAGCGTTGTGCAATAAGTACGTGTACGGGGATAATTAGGACTAATTAAACATCCTCACTGTGTGAGGCCAGCTGGACTTGTTAAATTACCCACTGAAACCTACATGATATCTTCCCTTTAATATTTTTCCTCCTTTTTTCCCTGTCTCTTCCGCCCTACTCCCTTTAGGGCCTTTTTTATTCCTTCCTGCCCGAGTCAGTGATTTCAATGTGTACGTGTCTGCCTCCACGCGTTTCGATGTTCTAGACATTTGGGCTTGCGATGCCCAGCCGACCGCCCTGCGGCGCATACGTTCATATCAATTTGATATATGCGCACGCAGTTGCGAGTATGCCGATTTCTGCATATCACATCACGGTGGTAACAAAGCTTTTGTGAGTGTCGTAACAAAGGGACAATGAGTAATGCAATGAAGTTCTTGCAAGGGTTTTCTTCCACGACGTTTACAGCTCTACTGGACATCCGCATTCGCAAGGTGGATGGGCTAGAATTCTTTTAATAAAAGGTAACTACGTGTGAGCTATGAAATCGCCCAAATACCCGGCGGCGGTGAGCGAATTTGTGCGTGCTATCCTTTGGCAGCCCCAAAGTAAATTTAGGATGCATTGGATGCATTTTATGAAACACATTGTTCTATAATGGTGACGAGCACAGATACATCGCAAACGCAAAACCGCGTGTAAAGGGGTAATGAAGGCGACATATATCCAACTTTGGTTTGTTCTGAAAGACCGTTCTTTCGGTAACTCGCTCAACTCTATCCTTGCTTTTAAAAACGATTTCAGACCTGTCGCGGCGGCTCAGTGGCTAAGACGTTGCGCTGCTGAGCACGAGGTCGCGGGTTCGATTCCCGGTCGCAGCGGCCGCTTTTCTGATGGAGGCGAAAAGCAAAAACGCCCGTGTGTACGAGATTTCGGCACACGTTAAAGATCCCCAGGTGGTCAAAATTAATCCGGAGCCCTCCACTTCGGCGCGCCTCATCGCCTGAGTCGCGTCGGCGCGTTAAACCCTACAATCAATCAAAAATGATTTCAGCAAAACAATCCTAAATGTTGACAAACTCAAATTTCTCACAACACAACGTTAGCGTGACGTCATTGGTGAGGTACCAAAAAACATTAGAGTAATTATTGTGTTAAGTCTATGGCATGTTAACACATAAGCCGCGCGATTGAAAGGAGCCGGAGTGACCGATGCACTTGTAAAATGTACCTACGGCCGTAGCTTGTGTCGGCACCAGCCTATCATACATTCTTGTCTCTGTGGCGTCATATGGGAAGTGCGAGAGAGTGGCGGATGAGTCACCAATCTTTGGTCCGTTTTCCTCATTACGTAGCTTAATTGTTTGCGTTACAATCCTCATGATTGTTATTCTGACGGGGTAATCTTTCGAATGAACCAAACGTATTTTGTTTCCGCTGACATTTTAATTCCTGCAACTCGCTGCCTGCCGTCTACTTTGTCCATCTCGACGCTCCGAACTACGCCGCCCGAGCTGACAGTCAAACGGATGACATGCGCATCACGTTCTGCCATTGAGAGGTCGTTCGCATCACTCGTAAAAAGTTTTAACGAGCGCTGTGTAGGGCCTATGCACTGACATTAGGCCGTGCGGACGCTTCCCAGATTTTTGGCGGCCGTTTGCGTTCAGCATGGTGCTGGGGCTCGGTCGACATTATCCTCATGTTTTGCAAATACCGCGGAGGCAGGAAACGAAATTGCGGGTTAAATATTAGTTACTTTGTGAAAAATTGCACGCACGGCCCAGGCGTGATGTTCAGCATATATACTTAAAGTTAACGGTGTCAAAAATTGTGTCGTACGCTCCATCCTCAACAGGATATATCAACCCACAATCTTGCCCTTCGAATAACAATGCCTTATCGTCATATATTTCCCGACCACGTTAAACGCTAAAAGATCTGAGTTCATACTTGTGATATGCAAAATAGTAATGAACTTCCTGGAAGCCAACTGTCAAGGGAAATTGACGTCAATTGGTGCAGAGAAACTCATACGTAACCGTGTACGCCCTCATTACCTTTGAGGCAATAGAAATCGCTGCAGGCGCAAAAAATGCACTGCCAGGTGTAATCCACGCCGTCTTAGAAGTACATTCTTCAGCTAGTTTACCCTTATCTTAGACGAGTAATACACTTAGACTTAGACGTATAACTTAGACGTAAAACCATACAGCTTGCCAGTGATTCGAGGCAGAAAAAGCTAGCATTCCACCCAGCAATGCCTCAGCACTGCAGCATAGTGCATCAGTGAATAAAATAGGCGGCTTGCGCAAAACGAGAAAAATATCAATATGCCAATTCTACTTTCTCCTGCAGACCGTAACATGGGGGTGGCCTAAATCGGCGTGAGAGAGAGCCGGCGCGTCGGCGCCACCGTCCGACCGGCCCAGACATGGGCCCGGGCGACCCGTCGTCCCCCGCCGTGGGGGTGGCCGACATTCCCGTCAAGTACTCGCACATCTTCCGCAAGAAGCGCACCTGGGAGCTGGTGCTGCTGAGCGGCGCCGTGTGCGGCATCGAGCTGTGCTACGCGGCCGAGACGGCCTTCATCGGGCCCATCCTGCTGGGCCTCGGGGTGCCCATCTCGTTCGTGGCGCTCACCATGTGCCTGAGCCCCGCGATCGGCTTCTTCGTCACGCCGCTGCTGGGCTCGCTCAGCGACACCTGCACGTGGCGCTTCGGCCGCCGGCGGCCCTTCATCGTGCTCCTCTCCGTCGGCATGTTCATCGGCCTCGTGCTCGTGCCCAACGGCCGGGACTTGGGCGTAGCGCTCGGAGACCACGCCGAGGGCGCGCTTCTCCACGGAAGCGACAAGTTGTCCGTAGGAGGGTAAGCAGTGGTCTAAATTTGAATCCAGCGTTGCGCTGCTGAGCACTAGGTCGCGGGTTCGATTCCCGGCCGCGGCGGCCGCTTTTCCAATGGAGGTTAAAAACATAAAACGACCTTGTGCACGAGATTTCGTCACACGTTAAAGATCCCCAGGTGGTCAAAATTAATCCCTCATCGTCTGCGTTGCGTCGGCGCGTTAAACCCTACAATCAATCAATCAATCAATCAATCAATCAATCAATCAATCAATCAATCGATCAATCGATCAATCGATCGATCAATCAATCAATCAATCAATCAATCAATCAATCAATCAATCAATCAATCAATCAATCAATCAATCAATCAATCAATTTGAATCCAGTAGGTATGCAGCTGCTTGCGATGCCCTCTGCAAATACCATATTGCCGTATCCTTTAAGTTCGGGATGTTTCTTTCCACCTGCAACAGTTCGGAACATCGCATTACTTTGAAGACAAAGTTACCTCGCACCGCCGGTATCCTATGTGCAACACCTGCTCAGATAACACTTAATGCATGGTTTCTGAGGGGTTAAAGCCAGCAGGAGTAATTACAGCTATAGTAGAATCTCGATAAACGGAAATCGCTTAAACGGAATTGCCGCTCAAACGGAATTGTAGCCTGTTAAGTTGGTTGGTTTTGTACTCAGATAGAGTAAAAAAAAAAACGGTTCTGGGAATGCCCCTACGCGCCAAACCCCCTCCCTTCCCCATCCCCTGAGCAGTGGGAGCGCGAGCTGGCCAGCTCACGGTGCGAGGACCAAGAACGCCTCATCACTTGCGCCCAAGCAGCTGCGCTAGCTCGCGGCTATCTGGACTGAGAAAGCCACCCACTTTTATGCTTAATAAATGTTTTCCAATCGAATCCAATCGGAACTAAAATTTCCGCCTCACCGTGTAAACTGAACCGAAAAGGGAACTTCATGTGAAATCCATGGCCAATAGCATCACCTTTTTCCGGTCCCGGCTGTTTAGTTTTTGTTTCTTTTTTAGCCTCGTTGGCCTCGTAAGCCTCGTCTCGTTAGTAACAAGCCACGGTAGCGCGACGAATGCAACATCGCAGTTCTTGCTCTACTCGTTCGGTCTCGATCCAAGTCACCGACGTCACAGGGCTTAGCTCCTGCCGCCTCGTTAGTGCTATTAGTGCTTCATTACCGCGTTGCCATCTTCTAAATTCGCTGGCTCGTAAGCACTCGCAAAGTCGAGGCCTGAGGCGTGCACACCATGCGCTTACGTTAGAAAAGAAAGGACATCATTTTTGACTTCGAAAGCTCCTCTTTGGTGCATTTTCCTGCATATTTTTGGGGCACAGTGACTAACTGTTGCCAAATAAACTGTGTGAATGTTGTCCCTAATCTTACTGTAGTTTTTTTGCTTTCTGAAAAACTATCAGCTACTTTCACCTTCCAGTGCTTAGAAGTTCCACGAAATGATCTTAATTGTGTGAACTAGCGTAAATTTGCATTTTTGCTCATCTCTCTCAGTAAATGAAACTCCCATTAAATGGAACTAATTTTTTGGTCCCTTGAAGTTCCGTTTATCGAGAGCCTACTACATCGGAATCAGCTTTTGTCGACTAGTTACTCATAAGTCATAGAATATTCTTTCGCAGTCATTTTTCCGAGTAAAGGCTATGTATGTTCGCAAAAAATGGTTTATGAAACGGTTGATAAACCTTCCTGAGTTGCAGAGTAGTAGATGCGTCATTATGCATCATTGGAAAAAATAAATCCGTTTTAAATTTGAGCAATGTAATAAAGGGGACTGGTTTGTTGCGTAACACACTCTAGCGTGCCGAGTGGTTGGACGAATATTGGTCGAAAAAGACATGACGCAATGCACGGTGCACCGCACCTGTCATTCGCACGCCTTGATCTGTGATACTCACCCAAAGAACGCGGATCAATTGCGCTTTGTTTTATTCTCACCTTCAACTTGTGATACAAAAAAAACTTCGAAAAAACATTTTTGTTCCCATAGCCTGGCTGGCTAGTGTCGGGACCAATGGTTAGACATACCGCATAACTCAGCAAACGGTACCACAGGGACAAATGGAACAAAATACAGTTCATACCACAAGCTAGCTGCAGCACTGTGGAGCCTACATTGTTATCAATAGTGCGCCCACTGAGGGTGCCTAACTCGACGTGAAGGGGGTCCTGAAAGGACATTCCCTTCTCCCCTCTCGGCAAGTGGAACCGCAGGGCCCCGGCGCCTTTTGTCGCTTCCTTCGCAGTGAGTTAGGCGCCCTGAGGGGGACAACAATGTAGCCTCCACAGTGCTGCAGCTAGCTTATGGTATTAAATATAGTGGAATCTCGTTAAACCGTATCCGCACAAGCCGTAGTTTCTTCTCATACGTAGTTAAGCCGAATCCCCGACTCGGTTTCCCTTTAACCTAATACATTCGGATAAACCATAGTGCCCGTTAGTACCGTAATTACCCGATTCTAACGCGCCCCCGATTCTAACGTGCACTCGATTTTCCTGACAAAAAACCGAAAAAACTTGCACCTCCGATTGTAACGCGCACGGAACTGTGTGAGCAAGAAAAACGAATGCGAGATAAACGGGTGATTTATTTCCCGAAGTAATGTCACTCCTCGTCGCTCTCCGCTGACCACAACATCTCGTCCTCGGTGCCGTCAAGCACGTTCGCGATGCCACACTTCTGAACTAACGTTCAACCATGGTCGATGGAATCGTGGCCCAAGCCTCACACGCCCATCCCGCGAGCTTCTCCAGAGGCGCACGCTTCAGCCGACCGCTCGTTTTGAACGCGTGGGAGACGCTGCTGCCATAGCTGTTATCAAGCGCGCAAGTGGAACGATTTGACGATTTGTGTGAACGCCGACAGAAAAGCCTAGGCGCCTATGCTTCCTGCGCCCGAAAAATCGTTGCTAAAAGCTTTAGCGCAATCTTGACATGGCGATGGCGATGGGTGGGACGAAATTTCCACTGTTTCGGTTTCGGTTTCGCATCCGATTCTAACGCGCATGCGATTTTTCTACCTATTTTTTCGGGAAAAAAGTGCGCGTTAGAATCGGGTAAGTACGGTACGTACCTTCTTCGCGTCCACGTCAGAAACTGTTTAACGAGGTTTCACTGTATACTGGGTTACACAATGCACTTTTGGGGACAAAGAAGATCACATAGATTATTTATCAAGCGACATCACTATCCTCTAACGAAGAACGGTTCATTGCCGCAGAAAAGTTTTTTGCTGCTTTCACATCAGCCGGTATAGCATTTCAAATAAGAGCACCATGAAATTCTGCATCTTGACGCACTCAGTATGACACAGAACCTCAAACACATTGAGACCGTACAACTGCCTCATTCTTGCTTGCCAACACCTGTCTGTTCTTTATCTTCCAGCAACTCTACCACACCGACGGCCCAGAGCGAGGTCCGATCCACCGGCTGGGGCATCGCGATCACCATCCTGGGCTTCGTGTTCCTCGACATGTGCTGCGACGCGTGCCAGTCGCCGTCCAGGAGCTACGTCCTCGACGTCACCGTGGCCTCGGATCACGCGAGGGCGCTGTCCACCTTCACCGTAGTCTCGGGCCTGTCCGGTGCCGTCGGCTACGTCATGGGCGGCATCGACTGGGAAAGCACGGCGGTCGGCGCCAGTCTGGGCGGACACGTCAAGACAGTCTTCGGCATCGTCGGCGCCTTCTTCGTCTTCTGCATCGCCGCCACGCTCTCGAGCTTCCGCGAAATGCCGCTGCCGATCGCCAGGAAAGCTGAAGCTGCCGGCCTTTTCGAGCAGGAGGGAAGCGGGGAATACGAGAGGTTCAACAACGAAGAAGAGTGCGCTGGCAACGACGGAATGGAGCTGGGAAAACTGGCACCGAACAGCCCTTGCAAGCCTTCCAGTGAGGCCAAGGATGACGGCGAGGCACCGACGCTAAAGGGTTACCTGCTTTCCATCATCTACATGCCGAGGTGAAGGGTTCGGTTGGTAACTTCAGAAAGAAAGAACATAGGTCAGTGTCAGAAACTATGGCAAAATAATGGCTGCACTGACTGCCATAAAGTAGCACGCATGCAGACACATGCCCGTGTGTTTCGCGCAACTTGGACCAAGCATTAAAATTAGAAACATATTATTATGCATTAGTAAAGTCCGCAGTGCTGACTCCCCGTGGAAACTATTATAATCTCACCACTTTTTTAAGTTTTACCAAAGAACTAATTTGCTATGGTAAAATTATCAAGTTTTAACTACTGAATTAAGACATGATTACAAAGGAGCATGTTTGCGTGCGTGCGTTATGTATGAACAAATATGAGGAGTGGATTCCCGCTATTCCGCTCATTTAGCTGCAGCAAATCACCGTATTCAATCCTCAAGATGGGAAGGGAGAGTAGGGTCGTAACCTTGTAAATGGAACCACGATTTAGTAAACCGAACTGACATATTTTCGTATGGCCGAGGTATTTATTAATGGTTTAGCGCTATACAATTGGGGAAAATTATTTAAGGGGGAACTGCAGGGATTAATACGTAACCCTGAATAATAATATTAAAGAAATAAATAAAATAAATTGAATGGTTAAAATCTTAAACGTGCAGTTTAGCTCTTAGTTTCCTCGAGCGTTACAGCTTTTTTTCACAAAAAATTAAATTCAAATGTTCAGAAGTGCCTTTTGAATCGCGCCATCCACCCCAACTACGCGGTATTTATTTATTTATTTATTTATTTATTTATTTATTTATTTATTTATTTATTTATTTATTTATTTATTTATTTATTTATTTATTTATTTATTTATTTATTTATTTATTTATTTATTTATTTATTTATTTATTTATTTATTTATTTATTTATTTATTTATTTATTTATTTATTTATTTATTTATTTATTTATTTATTTATTTATTTATTTATTTATTTATTTATTTATTTATTTATTTATTTATTACATACTGTTGACCCCACCTGGGGATTAGGCAGGGGGGCATATTCACTGCAGTATAACAAACCGACAACGCGGGGTGAAGTACAGCCATAGAAAAAAGTAAACAGAGACTACTTTCCATTTAATCAACTGCGTCTATGCAGCAGATAACAGGTCATTCGACTCAGGTACGGTGCGCGGAAAGAAAGAAAATTTAAACACGCCTGACCTGGCGCTGTAGAGGGTAAGCGATGCGCCGTATCGATGTCGTGTACAGCCGGTAAAACGCTTGTCTATAATAGCGATTTCACCTTCAACCAGCTACACCCGAAAACTGCCGAAACATACTCGTTCCAAACATGTCGGAGGCAAAAGCGAAGGGCTAAGACTTCAGAATTCCGCAGTAGTTTTATTGAAATCCCGCTCCGGCGGGGCAGTATAGGGCTGAGAGTACGAATGCTGTGTTATAGACAAGCCTTTTAACGGCTGTACGTCGAGCCGTCTATGGTTGAACAAACTGGTCGGGGTTATTTCCAAGTTTGTTGCTCTTAGGCTGGTAAAGAAAATTTATTCTCTATATTTTTACGACGTGCTTGCAATTTTGGATGTCATGCTCTTTCATCCGATTAATGGTGATTTAATCTGCGATATTTCAAGACGATAAATAGAACAGCCTTGCGCTGTATTATTTCAAGAGCCCGAATGTTTTTTTGCTTATAAGGGTCCCAAACTGCGCATGCGTATTCTATTTTCGGTCTTTTAATCGAGGTGCATGCGAGTATTTTAATACTTGGAGAAGCAAACCTAAGTTTGTGTCTGAGAAGGCAAAGCTTACGAAATGAGAAAGCACAGATATTAGAAACGTACTGGTTCCAACATAATTTGTTTGTAATCATGACACCAAGGTAATCGTAAGCGCTGACATTGCAAAGTGTCTGTATTTGAAGGTCGTAGAACAACGACAAAATATATATTTTTTAATTTTCATAGACACATTTTTCGGCGTTTAGCTTCATATATATATATGAGCGTTAAGAATGTTCTAATTTAATTTTATCAGGTCCTCGGGGCAAGTTATTTGGTTAAAAAGAATACAGTCGTCCGCGAACAATCTTATTTGTACTGGGTGAGTAATTACATTAATAATGTCATTGATATATATAAAAAACAATAGGGTGCTAGTACTTGCCTTGCAGCACGCCATATATGTCCCGGTAAAGGTTTGGAACAGTTCTTTTCAATGCTGACATACTGCATGCGGTTGGATAAATAGGAACAAATCCGATTTGTTATACACGCAGGAAGTCCGATTCACTGTAGCTTGTGCATGATATGTGCGTGAAAAACAATGTCAAAGGCTTTACAGAAATCAAATAAAATTACAAATTTCAAAATACAATAAGATTACAATAAAATTGCAAAACTAAACAAGAGAGGTTAGTTGGCTCACAGTAGAAAATCCTTTTCTGAATCCATGTTAAAAAGAAAGATAATCATTATCGTTCAGAAATTTCGGAATGCAGGTGTAATGTGTCGCAAAATTTTGCAACGAGATCATGCTATTGAAATGAAACGATAAAAATCGGGAATCATACCGTCGCCCCGTTTTAAACACGGGTACAATGCGTCCAGCCGTCCAGAAAGGGGGTAATGCACCAGAAGTTACTGATGCGTTGAATATCGCTACAAGAAAATGTGATAACATTTCAGCGTATCGAGAAAGAAAGGCGTTCGGTAACCCACAGGACCAGGTGATGTATTAGTTTTCAGGTTAAGCAGCATTGAAATTACGCCAGATATAGACACGATATCAACATTAACTCTGCAAAGGGGAACACTTTTGGGCATAGGCTCATTTACTATGGAAAAGAAGCTATGAAAATAAGTGCTGAAATGGTCAGCAATGTCCGCCTTATCAACGAGGAGCCTGTCACTATGACGTAGTTTTTCGATATAGGTTTTTCTTTTGTTAGACAAAAAATTCCGAACATTTTTGCGGGGAAGATCGAATGAAGTTGGGCAGCTCGTGCTCAACATAATGAGGTTTTGCACTTGCCACGGCTTGGTTGACGGATAGTTGAGGGGCTTGAATAACGTTACGAGGGGACGTTCCTCGCTTCCGGCGTTTATAATATCACTAGAAATTCAAGCTTACAAGTCTTGGTCGCCTTGTCCGGAATAAAATGGTCAATACATTGCAGACTCATGTTTTAGAATGTCTCCCACATTTTAGTGGCATCAGAACAGTGGCAGTTGTATAGATGTAGCTCTAAAAAATCTAACAGGTTCATCCTGTGGACGCGAAAAATCTCTGACGCGGATAAATTTAGTTCGAGGAGCGGTGCACGCAGCTTCTACAGGGCACGAAAATGACACCATGCAGAGATCAGAAAGACCATTCTTAATGGAATCCAGAAATTTTTCTCTCGAATGACTGACAAAGATAACGTCAAGCATGGAAGCACAGGTCACGTTGACGCGTGTTGGTTGCTTCACTATCAGGTGCCAAATTTTGACACACCGTTATATCAGTAGGTATGAAGCATGCGGGGATCACACGATATCAGAGAAAAGAGAGTCCAATTAATGGCAGGCGAGTTAAAATCAACCCACGAGGAATATGTTGTCATGCTTGTGCTCGTGTGAGTCATGTAGAAACTGCAGAGACGAATCAGAGGCACGATACACAGAAAAAATAAGGAGCGAACGCCCACAGTAGGATACCTTTAAAGCAAGGCTTTTGTGGTTGTTTATCTGACGCAAAAGTGTCCCATCAAGAGAAGGTTTTACAAGACAGAAACACCCCCAACCCGGTTTCTATCTCGACGATGGACACGTAAGAGGACGGAAAAACGACGTCATCACCCAACCAAGTCTCCGTAGTCCCAACAATGTGTGGGCTATCACCAAAAACAGAAAGAATGGACTATTTTATTACGTGCGTTGATGTTTAAAATACCGAGCCCAATACAGCTCGATAGCTCCCGATACAGCTCCATGCAAACCATGGCACGCGCTTAAACTCAGCAGTAGCGAGCAGCGGCGCTACACGTACAAGACGGATCTAAGCAATCCTAAAGCAATTCGAGTTTCTCCGCCATCTGGGCAAGCGGGAGGAGTGTTTAGGTTCAAGAAAAAAAGTGTTTAGAAGTGTTTAATGTTTAAAAGTTTAAAAGTTTAAAAAGTGTTTAGGTGTCCTCGGAGCGCGGGTTACTTACGATGACTGGTCGTAGTCGGTGTGGATGCGCACGGACCGGAAAAGGAGCGGTTTACGCGTTTCGTGTTAGAGACATTTTGGCTTGCAACATTGCCTCAGTCCTGCCCAACTGACCACTCAGCGCCGTTCGTGCATCCATTTACATTATTTAAAAATGTGTCTCCAGTTGGGAGTTATGCCGATCGGTGTATATCAAAGGGACAACAAAGCCACTCTTACCGTCGTTATGAGTTTTCAGCTCCGCTGCTTGTCCACATTGGCAGGGAGGAATGGCCTCGAATTTTTAATACAATGTTGATTTACGATAATGTGTATCGGACATTACATTACACACGTAAGAACATCCCCGCTTGTAGATCAGCATGCGAGGGTTCTGGTAGCAGTTCAGAAATCGATTGGCCGATTACCTCCGACATGTACCTGGCTGCTCTACAGCACAACCTGCGCAGCAGCATCACTTATACGTGCCCGCAGGTCCATGTGGATTCTGTGCCTGACCAACCTGTTCTGTTGGATGTCGCTGGTGAGCTACTCGCTGTTCCTGACGGACTTCGTGGGTGCCATCGTGTACGGCGGAGACCCGATGGCGCCCATGGGCACCGAGTCCTACCGGCTCTACCAGAGCGGCGTGCGCCTTGGGTGCTTTGGCCTGGCCATTGACTCAGTGACCTGCGCTCTCTACTCCGTTTTCATCGAGAGGCTCGTCAAGCGCTTCGGTGAGAGCACGCGGGCCGCTGCGAGAAGTCTGCGCGCTTTGCGCGAGGAGCGACATCTTCAGAACAAATTTAGCAAGGATTTGCGGAGCCGGAAAAAGAGGAGAGGGCACAGTTATATTCCCCTTTAACAATAGCATCCGGGTCAGCATAGATTCATCGCAACTCTTAAAATAAATGTGAGAACTGATTAAACATTTTTGGCTTATTAATGGATGACTGAACCTCAACTTGAACAATCCTAGCTCGGTTTGAAGGTCAAATTTACGTCTTGCCGCGGGAAAAAGGCTAGACAGATACAGACAGACCAAACAGTAACACAGGAAACGTGTCACCTCATAAACTGTGTGAAGTAAGCGTTATACAAGAATTAGCATTTAGCCAAAGTTTCATCTCTTTCCGCCTCCATATCTAAAAATGTCTCGCGAAGACACGGTCATCTACAGGCAGCTACTTACTAACACATTTCCACATAGTACATTACTACACTCAATACATCCGACATTACACACATACACTTGTAAATTCAGCATAGAGCCATGCACTCTCTACCACATGGTATGGGAGTGCCCCCACACCATCCCTTGCCCCAAACCCAAATCCCTCATTTGAGAAGTGGGAGGGTCGATTGACCAGCTCGAACCCGGATCACCAACAACGTCTGGTAGACCGGGCGAGACAAACCGCCAAGACCCACGGCTTCCTGGACTAAGAAGGTTCCCCACCTGGCGGTCAGCCCAACAACATTGACTGCTCCATTAAATGTTTATTCGTCCTCCTGAAATCAGTAACTGCCACTAGGTCCTAGCGCGTGGAACTTTGCGAAGCATGCTAAAGGAAGAGAGCCCTCGGCTTTGTTTGTCCCCGTGCAGGCGCCAAGCCCGTGTACGTGCTGGGCCAGGTGGCCTACACGGTGGGCGTGGCGCTGCTGGCCCTGAGTCGCACCAAGGCGGCCGTGCTGCTCGTGTCACCGGCGGCGGGACTTCTGTACGCCACGCAGTTCACCATGCCCTTCATCCTGGTGGCACACTACCACAGCTCACGAATGGTACGTGCCCAACTGCGCCTCTATTTCCAGCCCCCAGAAAGAAATATCTCGAGATATTGCTTTAAGCTGCGACTGCCTGCTTGCAAGAGGCAACGGGGCATTTCTGGACAAGGGATATGATATCTTTTGTAAGACGCAGGGCCTGCCTCTAAACAAATATGCGTTCGATCGTATTTTAGAGCATTCTCATCATTATGATCATTATCATCGTCATAATCTGTGTCCACGTACCATAAAGAGCCCGATTTTGAGAGTGTCGGTTCTCCTTATGCATGGTGAATGAATGAGCGGTGAGTGGAATGGCACGACGTTTCACCTCTCGAGTACCAGAACTATCATCACCGTCCTCGTCGTCACCATCACTCTCTTAGAGACGGACATCCATGTGCCATGCAGCAGAATGCAAGGCGGGATCTTTATGCCTGTGCTTGAGCGACACAATGTGTTTCTTTTGCCGGGATATTACCGACTTACTCAAATGTTTAATTATTCACTCAGATATGAACCCGACGCAGTTATGAATGATGTGTGAGGAGGACTGTTGGTTTGCGCACGAGGAGTCGGGTTTGAATTTCGGCGATGGCTGTTGTATCCAATGCACAAAAATGCAAAGGGGTCCTGTTCACACTTCCCTGAAGAAGTTTTTGATTGCATAAAACTCTAAAATGAACCTTCCACTGCGTAAGACTGCGAGCGAGAAATCGAGCTGGCTATTTTATAGCACGGTGTGCTCCAAGTTCATACATTTTTTGGGCAGTTCTGCTATGTGCCTTGGGTCGCTATGAGGGAAGGGCCGGGACAGTTTTTACGGCGCCAGCCATACAGGCGATATTTTACATCTGCGCCGGTAGTAACGCAATCACGTGTACCGGAAGAATTTCACGATACTTTCAGCACGCCAGTGTCAGATCGTGCACATCGCTGCTTGTGCATGCCGCAGTTGGAGCCCGACGCCGACTGGTCCGAGCGCGGCCTGGGCACGGACATTGCCCTCGTGAGCAGCATGATGTTCCCCGCCCAACTGCTGCTCTCGCTGGGAGCCGGCCCCCTGGTGCGACTCGCCGGCGGGTCGCCCACCGTCATCATGTGTGCCGCGGCAGCCGTCAGCGCCTGTGGAGCAATCTGCGCCACGCGGGTCACCTACCACAGGCTGTGAAAGCGGCTGCTGTGCCGTCTTCAGATCGCGTGTACCTACAGCTGTACAACTCTCCGCTAGTCGGCTTCCCTATAGGGTGCCGTGCCATCTGCCCCGAGGTGTGCCGTGTCATCTGTCCTTAGGGGATGCCGGTTCTGTTGGATGCCTCTTCAAAGATCCGCCATTTCAGACGCTGAAGCAAGAAGGGCCTTCAATTAGCCGCATCTTTGCCAGTCGTGATGTATGAAGTTCCGAATTAGTCACTGCTTTGGACGCTCTTCTTTATACTCGACTGGCCGTAAAGGCAGTGCTGCAGAGAGTACTACAGCATGAGAAACAAGCATTGCAGTGTATCGTTAGACATCGTGTTGTGATACGCTGTAACTTGTATGCGGAGCTTTTAAGGCAAATCTTGTCATTTTATTTTTAGCACGGTGGTTATTGTTATGCACGCAACGTGTCCGGGATGCCGCCCCATTCCCTGTTTCACGAAATCACCCACCAAGTAGTCGCGTTGGCAGCTGTGTCGACACTGACAGAGGCCTGAAGCGTTGTTGCTACTTCGGGTGTTTAATGCGAGTTTAGGAGACGCTTGCGGTATGGCCTGATTTCTGCGTCAAGATCTCTTTTGCATTTGGTGTGCTCAAGCAACTAAGTGTGGCAGATGTCCTGCAAATGTTTTGAGACCCATTGTCAAGAAAAATGTATAAATGTTGTTGACGTTGTCCTCGATGATAGTAACTCCCGCAGTCCTGTGATATATGGTAAGGAAAGGTTGTCTTCCGCAAGGTTAGCTGACCTCGAAAGTCCCTCTGTGCATACGTTCACACAATTGTGAAGCCAATACGTCAGTCACAATGTTGGCGTGTAACATAAAAACACCCCATCATGGGGTTAGCAGTGAATGCAAGTGTAAGAACCGTCAATCTGCGTGCCCTCTGTGTTGAAGGTGGCAGCGATCGCTGTACCCACAGTACACACTTCTGGTAGACAAAGCGGCTGTGTTCCAGGTAACGCACTCCAGAAGGTTTTTTTAGGGATACACCATGTATGGTGACGATCATTAACAAAGGTAAACGAACTACATGCGTGTCGTTCATTATACAAGAAAGTAACGATCGGAGAGTGAAGTGGGGCAGGCACTGATTTTCACCCACCCCCATGTGATCCGGTGCTTTTCGGGTAAGCATCCACTCGAAACTCTGTGTTAGAGCGCTTCTCTGCCGTCCTGATTCCAAACACGAATTCCTACCTACAAGAAGCGCCCATGCCCCACCAACCAGAACGACATAAACAGAAACGTCTTCAATGTACAGTTGGCATGGACGAGTTGTTCTGAAAAAGTAGACATAGTACTGACTGTGTTGTCGAAGTATGTCTCTTGAGTGATCCCCAAACAGGTGATTTCGCATCTCCGAAATGTTTTTATGCTGTGCGTTGGTGTTGTTTCAGTGATGTCACAATTGTGACCGCCAAAGACGAATGATATAAACGAGAAAACAGGCACACGTTGGACTCTGGAGTGTACGTGATTGTACTAGTGGCATGATCTTGAATGTATCGTCATGCATCAATATTCCGCCTCTGTCTCCCCTTTTCTCCTTGTTAACGTTCACAGTTCAGGCCACGAATGGACAATCTCGTCCGCATGTTGCTGCACAACACTCGACATCTTATCCTTAGCCATAGTCTTCAGATAACCGAGTTTAACGAGTTTGGCGCAACGTATACCAAAAGCCACGCGTCTACAGTTCTTCGGAGCAGCGCAGCTGCGTTCAGCATATAAGCAAGAGTACCTATACGGACGCGGAACTTGCATCCCGTGGTTAAGCGTGTATTGGCGCTTCAAATATGGTAAGACAGAACAATGTAAAAGAACAGACTTATAAAAAACCCAAACTAAAAAAAGTAATGTATTTCAAAGGTCTGACCAAGTTAGGAGGTAAGTAACTGCCTCCTTGTTCTGTGTGAGTTCCTCAAGCTTCAATTTTTTAATGTTAGGCAATTTCTCAGCTCCCGGAGACACGCGGCAAAAACGCAAGTTTCGAAAGTTCGTGAACGACATTCCACAGATTGTACCTACTCGCATTACTGCACCCAAACCTTGACGCTTAATTATTTCTCGTCATTTCAGTACCTCTCAACGTTTGGTCGATTAAAAATGAGCCCTCAAAGGGACACAAGTTTCACTCTATCGGTAGTAACAGGTTTGATTGTATCGGCAAGAAACTGACGTGAATGTAAATATACCACGCATGTAAGCGGCACTTGCTTAATAACGCAGAAAATGAAAAAAGCGTCAAAACAGGTACCGTCCCCTGAAATCACTTTCCCGCACAATGATTTGTGCGACGTCACATCTTGAATGTTGGAGCGCGGGTTGGTGCAGCTTGCTTAAGCGGTCTTCGAAACAAACACGCCAAATCAAACAAACAATCCTTCTGAAACGCAGCCTTAGTGTTTGTATCAGAAAAAAAAAAGACACTTAGGCAAGCTGCACCGATCCCACGCTTCGATATTTGCGAGTTTCATGACATCACAAATCGTAGTGCGGGAAAGTGAATGCAGGGGGCTATACCTGTTTTGACGCTTTTGCTTCTTTTAACATTTGCTGCGGTAATAAGCCACTGACATTTCCGCGTATGGTAATATATTTGCATTTACGGCATTGTGATCTATAAAAAAGAAGCACTGTAAAAGGGACACTCAGTGTTCATTTAATGTGCGCTAGGCTATCCTTACTCTACAAAAAAGTGTATCTCTATATAGAGGGGAAGTGTAAGGTTGAGGTGATTGGATGGCCATCAGTGCAAAAGTTCTGCTGGCCCGTCGTCCGTACAGAAAAGCCTACATCCCTTCTTCGGCCAAAACACTGCACCAAAAAGCGATAAGATTGCAAAAACGGCTGGATGAGTGTGCGTATAGTGTTCCCGGGTAGTGCAACTGGCGACCGCTACAAGCTGGGAGTAAAATAAGCACGGCATGGCAAAGTTGCCCCACTTCAACGCAAGCCTCTGGCGAACCAAGTGGAGGCATCTGAGCTTCGCTATGTCGTGCTGCTCGTAGAAAATCCTCCTCCTGTGTAAGAGACTACAAGCTACTGCTAATGACAAAGAACAACGCCGAGGATCTGTTGACAGTGATGCAATACTAATGTATGGATTACTTCTAAGAGCTCAATGCTCAACTGTGTGAAAGTCCTTTGCAAGTCCTTTCTGTGAATCGGCTGTCACCTCTGCGCAGAAATAAGTCACAGGCTTGGGGCATCGCTAGTTCACCAGCCTGGCAACAATGTCCTGCAATAAGAGACTCTCTCGGATGCACTGTACAAGTGTCCGCAAAATTCGCAGGCTGGATTAGAGCTTATAGCGGCGTATGCGAAACTGGGGCTGCCTTCATGCCCCTATTCAAACCTGTTGTTCCCGGAATTTTACCCGCCAAAATCGTGAAAAAGCGTTCCGCGCCCTGCTGGACTTTAAAGGACACGGGACTGTCGGACCGGCTATGATACTGCAAGGGCTGTCCACGCTGCACGGCTTGTAAACCATCATCTTGTTCTCCCTTTCTGTCTCTTTTTCTGTCTATCATCTTTTCTGTCTGGCTTCCTCCTAGGCTCAGTCTTGATTGAGGTTCCCTCAACCCAAGAGGCAATTATCCTTTGAGTCACCCTCTCTTTGGCTGGTAGAGATAGGGGTAGTTGGCTGGTAGGGGTAGAAAGCTTCGCTTTAAGCAAAGCTTTCTACCCCTACCAGCCAACGGTTCCTTCGTGGCGTCAGCGATAAGAAACTCCCAACGCGGCTGGGGAGGGAGAGGGCGGTTTTCACTCACGGAGCACAGTATAGATGACGCGGTGAATGGTTACCCAGCGTTCCCCGCGTGCAGGTGCCTGCTCACACCGGCGGGCGCGTCGGCGGGACAGCTTTGTCGCCTGCTTTAGCGCCAATTGTTGTGGGCCTGTTTTGGCGCAGCTTCGCGTTCATTTCCCGCTTCTTTCACACGGCTTTATCAAATTGTTCGACAGCACCTCCTGGGTAACCAGGAGCCGACGGAATTAAGTGGTCGTAAGGCCAAGTTGCGTTAAGGATGGGTTTACAGGGCGGGAAAACAAAATGCAGAGACCACATGCAGACGTCTGGCCGCCAGAGAAATGCTACTTTTGCGCATTGCTTGCCACGAATGGGACTCCGTTTTCTGAATTGGTGAATCCAATTCGGTTGTATTTTAAGAAGCATTACAAAAGGCGAAAGGAGCAATTGGTTCTTAAAAGTATATAGCGATTACAAAAGTTCCTTCAGATTTCTCGAAATTCTCAAAATAACTAAACTAACTAGTTTTAATCGGCATAAATGGGAATCACTAAGCTCGCATGCCGAATTGTTTCGGTGTCTGCGCTTGTGTCACGCGGTGGTGTAGCCCCGAGCTAGCACATCATTCCGCTGTCTCGCCCTTCGAAAGACGCTCCCCTCTGTTTTCTTTCAGCCGGCGCACAGCCGGGCTCCACCGGCGGCGTCCGCCGCTCTAGCCCGGCCATGGCCGACGCTGCTGCGTTCGGGACGCCGCTCCCGCGAATTCCAAGCGACGGCTGCAGAATCTCTGGTTTCGCTCTTTGTAGAGCTACGTGTGTGAATTCAAGGGACGTCCCATGAGCAATTGTTGTGGGTGTCGTTTAAAGCTTTGCTTTCCAACCACCTTCACAGCGTGGATTGGAGCCAATTTTTTTCTCTCTCCATCTGGACGTGCCCCACCAACCCTCCACCACCCAGATTCCCTACTCTTGAGCAGTGGGAGTGCGCGTTGCAGAGCTGCTAGCTCGAAGACCACGAGGCCCTGATCTCTCGGGCGAGGATGGCAGCCGCGGCACGCGGCCGACCGGAATAGGATGGCCGCCCACAGCTCCTAACTCTTTTTCTCCCCTACCCGTCCCTGTTGTTTCAATAAACGTTTCTCTCTCTCTCTCTCTCTCTCTCTCTCTCTCTCTCTCTCTCTCTCTCTCTCTCTCTCTCTCTCTCTCTCTCTCTCTCTCTCTCTCTCTCTCTCTCTCTCTCTCTCTCTATCTATCTATCTATCTATCTCTCTCTCTCTCTCTCTCTCTCTCTCTCTCTCTCTCTCTCTCTCTCTCTCTCTCTCTCTCTCTCTCTCTCTCTCTCTCTCTCTCTCATAAAGCGACAACAAACAGCCAATTCCGCGCCACGGGTGCTGCCACGCTGCACCCTCCCTGCACAGTTTTCTCTCGCTTGTCGCTGTCGCCCACACAATCTGTTTGTTGTATGTATTAATGGAGTTAAGTTTTCCGCGTCGCTTGTCGCCGACGCTGCATGTGGTCACCCTTTCATTTTGGGAAACTCCCTGCTTACGCGAGCACATGCGCTAAGTGCTAATTACGTTGTTTAGACATATCTTTGATAGCCATTAAATGCCAGAAAGTGGCATGCCGAATACAAAAAAGCGTGACGAAAACAGAACTAAAACAAACACTTCAAAGCCGACAAGTCTAATCCGTAGCCATTTGCACTAGCCACTTGCTGCCAATTCGATTCACCGGGTACCCACAATTCCTACGGAGGCGTGCGATCGCAGCGACAGTTTTCACTCCAGGTAATATTGAGAAACTCTATGTGTTGCTACGCATTCAGTTGTTTTACGCGATTCCAGTAGACAAATCAGTTTCGCATTATTTCGCAAAAAGACGCCGACTGATATTGCTTATTTTCTGTCTACTCGAAACGCTCTGGTCGGTTCCCACGTTCTAAGTTTAACGTTAGTGTGCCAATGAGAAGACGTCTCGTGCTCAAGTTTGGGTTGTTTGAAATTGAAAAGCGAGACCAGCAATGCATGTTCCGTCTGTGATTGGCCTGAACCACCTGGCGTATTCAAGACCATTGACGGGGGAGCTTCTGTCCCCTATTAGTAAAATTTAAATGTGAAAAAGCCTTGTTGCTTCAATCCAGCAGGTGACACAATTGACGCACTATAATGCTACGTTTTGGTATATTTTGTACCCAAACAACTGCGTTTATTGCGTTCAGGCTTATTTTCGCAGGTCACAAAATACGTTTAGTTGCTTGATATTGCTAAACGATGACGGTGTAGCCCTTGAGGCTTAAAAATACAGGCAATTACTTTGACGTGATGTTTCGTAAGCGATTTATGAGGAGTCGTCCCGGTGTAAATGCTGAGGCCGCATGTCAAAGGGGCGGCGCCAAGACAAACCTGCAAAAAGAAAAAAAAAAAACGATGCACACACACGACAGGTATTGAAAGATAAAATCTCGTCGTTTGCTAGGAATGCAAACACATTTGCTCGCTCAATCAGACAGTTCATGTTCCAATTTATTGACTTTGTCAAGGCAAAGTCAACTCGCATTTGGACTAATGCCTTCTTCGTCTTTCATTGCAATGCTGTAATTGACGTGTAAAAACAATTTTTAATGTTGCATATGCCCTGCAAGCTTCCTACGTAAAATCAAAATTTACCAACCAAGTAGAAGTGGCGCATTAGTAGTTAAATATATGGCTGGTGCTGTTTCTGAACAACAGCAGCGGACTACTGAAGCGACGAAGTTTCGAACGTGGCGAGCGGCAACAAGCGTTTCAGAGACGGCTCGTCTGCCTTGCTAAAATGATTCCGGTCAGGCTCTCTCGTTCCGCTTTCTTTTTCTATTTCTCTCTTCAATCTACATACTAAATTCTTTCTTCGACTGTACCATTTTGCCTTATCTGGTTCTTTTTAATGAAAAAAAAATCTTCTTGGCCAATCCCCCTGAGTAGGTATGCGCCACTTTATGGGCCACCACCACCACCACCGCCACTACCACCACTAGCGTCCACGCGCATTCCCGGGGGCACCAGATCGAGGCAGCGGCAGAGCGAGTCAGCACCAGCACCAGCAGCAGAGAGAGAGAGAGACAGCCTCAAAGGCCCAACGCCAACAGCAGCAGCCGGAGCGGGATCGCAGGACTCGTTCTCCCGGGCAAGCAGGGCCCGCATATACCAGCGGCAATGATGGGTGATGCGGCAGGCGGGGCGAACATCATGGGCACCAAGATGAACCGCATCGTCGTGGTGAGCCCCTCGTCCAGCGACTCCAGCTCGAGCTCCTCCGACTCGGACGTGGATGCGGAGCCCCACGGGGGAATCACTGGCGAGCCGAGACCGGGCATTCACCTGCATCGCACCCCGATGCGTGACCTGCGTTCAGGACACCCCATTATCGTGACCAAGGGCAGCGGCGACTTCGGGCCGCCCTGGGTTTCGTCTCACGTAATGCAACTGCGGGGCCTGGAACGAGAGCACGAGGAGGGCCAGAAGAAGCAGGAAAGACGGCCGGTGCGTGTACGCTGCTGATGCCTTCGCAATTCGGTAGTCGCCTGAGGCCCGCTTTCCATGGTGCGAATTTCGCCTGCGAATTCGCAGCTGCGCCGCCGTTCGTGCGGCAAAGATATCTCTTCTCGTTGCTGTTGCAAATGGCCAGATGCTTGGAACAGTAGAACGTCTCCTGCGAACGCCGCTTGGCGTACTTTGTCGCAGCAGGGAGAAATAGGAAGAACAGACCGTTCTGCCGTGGCTGCGAATTCGCAGACGAAATTGGCACTAGAGCACTGCACGGGCCCGGGCCGGCCCAAACGCCCGGGCCCGACCCGGCCCGCGGGCCGGGCCGGGCCACCCGAAGTCGATTATCGGCGGGCCCGGGCCGGGTCCGGGCTCAATGCCGCGGGCCCGGGCCGGGCTCAGGCTCGACGCCGTGGGCCCGGGCCGGGCTCGGGCTTATTTCATAGGCACGGCCGTTAATAGGTACGACGTGAAGTGTAGAAAAGAGCATCAAAATTGATATTTTTGGTTCATTTTTGCGCGCTTCTTGCTGGTAGTTGTACGCATTGTTTTGAAAACGTGTTTTGCTAGGTCTGATGGTCACTATACTGCAATTTTAATGACATTTCTTGTACTACATCAGGATTTTATATTTTGGTGTATAAATACCAAAGATACGATTACAAGGAATGCCCAAGAGGGGAAGGAATTAATTCAGACATCCTGGAGCTGTGCACCTATGTCTATGTATGTACACGTGTGTTTTAGATGTTGCACCAATTAAAATGTGGCTGCCGTGGCCGGGAATCAAACTCGCGTGCCAGAAAAACACCACGTCTTAACAACCACTGCAGGTGAAGTATTTCAACGCGCGTACATACTCCTTGATTCAAATGCGGATCAAAATATTTCAACAATACCAACTTGTGGCCGAGACAACACGTGAAGTTGCCAAGAGTCTAGCTAGCTGGTCATCAAAGGTGATGGTGTCTCTCGTGTAAGAATACGAGCTATTATTAGCTGATGTGGCGTGAACTGCAGACGGTTATGTGCACTTTTAAACCCTTATTTTTTTGCGTTTCAGTTCATAACGTGCTTGTACAGACTAGATTCTCCGTCTGATCGCTCGGAATCTAATTAACAAACTTTCTTCAGCGTCACAGACCGGGCCTGGTCACACACGCGCGGGACCTCCCTAGGCCAAAAAATAAATTACCGGGCCGGGCCGGGCCGGGCGGGCCCGGGCCAGGCCTGGGCTTGAGATGGCAGGCCCGGGCCGGGCTCGGGCCAGGCTCACTTATGAATGCCCGGGCCCGGACCGGGCTCGGGCTTCGCGAAGCGGGCTCGGGCCGGGCTCGGGCCTTAAAATCAGGCCCGTGCAGTGCTCTAATTGGCACCATGTAGAACAGGCCTCTTTAGGTTACGGTCAGGATCGCTTAAGTTAGTAGACAGGTTATCGCCCTGTATTCACGTCCGACGGTCTCCTCACGCCGCTTTTTAACTCAACAAAATTTACAGCGCCAATTTCGATGGTTCAGTGGCCCGCCTTTCCGGCGTACGCGGCGTTCACTATACTCGGTGACAACTTAAGAACGGCACCGGAAGTTGCCGCTGTGCCTTATCACTAGAGGCCGGATTTTTAGGCACTAAAAAAGCACGTTTTAGGCGCCAAAAATAGGCGGCAAAAACAACGTTTTAGGCACTAAAAAGAATAAAATAGGTGCAATAAATTTTTAGATAAACGCTAATAACTTCAAATGAAGACGTGAGCGAACAGTAAGCACGACAGGAAATCCAAAAATGTCATTGCTATGATGCCACAATGGCAGTAACAGTTCAATTCAATTCAATTCAATTCTTTATTTTTCTCTCATAACAAGTTCTATACATTGACCTCAGACGTGGAATTGCCCCGTAATACCTCTGGGCTAATGACGATCATTCGCTTAATTTCACAAGCGCATTGCTTACATACATCAGATGCGAAAGTCACTCAAGCGTCGCATATTGTGAAACAGGCAGGAAAAACAATACTTGAAATATGGTAATACTGATTTATAAAAGCGCAAATTTATGTCTGCTCGACGCAATTAAATTACAATAAAGCAAGAAAATAATAAATGCAAGATAGACAAGGTTTGTTAAGAAATTAACATGTTGTTACGTGAGAACTTGTGTACAAACGTTAGCAATTTTCTACAGGTACCTTAATTATACAGGCAAGATCTATCAACACTCCCAAATACACATACGCTCATTCGAAATATAAATATTAAGAATTGTGTTTGGACAGAACGCGGAACCTAGTTTAAGAATCACTATGAAAATTATAGACACTATAGGTAACTACCAGCCTCTCCAGATTTCCGGGTTCAAAATTGTGCCTCTTGTCGCTGAGAATGAGTTTGTACGCGGAGGACGAACGCTCGACGTCGACAGATGTGATTGGTGCGTACTTATACTTGGGAAGATTCGATGGGTTAATTGACACTGGGATCCTACAGTGCTCACCAGCAAGGACTTCTGAAGCTTCTTTAAGGACAGAAAACCCCTTGTTTTTGTCCAAGACCGATTGCAGCTTCGCACGTGCCTTTTCGGCGACGGGTCCTTCGGGAACAGTGGCGATTCTTTCCTGTGCGTAGAGAATTAGTGCAACTTTCGTAACAAGAGTTTCTCCCGCACTTTCAAGTTTTTTGATAGAATCCGCTGAGAACGTGAAGTTGGCGCAAAGGTACGCGAGGTCTCCTGGAAGGCTATTCACGGAGAGGACAGCTTGAGCCTTTGTGACTGCAACACACTCGTCAATTGGAAGGCCGTTGATCACGGCCTTGATGTCCAAAAGTATCAGTTGTAGTACTCAACAGCTTCTAGCCACGTTCCCCATCGTGTGACGACGGGTTCTGGCGGAAGGGGCACATCAGGCAGCATCTCCTTGAAGACGCGCACGCGAGATGGTGCCTTCAGGAACACGGCCTTGGCTGAACCAATAAGCTCGTTGACGTCAGTGAAGTGCTTTCTCAGTTTCTCGCAAACACGATGAAGCGCATTCGCTAGGCAGGTGACATGGAGCATCTGCGGGTAGAAGGTCTCCAGGAGATGAGCGGCCTTGTGCGTGTAGGCTGCAGCGTCTGTGTAGAGCAACAGAACCTTGGTGGCCTCGACTCCTGTAGGGTAAAGAACCTTTAGGGATTCGTTTACAAAGAATGCTACAGACTCCCGATTTGTTCTCTCCAAAGGTTTCGAACACGCGAGGAAAGCCCTTGTCTTCTCGTGCGCCGCAAGCTTCCCAGCAAGACAGTGAGCGACAAAGCGCCCTTTGACGTCTGTTGTTTCGTCCACGGAAATCGAAATGCAGGAGTCGCCAAGCTCTTCTCTGATTCTTGCTAATGTCTGTTCATACAAAGGGCGGAGGTAGTTCGTCCTCAAAGTAGACTCGGACGGCACGTTGTGATTGCAGTATTTCTGTAGAAATTGTTTCAGCACGGGATTTTCAATTTTGGTCCAAGGGATGTTTGCGGCCACCAGGGCCTCGCACAAATCAACGTTGAAAGCGCTCGTCCTGTCGTCCTTGAAGGCTGTTGTCAAAAAAGATTGTTTGGATGTTGAGGGCTTGTCCCGCTGAAGGTTTGCCAGGTGACCTGCCGTCTTCTCATGCTTAGCCAGGTGGTACTTCTTCTCGCAAGGAATCTGCGCAAATGCGTTAGGATTTCTTAAATACGAAGCGTATACTCAACATCACAGCGCAGATAAACATGCTAGCATACTAAGCGTCTTGACATGCTAACAGAAGACAAATAAATACGATAAGCATAAATAAAGATTCTAACTTCCGCAGAGAAGCGCTCGAACACCCCTGCTGCGTCCTATTTGATGGTATAACTGCACTTGAGCGCCGCGCTGCTACGCGTGTCATACCACCAAAACGTACTTGAAAAACAAGAAGGTGAGATTCCATTGACGTTCTGTTCAACTGACTCGGCGCGCGCCATCAATACCCTAAATTTCACGGTGGCACGGCGGGGGAGTAAGATACCAGATTCAATTCCGTGTTAACTTAGCGTGGCGTACTTCGGTAATTCTAGCTAGCGTCTGCATGTAATTAACCGAGTAGCTACGAGGTGGACTTCGATTTAACGGATGTCCAGTGCATATCTAAAAGGGACACTGAAGTGAATTTGTCAAGCTCCCGCTTTTGCTTGCACTGTGTAGACTGGCTCAAATTAGCACACTTTTCATCGTTTTTACGACTGACAAATCGGTAATTATTTTACAAAGCGTGAAAGAAGAAAAACTACCATGCGCGGTTTGCGGCGGCCGCACCAACTAAAGCTGTGACGTTAGGAGGAGCGGGCACCGTGATTGGACGATGCCCAAGGTGAGCAACCAAACAAGTTTCGGTTTCGGTTTCGGTTCTGTAAAACACAACCGGTGGCGTTGTTGGATGGGCATTCTCAATGACTCAGTAATCATCGTACCGCGCTTCTGCCATGTTGTCAGCTGTAAAAATGCATAAAGATAAGCCTCCTAGGACGGCTTGGAATCGTAGCATTCACTAGCCGAAACCTACGCAGTGCATGAACGCCCTCCGCGTACCCGTAGACGCCCAAATGTCATGCGCTTTTCCCCCATAATTGGAGCTTGCCTCCCTCATGCCTGTATCGTAAAAAGCGTGTTCGCACCAAGCCAAGGGTCTGTTCATTCTGGCCTGTGCCCACTGCCTGCAAGCAGTCGGTGCTTATGGCAACAGCACGCCAACGAGAACTCGCTAGCGCGCCATGCATGTGCCAGCCTGCGCGCGTTTTGTGAACTAGTTCGTGTAGCCATGAACGTTGCGGCCCAAAAAAAGGTGAACTCAATATAGAAAACATCGGCGGAAAACAAAAAAGTTAACTTAGAAAAAAAAAAACAAAAAAAACACGTACCCGCGGGGATTCGAACTCGTGACTTGCAAAACATTTCCAGTGACATACCCAGCGCCCCAGACTACTGGGCCACGGAGCGGGACGCGAAGGCCTTCCTAATATAGGGTATATATTGTACAACCGGTTTACACTTTTATTTAGTTTTGGCATTTCAAGCAGCTTAGGTGACTATTTGTTGTACTGCGATCGTGCAGTAAGCGTCGCCCGAGTTTCCACAGTAGCTCACGTCTAGCAATTGCATTTCGTAGACGGAAAAGCGTTCGCAGATGCGTAGTCGTGCTGCTGACCGCTGTGCCTGTTCGCCCAGCGCAAAAAAGTGCTTCCCGCGCCCTAGTTTTACGCTGTACGGTAAAAATATCAGTTGATTTTATTTCCTTAGTACCTATATTGACTTCGCTGACTCTACTCCCGACTTCAAGAGGCCTTATATTTTCCTACTGGCGTACCAGTCAGCGAAGCGTCGCATGTGCGCTTGTGCAGCACTTGTGTGAAGCGAACTTGACTTGGAGCTAGATACAGTGTACAAACAAACCAAGTAAAGAAAGGCACATTCTTCCATTCACAAACGTGTCCTGGCTTCGTTTCAACTAAGCGAACGAATTGCGACCAAGCAATTTTTTTTTTAACCTCCTTGATTGCGACGACCTGCCGGCGGCCGGCGGACGAAACGCTGGGCCGACTGACTCTGTCGGCCGGGGAGCCGTGCAGTAGCGCAGCCGTAGCGCAGCCGTGGCGCAGCCAATTGCCAGCTCATCCCCTCCTGACGTCACACGAAAACGCCACAGAAAATGGGCGAGCGTAAAGAGAGGAGGACAGCATTTTCGAACTAGTTTTTCTACTAAATAAAATCGCGTAAACGCGCCTAGAGTGGTCGAAACATGGCCTGGGGACTCCGGACTACAATTTGCGCTAATAATCCCGCAATGTTTACATATCACTTCAGTGTCCCTTTAAAAACACCCGCCGCGGTGGCTCAGTGGCTAAGGCGTTGCGCTGCTGAGCACGAGGTCGCGGGTTCGATTCCCGGCCGCGGCGGCTGCTTTTCTGATGGAGGCGAAAAGCAAAAACGCCCGTGTGTACGAGATTTCGGCGCACGTTAAAGATCCCCAGGTGGTCAAAATTAATCCGGAGCCCTCCACTACGGCGCGCCTCATCGCCTGCGTTGCGTCGGCGCGTAAAACCCTACAATCAATCAATCAATATCTTAAAAACACGCTCCGTTCATCAGCTCTAGTTTTGAAACATCATCCTTCAGTACCAACCGATCAATTGCTCGTTTGATTAAGAAATTTCTGGATTTTCACTTAACGCAGCACACAGGGACGGTACATAAAAATGTGAATCCCCTTCTCAAAGTATCTAAAATATTTCATTTCAATAATCTAAATGGTATTGAAAGTTTAGAACTCGTAAACAACGCTATCAATCAAAATAGCCAACGTTTGAAAAAATACAGGCACCGAAAGGAACGCTGTCTGCCGTATTCAAAATACATAGGTGCCTCCTTTCTTTTCTCAGAAGAAGGGGTAGTATAAACAAAAAGCAATAACAGCGAATCGCGGCCATGACGCCCATGCGCCAACCAAGGAGACGCAATGGATAACTTTGTGTAGTTTCGAGTTCGACCACGGCCCCTGGATCAAGCGCACTTGATCGAGGGGCCGTGGTTTAGAATAACACATGAAATACTCACGCCACGCAAAAACTCGTCGGCTCACCTTTTTTCCGCACGGTTGGCAGAACTCGGTCTCTCCGTCTATTCTGTAGCATGGTGAGTTAGGTGTCCACTGTCGGATCAACGCACTTCTGGGCGTCTTCCGTTTCGGCATGGCTGAAAAGGGCAGCGGAGAAAGCCAGACCGCGCACGTTGACAGACCGGAGCAGAAGGGAAGGGTGCCTCCTATTGGTCGGGTCCAATCGCCTAGGGCCAATTTCTCCCCTGGTGGTGAACCTTTCAACTAGTAAATTACAAACAAGATAAGGGCGTTTACGTGACAGTGTTTTTAGATGCAACGCATCTCTTGCTCGGGGCTATGTCAGTCCTGCGTCTGTCCGGCGGCGGCGTCCGTCTCTCCTCCACTCTCCTTCTCTCCTCTCTCCGATAGCGAACGCTCTCGCCTAACAGCGGCGGCGGCGGTGGCGGCGTCGGCACAGGTGCGTCTCTCCTCCACTCTCCTCATCTCCTCTCTCCGATAGCGAACGCGGTCTCAGTCGACGGTCGTCCGTGCTCCGAATGCACTCTCTTGCAGTACTCGACGATTGCTTGATGCGGCGGTTCTTTTAGAGAATCAACCCAACGGAAACACCAATGGAACCACCCAGATGCGTTGCATCACACCAGGGTTCCCGCGAGGGGAGGTGGGCGTAATTTTTTCCCATCACTTTCTTTGCCCCTGACGGTATCATAGTTCCCATAGTATCATAGGAGTAGAGTTGTGCGTCCACCGCCAAGTCCTGCGGGAAAGCCATCCCTAAAGCATGCAGAAGCCGCCGCCCCGGTTGCACCGGTGCAAAGGGAGGGGGGTGTTAAAAAGAGGACCAGGTTCAAACCCATAGAATTCAGAACAGTAAATATTTCCAGGTAGAATGAATAAAGGTATCAAATTGCACTCGAAAGCGAAACTTGACGCTACATAGTGCTGATTTAGGCGCTAATTTGAGAAAAAAGGCATGTATAGGCATTTATCAGAGTTTAGGCACTAACACCCAAAATAGGCATTTATAGGCACTATAAAACCACCATAAAAGCCATCCTTGACCTCCAATTCGTCCTCATATATCGAAATGGGGCGATAGGAACGCAAGGAAAAAAATAGGCATTTGCCTAAAATCCGGTCTCTACTTATCACCGTAGCCGGATGTGTCTCCACGCGGCGCAAGCAGGGCGTTACTGGGAATATTTTGAACATGGCGTGAGCCGTTCCCGTGATTTTTTGGACTTAATATGCTTATAAACGACTCCAGTGACGACAAACTGCGTGAGACAATGCAGGCGATATCACGCATTCATAGCATACTCCTTTCAAAACGCGCGCGCACTGATGTCACGGGTTCGGCGCTTTGGCGGAGTGATACAGTACATGAGGTGGTGCCATTCTTGAGTTGTAACCGAGTATAGTGCTCCGGCTACCGCTTTCGCGCCCCCACGCGCTGACAAAAGTCGAGGAGTAAATTCCCTTTGCACGCGCCCTTGCTCTGCCCGCTCATCCTGCACTCTAACCAATTGGCGCTGCGCCTGCGTCATGCCCGTGGATGCAGCCGCAGTTGCAGACCGCAGAACACTACCATTTGGCGCTTTGCGGGCGCGGAGGTTATGATATATGAGGCACGCTAAGTATAGCTGTGCCACGAGCTGATTTCTCGTGCACAGTTTTAAGGACGGTCGTAGGTGCATGCCGCAAGCGGGAGGCAGACCTAGAAGCTCCGCGGCAGCACCAGCTTATTCCGAGAACAGTTCTAGAAAACTTTTTCCTCGCGCTTCCCTTTCGCGTGCCTTGACCGCGACGTCGCTGCGGATGCCACGCGACCTTGGAGGTTGGCCGTACAACATCTCCCTCCGAAATAAACGAGTGAGGGAGGTTCAAGCCGTATACTTCTCCGGTCGAGGGAGGTTCAGGCCGTGTACTTCTTCGGTCAAATTAGGGTCCACAGCGGCTATGTGCTTCCTGGGTTGACCCATTGCCCGCCACCTTGTTACGATTGTTGAACCTCCGGCTGAGCAAGCTGTACTCGTTCACGTCGTTGCGTTAAGAGGCGGTGCCAGCTTGCTGAGGGTCAGAGGTCGCCAGAGGAGTAGTGGGTGGAGGCGGCGGAGAGGGCGTTGCCGGGCTTCCGAAGCCGATTATAACCGGCGCAGACGGCACTGGAGTGCTCGAGCCCCTGTTGCCCGACGTTGGGGAGGTCCTGGGCTTAGATCTGCTCGCAGCTCCACGCCCACTCCTAGCGCTGGGGAAGCGTCTCCCACTTGATACGTTATTTGAACTGCGTCCACCTCGCGCGACACCTCGACTCTTTCTGACACTTCCTGAGGGTCCCGGACTGCAGGTGAGGTTGGCGATGACCCTGCTGGTCGAGGCTTTGTACCCGGGCCGTCCCGTGTCAGGTCAACAACCGATGGCTCAATTTCCATTAAGGAATAAAACCTGGGAAGAGGAGGCGGGAATATGAAGGGCCGAATAGAGTTCAGTGCGATGCTGGTGTCCCGCTTTGGTAGGGGTGGAGGTGGCGGGGCGCTCTTCGCACCCCCGAACACCGTGGAACTGGCGTGATCTGTGCCTTGCGTCTTGCGGCGCTCGCGCATGAGTGCTCCCTGCAGGTGGGCGTTCTCGTCGGCGTACGTGCGGATCTCGTTCTTGATGTTCAATCGCTTCACGCTGAGCGCATCAGCGGCAGACTCCATCTGCGAAATCATCTTGCTCACCTGAAGCAGTGCCTTCTTCAGCTGGGGATACTCCTCAGGCATGATGGTGTCCAGTGAGCCCTCGATGGCTACGATGTGCTGCTTTAGCACACAGACTTGCTCCTGGACAGCCGCCAGGGGTGTGCTCTCAGCCGAAGTCCCCGCTTGCGGCTCCTGAGCAAGGTACCTTCTGTGGCTTCGGAACCAAGGATGCTCTGGTATGGAGCGCAGTGCTTTTAAGTGCGAATGCACTTCTTAAGCGAGCCTGAATCGTCCGCCGCCGTCGTCCGCATAGCAACAGCTGCGGGTGCGCGCGCTCCTCGTCTTCGTCCTCGTCTTCCCTAGCAACGGGGGGAGATGGGCGCGCGCTACTCTCCTCCTCCTCTCTCCGCTCAGTGACTGCGGGTGTTGGGCGCCTCCTCTCCACTTCGGGCGGGAGAGCTCTCGCTCGCGTAGCGGGCGCTCCGCATTCCGACGCGTGAGGGCGCTCGTGTAGCCCTCGCCGTAACGGCGGGCGCTACTCTCCTCCTCCTCTCTCCGCTCAGTGACTGCGGGTGTTGGGCGCCTCCTCTCCACTCCAAGATCACGATATCCACCGTAATCGCGCAATCAACAAACGTGCATTCGCACTTACACACTCTCCCCCTCGGGGAAGTGCGAGGGAATTTTTTTGGTCTTCTCGTAAACGGGAATTGGAATGCGTCGGGGTGAGCACAGTGCAAACGGTGTCGCTCCATCTTAAAGGCGAATGACGTACTCTCCTGGAAGAGTGCCTAGGCCAGTGAAAAGTGACGGGAACTCCTTTTTAGGGTTGACCGTGTGGCTGACAGGGTTGAGGCAAGTGATCAGCCGGAGAGAGAGAGAAAGAACTTTATTCTGGAACCGTTGGGTCAACGACGAGTGGTGACCAGCGCTTGGAGGGCGCCGGTGACCTGGGCTGCTCGTTCAGCGAGTCCTTGCTGGACCCGCGGATCCGAGCTGCCTAACGCCGCTTCCCAGTGCTCCACACAAGAGATGAGAGGGATTGAGTTTTGAGGGAATTGCCAAATGATATGAGCAACTGTTTCGTGGGCTCCATAGTCGGGGCATTGGGGAGAGGGAAATACAGATGGATAAATTGCGTGTAGTCTGGCGCGACAGGGGAGGGTGTTGGTTTAGAGAAGGCGCCAGTACCATTCCTCGGCGATAGAGAGTGACCAATGGGGTTGAGGGTAGCGCCGGCGAGAGAGGCGGTAGTGCCAGGTAATTTCCTGGAAAGTCAGAAGGCTGTCACGGGTTGATTGGGCTCCATGGGAAGGGGTGCGACCGGGCCCAGCTCGGTTGGTTATCTCTCGAGCTGCAAGGTTAGCCGCTTCGTTTCCTTCCAGCCTCGCATGGGCAGGAGTCCAAATCAACTCCGCGTGGGAAGTGGGAGGATTTTGAAGAATTTTGAGAGCCTGCGGGGAAATAATCCCCCGGGCGAAATTTCGAATGGCCGTGTTCGAATCTGATATATCAATTGTTGGGGTAGGCCGATGAGTTAGCGCTAGCGCAATAGCAGCCTCTTCCGCAGTGGCAGGGGAGCGCGTTCGGATAGTGAGTGAGTGGTAAGAGGTTGCGTTTGGATCAAAGATGGCGGTGACTGCGTAGGCGTTTTGACGGGTATAACTAGCGGCGTCCACATAGGCGGTGGACTGGCCCATGGGGTATTTCCGGGCTAGGACGCGTGCGCGATGTTCACGGCGTTTAATATTGTGCTCCGGGTGCATATTGCGGGGAATCGGCTGCACAAGCAGGAGATTGTGCAAGTCGGGTGGAATGTATACTCTGGGGTCAGTAACAATCGGTGCATGAAGCCCGAGCGACTCTAGGATGTACCTGCCAGTAGAAGTGGTAGAAAGGCGGGAAAGTTGACTGACAGAATGGGCTTCTATGAGCTCTTCAGGTGTGTTGTAAATGCCGATGCGCTCCAGTTTGGCAGTGGAAGTACTTTGAGGTAGTAAAAGCGCTGTTTTGAATATTCTTCGTATGAGGCAGTTGGTTTTAGACAGCTCCGTTTTACTTGGGTTAAGGTACAAGAGGGCGTATGTCAGGCGACTGAGCACGAATGCTTTAACCAGCCGGAGGCACTCAAATTATGTAATTCCTTTGTTTCGAGCTGTTATGCGACGGATGAGGCCAATAGTTTGGTTGACATGTGAGGTGAGTTGAGAGATATATCACGTATTGGCTCTGTTGCGCTTTATGATCAAACCGAGGACTTTAAGAACAGGGACACATGGTATGGGATTATTTTGTATTCGTATAGTTATGTCTGGAGTGTAGCGTGACCGGCGGGGGGCAGGGAGGATCAAGAGCTCCGACTTAGTTGGGGAGCATTCAAGACCGGCCAGTGCCGCTTCTGCTACGACGATGTCTGTGCCTGACTGAAGCGCCTCCTCAATTTGTACATCACTACCTCCGGCGCACCACAGAGTAATGTCATCAGCATAGAGACTATGTCTAAGATGTGGAATTGGAGCTAAACGCTTAGGGAGATTAAGGAGAGCCAGATTAAAAAGGAGAGGAGAAAGGACTGCACCTTGAGGGGTACCGAAGGAGGGCATGTGAATGGTGTCCGATACTAAGTCACCGTCATAAATGACGGCAGTACGATTAGTAAGGAATTCTTTAATATAAGTGTAAACCCGTTGCCCGGGGTTTGTCGTTGCCAGATTTTGAAGTATAGCTCGGTGTGAAACTCTGTCGAAGGCTTTGGTGAGATCTAGTGCTAGAACAGCAGCTATATCTACTTTGGAGGCCGGAATAATGATCTCATGTCGAAGTTGCAAAAGGAGATCCTCTGTCGAAAGACCTTGCCTGAAGCCTAGCATGGTGTGGGGAAGTGCATTGGTTTTGGTAAGATGTTGAACTAAGCGGGCATGTATGATGTGTTCCAGAACTTTCACTACGCATGAAGTGAGGGATATTGGACGGAGATACTCCAATTTCAGTGGTTTTCCCGGTTTAGGTATTAGAGTTATTTTAGCGTGCTTCCAGAAGGAGGCAAAGGGCCTGTGGTCCAATAGAGATTGTAGTACTGTGTGAGGACGTAGATGGAGTTGTCGTCTAAATTTCGAAGGAGTTCATTAATTACACCATCTTCGCCAGGTGCTGATCCAGGGCTAATCTTCATGAGTGCCGCTCTGACCTACGTTTCGGAGATTTCTCTGTCCAAGTCCGGATTATTATCGCCCGTATATGACGGCAGCTCTATGGTATCCCCTTCAGCTATGTAGAGATTACGAAGACGGTCTAGTAGTTGTATATCTTCTCCTGGAAATTGTTGGATAATTTTCATGAGCCGAATATTAGTAGCTATTCTCGAGTGACTGGGATCCAACATGTGTTTAATGAGGGCCCAAGTACGCCTCATGCTGAGATTACCTTTAATCTGTTCACATACCTGGCCCCATTGAGCACGAGCAACTTCAGAGGTATAAGTTTCTATCTTTGTAGCGAGAGAGGCTAACCTAACTTAACTGCTGGCTTCCCGAGGAGAGGGTAGCACACTTCGTCGAGAACGTAGACATCTTCGATGGTCTGTTAATCTCGGAACGCTAGCTGCTGTCGTGCTACTCCCCGTAATGACAACGACCGTCCATCTGGCTCGTGGAGCTTCCGTTGAGACTTGACCAAAATGACGACC
This sequence comes from Haemaphysalis longicornis, assembly GCF_048455015.1. Lineage (NCBI taxonomy): Eukaryota > Metazoa > Arthropoda > Arachnida > Ixodida > Ixodidae > Haemaphysalis > Haemaphysalis longicornis. Next base: position 98,017,946 of record NW_027526361.1, on the reverse strand, counting down.
ATGTTGAAGTCGTTCGACGGCCTCTAGGGAGAGTACAGTTTCATCTGCACCCGTGTCTATTTTAAATCTCAAAGGTTGCCCTTGCACCATGATGGTAGCTACCCAGTTGTGGATGCCAGGTGAACTCACGGTGCCAAGAAACGCACACTCGGCTTCCTGATCGGCGCCTTGAACAATGTCCACCCGTTTGGAGAGGCATACGGACGAAAAGTGCCCCTTTTTGTGACAGGAGTTGCATTTTGCGTCCTTTGCTGGGCAGGTAGATCGTGAATGCGAACCTCTACCACACCAACGGCAAGTCTTAGGGCCCTGAGACGTGTTAGTCGCGGGTCTTCCTTGACACGAGTTAGAAGGTGGATTGCGTGTGTCTGTTCCCCCCGTCGTCAAAACACGGTTCCCAATGCCTCGAATGGGAAAGTGGTGAGGTCAGTATTTATCCATCCCCATCGCTAAAACTTGCTCATCAGATTAGAAATTTGTGGCGTAAATCGAAATTGAGGTATGGTGCATTATGATGCTGAAGATGATGTTGGCGACATGATGTCGCGTGACCAACGCAGGAACACCTGTTTCGACACAATGCACTGTGTAGCCAGGTGCCGACCTCCTTCTGGCATGAAATAGTGGTCTGGAGGGCGGGACTACGTGTGGCCGTGAAATTGTTTTTGCGTCCTCGGCCTCAGCAGCACCAGGTCACACTTTTGAGTTTTTTAGAGTGTTCTTTTTTTTTTCTGAAGTCGATTGAGCTGCCAGCTAGCAGCGCTGAGGTTCTTTTTGTTTCGAGTACAGCACGCTTTCGGTCATAATTTTCGCTGCGATGGGGCAGCGTTTGGTCCGGTGCGGTTGCGTAATGGCGATGGCATCGCGCTGCAGCGCGCGACCACGGCCGGACTGGAGGAGCGGCGAGCGCGCACTTTCATAGTGCGCGCCAGCCGCTCCTCCAGCCCGGCCGTGGCGCAACAAACCGGGTTCACTTATCGGCCGTGGGCGCTGCAGTTCTGATGCAAGCACAGTATGAAAACGGCCATGGGCGCGAGCCTTTCTACGCCCATTGAAATGTTGAGAGGGATTTCCAGTCCGTTTGGACTAACTCGTAGCCTCCCTCGGTGCTTCATATCTTCACTTTTACGCGTGTGGCCCAAGTAACGAGAGAACGATACAAAAGCCGTCGGGACGAGAGTAGAGCCGTCGTCGCTTTGGCTGCGGAGATTCTTCCAGCCCCGTTGAAAGACGTATCCCGCATCGTATCTCAGTCTCTTTCCCTTGATAACGATAGAAGCATTACCAGGCTTATCAGTTTTGCTTCCCGCATGAGGAGCAGATGATGCTACCGTCCTCGCGCGGAGTGCCGCAATTGTGTCACGCACAATGCCTGATCATGCATGTCACTCCTGACTGACGCGGGCAGCGAGGGTGAGATGCCAGTACCGTTCACACAAACAGACGTCATTCGTTTCCCAACTAAAGCCTTCGCGTTATTTTTGTGATATTGCCTACCCACGATGCTGAGGAGTATGCTCAAAGCTGTCGGCGTATTTTTCGCGATATGTTACGATGCAAGGCAAAAGCACCGTCGGCAACAGCAGTTTCAAAATTTTAAACCTCGATGCTATGCGACCTAGATAGCAGATTAAAACTCGCTTGCCCGCGGTAGTTGTTAGATGACGTAGCAGATACCAGACCATATTTTGGAAGCGATTTGAAAAGTCCTTGTTTCACCCATGAGTTAAAAATGGCGGGGGGTCCATGCGAGGCCTCTAGTGTATTAACGAACATTGAGTTAAAAAAAAAAGCTTGTCCCCACCCCGTGCTGGAACGTTTACTACCGCTATTTATGCCGTGCAATGAAATCTCCGCACAACTTCCTACTTAGCAATAGCGGTTCTGTAGTTGGAGTCACTGCAACACTTCGAGCTCTGGCACGCGGTTATTGCGTTCACCCAAGATAACGGTCAAGGTCTTCTTTAGGTCTAGATACGTTTTTCACCTCGCATTTGCAGGCAAAGAAGCAGCTACTAGTCGCGAATTATTGAGTCTTTTTCGTTTGCTTTTGAGTAGGTTATGGAGAAATGATTTGCAACAGTAACGCGCTTAAAATGAAACAATGTGCCACTTTGCATCACATAAAAAAATTGCCATATCGTCATAGCAAACATGCAAAGGACTCCAACTAATTAGGCTAGACTGGAAAAATCAAGCGGCGGTCGTGACTTCCTCATGACTTGGAAAAAGGACAAACTGAGCGAGTTGGTACTGGTTAATAGTGAAGAACTGCGCAGAAACACACACCACACAATAGAAGAAAAAACCTCGTACGACACATGACTGTGTCGTACGATTTTTGTTTTCTATTTTGTGTGTTTCAGTCGTACGATTTTCACTTCTATTTTGCGTGTTTCTGCGCAGTTTTTCACTATATACCCACTACTTTGCCGCACTTGTCGAATTATTCGCTGGTGCTGCTGTTCTCGGCACTGCAAATAAAACATTGACCGCGGGTGTGCTTCTTCACAATGCACGAATAACGATTTGCTTTGCGCGATTTCACGGCGCATATCACAAGTTTTAGTCTAATCGCATGTCTGGTTCTGTTGCTTGCCCATTTGTTCCTCCTCTGGGCGCAGCGACTCGGTCAATTCGGGCGTCGCTCTAAGAAAATGTTCGTGCGTCTGCCTTGCCCCGGTGCAACTCAAGGACGAATGAATGAATGAATGAATTTGCCAACAAAATTCAAATTCATTCATTCATTCATTCATTCATTCATTCATTCATTCATTCATTCATTCGTCCTTGATTCATTCATTCATTCGTCCTTGAGTTGCACCGGGGCAAGGCAGACGCACGAACATTTTCTTAGAGCGACGCCCGAATTGACCGGTGTCGTTTAAGGGGGCACTCACCGTATCCAGTTCATATGGGACTTAACCAATTCATGACCCACGCGTACCAATCCGAAAAGGTTTACAAGTACATAGAAATGTTCCTAATGGCCTAGTTTGTTTCTTTGGGAAATATATCACTTCGCTAATGAAATAAAATAAACAAGAAACACGTTTTGACTTATCTAGCTTTCACTAGATGGCGCCAGGTGCCTAACAACGTAGTGTGTATTTATTTCAGTACAGAAATCACATATTTAAAAAAATAATCAAACTAAGCGGTTGTGGACGTTTATGTGTATTTGTAAACCTTCTCGCATTAGTACGCGATACTTTCATCAGGCGAGTCCCCCTTAAAACAACTACAAAAATAAAGATGATTGCGGGCTTCAACTTGGGCTATTGTTGTTCGAGTTGTTGCACTGTTTTGCAGTCGTAAGGACAGTTAAACATGGCGCGAAAACTTGCACGAAATCAACAATAAATTGGAAGCCGTAGGGGGTGGTGCGCCATGGTTGATTACCTTTGTGGCAGCGCCAGGGCAGGTCTCATTGCGCCACCGTCAGAACAAAATCATGGGCCAATTTCCAGATGATCAGAATCAAGTCATGGCTCAAGCGATTAAGCGTTCTAGAAGGATGAATTTGTGAAAACCTAGCCCGATAACCTCCGGTGTGCGATTTCTATCCCACGAATCAGGAACGGAATCCGTGGCCGCGATGTTAAGCAATCGAAGCCTTCCTACGCTCCCTGGTTCACCGTGCCTTCTGGCATGAGTTTATCACACAGCCAAATTTTGTTTGTTGCTTAAGTTATGTAATAGTAGCGACAGAACCCGGCGATGCCCGGTTGGGCCGCTGTACTGATGGCACTAATGTGTATGACACGTGTTATTTATTTCTTGTGATAATTAGTTCACCGCGGAGTTGTACAGAACTAGGAACTCTCACCTGTTCTCAATACGTGGGCTCCTAACGAAGACGTGTGGATATGGGAAACGGCTGGAACTCGTGTTATTGGAATTATTGGAAAGAACTTGTGCCACGATAGTGGGTTCAAACAACTTAACCACGGGAAGTATCTCAGTAGGGGGAATGGATGACCATCACGGCTTTATAGTAAACTAGCGGTAGTGCCTGCCGATGCCCGGGTGGGCCGCTATACTAATGACACTAATGGGCATAAGACCTGTTCAGTTAATTTCTTGTCATAATTAGGTATTGCACCGTGAAGTTGCACACAATTAGGAACTCTCCCGTGCTTGTCAGTACATGGGCTCCTACCGGAGGCATGTTATAATGGGAAAAGGCTAGAAGTCGTGTTTTATTGAAACTATCCGGAAAGAAATTGTACCAGGATGGTGAGCTGAAACGACTATATACTTACCCACTGCAAGTGTTATCTCAGTAGGCATGAAGGGTACTCATCAGTCACAGTTTTATGATAAATAACATGGGCTGGTACGGGGAGGGGCGTTGTTGCAGAAACGGCCAACAGATGACGAGAGCTATGCGAATGCGGGAAAATTGAACCCAATTCCACGTCCAGAGAGGTGTAAATTGGAAAATCGCTCTCGCATCTTCACGCGCATGTTAGGACCAAATCCAGAAATTGGTTTTTGAAAAACTGTATGGCGAGCATTAGAAAGCAAAAACGAATTGGGTGTATCACGGGGTGTCTAGTTATTGAGTTATATGTTAAAACACGTTATTGTCTAAAAATCCTGATTGCCCCTATTAGGTGGGCGTTATGGGAAAATCTTCTAAAACAGTGTTTAAAAAGCTGTATGTTACCGATATCAGCAAAAACCAGTTCTATGTCTGAAGTGTCGGGCGATAAAAAATAAATATATAAAAATTATTTGAGCGCTTTTCACTCTCGCCCGGATGTAATTTTTAAAAGATTTCAGCAATATTCAGCTCCTACACTATAATCAGAATGTTATCATGCTACATAAAGCCTTTTGAATGAGCAGTTTGGCTAGGCGCTGTGATCACCTGTTAGGCCCTTTCGTCTAGTCAGGCGTGTAAATTAAAAAAAAATTCTTTTAGTCATTTTACCGGCGTCGTAGGGCGAAATCCTCAAAATTGGTTCTGTGAACTTTTATGAGAAACATTTATTCGCAAAAGCCAAATACATAAATAAATCAGTGAAACATTAGTTGGAGAATATATTGGAGAAAAGGAACGAGTAACGCATAACGTTTTACGACAGGTTACGAGTAAGAGGCCTTCGTTTTGAAGTCGGCGCGATTCGTCTTGCACACGAATGGGCTGTAGGCGATGATATACAGATATAAGGGTATTTTGGGCAAGCCTTGGCTTCCCTTGCGCCATAAACACCCACATACTACTACATTTTAGGCAAGGACGTGTGCGACGCAAGTTACAGAACCTAGCTTGCCTCCGGGTTCGCCTCTATGACTACCGCGATTTAAAGCTATGTATGGGCTAGCAATAGTTTTAACGAAAGAACACAGCTACGGAGAAGGTAAACAAGGAGAAAATTTAGCTTATGGTTCCAGCTTTAAATTAGCTATCACTTTCCTCCCCCTACCCACCATAACAAAATGCTGTGCCCGCCGGTGCCCCCAAAGATATGCATTTTAGATAGCCATTTGGAACTGGGTTGTATCTCAGTATACATACCCGAGCAGCTTCCGAGACTCAAGGGCTCTTGAGTGGACCGTCTATTCAGCCTCGCCACAGATTTCGTTTGAGGAATGAGTAGAGCATCGTCGGGGAAAATTTTCAGAGGGTTACACATAACATACGCTTACGTGTAGGTACGCTTTATAATAAAACAATAATGCCCGAAACATGATTACCTGACAATGTGGGATAACAAGTTACTTGGCGAGTTATAACAACGCGTAACGTGCTTAGCTACTTCGCATTCGCACGAGCTCACGGACAGTGTTCTCACATACAGTATTCTTCATGTCAGGGGTATTTCAGAGTCCATATCTGTGTACCATTCTGTAATATGTTAGCGTGTTTATCTGGCACCAACGTTTCTTGCTTGCCTCGAGGCAGCAGCTATAAGTCTAAAACACGTGAACTACTAGAAGCGTTTTAAATTATTGGGAGAGCGATTGGGTCAGCGACTTACGATGCCCTCAGATGAGGTTTAGGTTTGTGGCAGGGTCAACCCGGAGGTGTGACGATTTATTCTCTTCTTTAAGTGCCCATTTTGATAGCTTGTATTCCAATGCGTCGTTTTATTGCGCTAATTAAGATTTGCATTCGAAGGTGGACTAAATACTTTCAGTAAGTTTTAGTTATGGGACAGCGGCATACATTAACGTAGTCAGTATGCGATAAATATATGGCGTACTAATGGGATACACATCGTAATTAGTGCAATAGGAATGCGCGCCGGCGGACCAACGTAGTATAGAATTAAGTCATACCAAGTGAAACCAGAAGAAAATTTGCCCCGCGGTGCCCACAGTTCAAATAAATTCTGCACAAGATAAAAATAGGCCAATGGTAATATTTCTTCCTTGTATTGGCTCGACGCTGTCATAACTGTTTGCACATGTTATGACATGTCGCGAAATAGTGATTGATATTTTTTGCTGCGAAATAAAAAATGCCTCGCTACGCTCGTGTTATGAACGGCAGTGCTCATATTTTCCAGGGGCAGGACGGGAACGCGGTCGACGTAGCGGTCCGCCAGGCGAGATGTTGTAACATGGATCCAAGGTTCGAGGCTGTCCTGTTCTCGATTTGCCTTCTCTGCCCCCTAGCCTCAGGGTCATGGCTTTGGACTCTTGTTCACCAGTATGACCTACTTGGCACCAACAGTCAGAGTTCACCTGTGGATCCCGCGGACTCACCTCTGTTTTCCGGCTGTGAAGAAATGGCATGCCAGGTCTACATGGGAGCACTTGAGTCTACTCTCAACCGCACTCAGGATCCCTGCAAAGACCTCTATCGGTTCGTTTGTGACGGATGGGAGCATCGTTGTCATCTCTCCGTCGTCGATACTACCAAAGAAGTTGTGTACAGCCGCGCCTTTAACGCCATCCTTTGGCCTCGGCTCGACGAGAGCAATAGAGAGTTCACCTTGTCAGATGCAAGGGGCGTCGAGAAGAAAATGATCGGGATTGCCAGATCCTGCATGCACTTCGCCGAAAGTATCTTGGGAGATGTGAAGAAATTTATGGCCGATCGACATCTGCCCTGGCCCAATGCATCGCGCTGGGACCTGCTTGAAGTGCTCCTTGACCTGTCCGGGAACTGGAACCTGCATCTGTGGTTCCAGGTGATCTTTGAAATGGCTCCCTTTCGCGGTGGCACTGGAGAGCCAGTGCTCAGGATAAGCCACAGCACTGCCTTTCGCACCTGGATCGCTACCATGCGTTCCTTTGCTGGCCGCCAGGTAGCACTGACATTCGCTCGCCGGTACCTCCATGTTAAAGATATGTTGGGGTTTTTCGACGTTTCTGAGTCGAGAGCTAGAGAACTGGCCCCCGAAATCGAGGAGATGGACCGGCTCACACTGGGAGCGCTGGGACCGGCGATGTTGGAGCATGATTCGAGGGCTCTGCGTATGGCGATCCGCAATCTCTCCTACACAGCGACTCCTGAAGTCGCGGCCGGCCGGCCCGGAGAACGGTTCTTCATTGACTGGATGAATCTGATTAACGCGCGCTGGTGGCTCCAGGAGCAAGACCTCTCAAATGGCCTCAGGCCGGGATACGTGCTGAACCACCGCTGGAGTTTCCGCGGCACCCTTGCGGTCGCTGGAGACTACTTCGTCTTCCCCCTTCACCCCCTTCACTTCCCACCGACCGCCAACTATGGGGGCGCCGAGCGCCTTATCGCCGATGAAGTTTTGAGAGGTCTATTCTACGAGCCTCGCTACAAGCACTTACATGGCCACCCGCACAGCCATGACATCTGCAGCGAATACCACTCCCTTCGTAACGACAGCGGCTCTGGGGAGTCATCGCAGGACTTTCAACAGCACAACGTCGACACAAAGGCCCTTCTGGCCGCGCTGCGTGCGTACCAGCTGGGAGTTCTGCGTAATTCGACAGGTTCCAAGGGCAAGGAGCGGAGTATGGCTCACGACAGGTTTTTCTTTGTGGCCTCCTGCTACGCATTGTGCTCGAGCAGCAACTCTGTGGACACGTTGTACCGAGACGCAAGCAGCATATGCAACGTGCCCATACGCGGGTTGCCGGAGTTTCAAGCTGCGTTCCACTGTGTTGAGCCGCGCTCCCACGACTGAGATCGCCGCGGCTGACCTTTTCTTTCTAATTTAGATTATCTTTTACAGTATCTTTCTTTTAGAGTATCTTTCTTGAGATGACCTAATTTTCAAAGCTGTACCTCGGCGCACGGTCTAATAAATCCGTTGCTGAGCTAGGGCCCCTGCTTGGGATGTCATTATTTGAATTCTGTGGACGGAAAAACAAGCTCCTATAAAAATCTCGCGTTCAAAATCGAAGGTATCTGAGGCACTTTATATAAACGCTTGAAATCGAATGCCGCTATAGCTGATACATTCCTAATTTTACCCCATGACCTATAGGTCATGGGACAAGGATGAGGCCCGGGTAAGGCACGGACGATATTTGACAGCCTTTTTTTAATATATAAAAATCGGGGCAATTTTATACGTTCAAAAGTTAAATTCTTGAGAGTATTGGCGCCGGCCGGTACATTGAAAGGTGTATGATTAATACAAGATGGCACCCGGACGATGTTTTTTTTTTTTTTTTTTTTTGCGAGAGATTAGCACATTTCGCTTCGCTGGAAAAAGCCTGCGAAGTCACGATAACTAATATGTATAACTTCCACTTTGATGTGCCTAAAGAATAGCTTACTTCCGGCGCGCCTTGTCGAGGGAATGTTTCTGTAATAATTAGGCAATTTGTAGGGGGGGGGGGGGGGGGGGGGTCTCATACATCGCCAAAAGGTTTCAAACACTAAACCCAGTGAAAGGGACTCAGCCCTTCTCCATGGATATGACATGCAGCGGGCCAATAAATGGCTTTAGCTCTATTTCGAAATTGTAGCACTCCCCTGCTCCCAAGCAGCGTTTCAGGGATAGCTGTATGAGCTGATGGTCGGAAGACAATGACGCGAAGCTAAAATTGACAATGACCTAGTGACGGAGTCACCATACCACCATGTTCGAAGCAGGGTGTCGAGCCGGAACCGAAACAGAACCGAATACCGGAACCGAAACGGTGTTTTTCCTGGCACTGAACCCGCAACGAACCGTTATTTTTTGAGCCCGCTAAGCCTGAACAGAAAGTGGAGTGAAAAATTATGGTTCTAAGTTCAAGCGGTTTGACAGCATATACGGTGTTGATATGCGGGATCAGTGCCACGCATATTGCTGCTGCGAACCCTCGGCAGCTTGCAGGCGATTAGATTGATTGATTGATTGATTGATTGATTGATTGATTGATTGATTGATTGATTGATTGATTGATTGATTGATTGATTGATTGATTGATTGATTGATTGATTGATTGATTGATTGATTGATTGATTGAAAGGTTCAACGCACCGACGCTACACGGGCGATGAGGCGCGCCGTAGTAGAGGGCTCCGAATTAGTTTTGACAAAAGCCGATGAAATCACTCTCCGTCAACTTCCGACCCGGACCTTCCCTCACAATACACTTTGGCATTTGATCTTCCCCACCTCTCACTCACCACAGTGCCAGTTTTTCCTCAAAAGGGTACACTTTACCACATAGTATGGGAATGCTCCCACACACCCGACCTACCTCCCAATTCCCACCCCTCCCCTTCACAGTGGGCGGCGCAGCTTGTCCAGCTCTGAACCCGGCTCCCAGCTTAAAATGGTGAGACGGGCCCGGACTGCCAGCCAGAGCCAGGCAGGCATTTCTGGACTAAGGAGTCTCCCCACTCGTCTGCCTCCACACACGGAGTCGGATTGGGCCTGAATAAAGGTTTTATACTCATCCTCCTCCACCTGGGGATCTTTAGCGTGCTCTGCATTCTCGAACACACGGGCGTTTTCGCTTTTCGCCTCCATCAGAAAAGCGGCTGCCGCGGCTGGGGATATAGAACCCGCGTCCTTCGGCTCACTGAGCCACCGCGGCGGGTAGCTTACAGGCGACATGAAACATCGATTTTTCCCTTTCCTTTCTGCTACTGTGCACGGGAAACCAGACTGCATGCATGGTCGCCCCACTGCGGAACGTCGAAGGCACATACCTCCCATGTGCCTACCTGTTGCATTTCACAGTTCGCCTAAAAGACCGCACACCTGCTTAGCGACACTTCACAAGTGGGATCTGCCGGGATGGCTGTTGGCTGCTGACCACAAAGACAGACCCACGAGATAGACGGAAAAACGAAAACGCCTGTGAAAGGTTCTCGGGTGACCTAAATTACCCCTCAGCCCTGGAAAGTACGGCGCGCCCTACACCACGAACGTGGTTTCGGGGCATCAAATACGCCAATTTTGACGGCTGTGTTTTTACGAAAGAAAAGTAAATGTCTACACGCACCTAATGTCTAATGCAATTCGCCATCACATCATTACCTCCTTTCTCGCATATCCAGTTTTGTTTGGGACTTAAGCACCATTTTGTGCAGCTCGAGCTACCTGCGCCGGCCTGCGCCACTTCGCGGCCGCGGCCGCCGCCTGCGCAGCGAACGCGTGTGGCTTCCGAGCTCAGTGCGCCTGTCGTGTGCGCGACGCGTTTTCGCGCCCACTGTAATTAAAAGCAATAAAAGTAGAGTGCCTGGAACGCTCCAGAACTTGAGTCGCGGCCAGCTGCCTCTCTTTCGCTGTGCTTCGTCTCGGGGGAGCTTGAAAGCTTACAGGGTACCCGAATTTGCTTGAGCCAGGCATGGTACTTCGTAGCGCAGCAGATGGGGCTCAGGCATCCCTCGCACTCGCTTACTGCTCCGACCAAGCAGGTAACTGTGGTAAGAAGGGATTCACGTTGGCATCGCACCGGTCGCTAACGTGGTATGACGTTACTGAAACTTTGTTATGCTGGAAATACATTGGCGTCATGGTTAGTGGCGCTACCGACGGGTCCCAATCTCCAGAACAAGCGTTCAAGTGCTCTTTGAAGCGAATTAAAATATATATTAAACGTTTGCTGTACCCACCACCTCGTGTTGAGTGTCCCTGCATACAGAGGAGGCCTACAGCAGGCTTTGTAATTTACAGACTTAAAATTTGGTGTCTCTGTAGTGAAGCTCCTTGTGAAGCTCCTGTGAAGCTCCTGTTTCTGCTTGCACTTCGCAGACTAGCTCAAATAAACTCACTTTTCGTCGTTTATCCGGGCGCTAAGGCAGCATTGATTTTATAACGCCCGAAAAAAAAAAAACTACCATGCGTGGTTTGACGTCACTGCATGCAGTCATGCAGTGACGACAATACAAGGTGCTTTGTGATTGGACGATGTCCAAGATTAGAATTCAAAACCGTTTAGGTTTTGTGAAACAACATGCTTGGCATCCGACATTATCGTTAGAATGACATTCGCGATACCTCAGTAATCGGCATACTGCGCTTCTGCTGTGTTGTCGACTGTAAAATGCCACAGATAAGCATACCAGCACGGCTTGGAATCGTAGCAATCACTAGCCGAGGCCTATACGCAGTGGATGAACGCCCTTTGCGTAACCGCAGACGCTCAAATAGGATCCGCTTTCACCCATCTTTGGAGCTTGCCTGGCTCGTGCATTTATCGTAAGAGGCGTGTTCGCATCAGACCAAGGGTAGACTGATTGGGGACTATGCCCACAATCCGTTGGTGCTTATGGCAACACCACGCCAACGAGAACTCGTCAGCGCGTCAGTGTCAGTCTTCACGCGTTCTGCGAACTCGCTCGTTGAGCAATGAACGTTACAGCACAAAAATGGTGAATGCCCCAAAAACAAATAAATCAACTTCAGAAAAAAGAAAAGAAAAAACTTTCACTGTGCAAAATTCGTACTTGCGACTTGCAAAAAACAGCACACCTGCATAGCCACTTTACATTTTAATTTAGTTTTAGCATTTCAAGCCGCTTAGGTGACTATTTCTTGCATAGCGCTCGTGCATTCAGCGTCCCCCGAATTCCCACAATATCTAATGCCTAGGGACTGCATTCCTTAGACGGAAAAGCGTTCGCAGATGTGGTCGTGCTGCTGACCGCTGTGCTAGTTCACACGGCACAAAAAGTGCTTCTTGCATCCTGCTTTTGTCTTTCTTTCTCGTTCATCACGTGTCTTTCTCCGAGCAAGTGTTGCCACGGTTACGGCGAGCACTTGTGCTTTTTTTTTTTTTTGCTGAATCACTTGCGCGGGCCGGGGACGCTCCGCGGTCGCCGTGAAGCACGCGCTCACGAGCGCTCGGCATTTGCTCGCTCCTCGAAGCCTTGGCCAGTTTTTTTTTTTTTTTGCTGAATCCCTTGCGCGGGCCGGGGACGCTCCGCGGTCGCCGGGAAGCACGCGCTCACGAGCGTTTGGCATTTTCTTGGTATTTTTTTCTTGCGCGGAGAACTTACGGCCAGTAACAACAGCTCCGCTGTTGAAAAAATTGGCGAAGCTTGCACCAAATCGCGCAAGGCTTGAACCATGGCGAAGCTGGAGGCCTCTTTTCTCTGTAAGCACTGCAGGACACACCACCACGCATTGCATTAGATTTGAAATAGTTTATTTACATGTTCCGTCTTCGCTTTTCACTGTAGTAGTATAGTGGTCATCAGGCACGTACCCAGGATTTTTTTTCGGGGGGGGGCCCAACCCAAGGTAACTTTTCTATGCAAATTAGGGGAGAGGGCGAGGGTACCGACCGTTACTAGTACAAACACGATGAACACCCAGTGTTTACCATAAAGGCGCGTAAACCTGCAAAGAGAAATGAAATTAAGTGTATCCGCTTTTGTGATGGAGGCGAAAAGCGAAAAAACTCGTGTGTTCGAGATTTCGGCGCACGTCAAAGACCCCCACGCGAAGTTTCCAAAATTTAAAAACGAACAGAAGTAATTAAAATTGTTACAGGAATAAATGCGTGCACCGCACATTCCCTCTGCTAATGTTAAGGCATGTTTACGGACCATCCTATACGTTATACGCAATCAAAGTCGGCAGAAACAGAAATGCATGTAGGCACTCGAGAGTTCAGATCTCCGTGGCAAACCTCTTGGGCTTCCATATTTTTCTCCAAACAAAACCTGTGACTACTAGTTATGAAAAAAAGGAAACAAAATGCTAGGTAAATCGGAGATGTCATACGCCTAATACCGGGTGTTATTAGCCTAAAACACACTCAGACTTCTACGTTTAACGGTCTGATATTCAAAGAGCCAACGATTCAGACCTCAGAAATTGCAGTATCAGACGCACTGGATTGCAGTATATGTAGATAACAAAACGGTTGCAAGCGTCAGCGCGTTAGCGCTTACCTTTGGAAGTTAAAGAAGTTTGTTATTTCCAGGGATGCGCCTTGTTGCTTCCTCGGCGTCGCAGCGTGCCTTGTCTTGTCCTTGCCCAGGGCAACGGCTCAGGATGCAAAGCGGGAATGAGTTCCTCTTCCATCCTCTCGTTAAGCCCGTTGGTGAAGTAAACTCGTTACTGTCTGCAGACACCTAGACGATACTCCGACATCGCGAGACTACGCTATGTCTAATGCGCCTCGTATTTACCTCATATGTACTTGGGGTTTTATAACCTCTCTAATACAAAAAAAAAAAAAATTCACAGTCCAATGGTGAAGCCGAAATTTCCCTCCGACAAAAGTCTGAATGGTGTCCGTCGAGATGTCCGGCCTGGGTTAATTTTCACCAATCACCCGCTGCGCACACCCGTCTCTCTCATGTTGACCACTGGCCACCTTGACCCTGCGTCCTTCCCTGCTCAAGCCCGGTGTTCTCGAGGTGTGTTCATAGGAATGCATCACGGGGTCAGTAAACCCGCCGTTGGGCACAGGAGCCATTAACCACGTACAATGGCTGTCAATCAACAATGCCGCTGTCACTGGCTTTAGTGGTCCGAAGGAATGCCGCCGGTGTCTCTTGCCGCCATACAACTATATGCGCCTTCACTTTGTCAGACAGTTGCAAGTTGGGAAAGTTGGTAGGTGTTCATACTTAATCACAGCGCGAAAGATGGGACCTTGCCGTCGTCGGGCTTTGTAACATTCTTGCGCTTCATATAGTGACCCAACTGCGGCATGTGAGGACGTCTATATGCAAGACGACGTGCAACACCCGCCGAGTGTCCCCAGCTCAGTTGACGCACCCCTAACTACCCAGAAACACACTCTCAACTCGGACCTCTCAATGACCGTGCTTCGTAGACTCGGCCAACCTCTTCCACCAGCAGAACCGTGAACAAAACAACCAGATCCAAATTCGGCTCATACCATCAAAATAATTAACGTCTATCATCGCCCAAACAAACCACTACCCTCTTTTTCACCCTATTTTGCCCGATCTCCTCACAAGGATCAGGCTACGCTGGTGTTGGGGGACTTAAATTGCCCCCACCCCCTTTGGGGGTACACTAAGGCCAGCCAAACGGGCCGAACCTTGGCCACTGCAATCAGTCAGGGCCGTTTTTGTCTCCTGAACGATTCCGCCTTACCAACCCGCCTCGGCAACTCTGTCGAACGCGACACCTCCCCAGACTTGTCGTGCTTACAGGGCACAGGCAGCCCTTCGTGGTCGCACCTACACGAAAGCCTCGGAAGCGACTATTCCATTATTGAAATCCGTTTGCCGTTTATACGGGCCCAACCGCATCCGGAATCACGCGTGGCTCTCACCGACTGGCATCGTTTCCGCCTGTCGGATCTCCCCACCATTTACCCAACTAATCCCGACGCTTGGTTTCGTGCCCTCATGCGCAATCATGACCGGCACACTAAATATGTTGCCCCCACAGCCGATGCCCCTTTCATAGACACCCATCTCGTGCACCTTTGGCAATCCACCTCGTGCACCACGATATCTGATCGCCGATTTTAAAATAAGCCCTGTTGACAACCCGTAGCACATTTTTTTACCACACTAACACCTACTTTCTCGCATGTGGAACTTCTTTTTAGCGACCAGATTGATTCGAAAGAGCAGCGACAAGCGGTTGCTACCGTGGTCTGCGCCGGTTCGAGCCGCTGAGTGTGCCGAGCTGGCAGGCGCGGCCGGCGTGTGCGTGGACTGTTTCCGTAGGCAGAAAATGCTTCACGATTGCCTGCTTTATCCATTTCTTGCGAACGACGCCCGTATACTATACACAATTCCGTATTTGCAGCCCTCGCCATCTCAACTCTCGTCCCTCGAGGACTCCCTCCGAACACTTCACCGCATCGCTGTGGGAGAACCCTCCTACGCCCGAAATCTCACCCGAGGAGAGGCAGTGCTGATACGCCAACTACAGGTGCGCGCGATATGGACGCCAGTGTTCGCAAAACACGTGTGCCCTGAGATATACCAGACAGACGCGTGTGCGGTGTGCGGCGGCGACCGAGCTACCATGAAGCACATGCTCTGGGAATGCCAACCAACGGACTCAACCGCGGATCCGCTACCACCGCGCCTGCAAAGTGCGGTAACCAGCACGGACTATAATCTACAGCGAGAGGTCGTTCAGCTCGCGCTAGCGGCCATCGAGCGCCAGCGGCCGAACCCGCTGCCTCCCCCCCCAGGAGGCCGGCGGTAGTAGGTAACCCTTTTCGCAGGCCAAATAAATATGTTGTTTCTCTCTCTCCTACGCCCCCAGCGCCACCCTTCTGGAACTCGGAATATACAATACTCTTGAAGAACGCATCACGTGCCATCGCCAGGCCCAACTAGAACGCCTGCAGACTTCTGCCCAAGGTCGTGCAATTCTCAGTACACTTAACTACCCCACTTCGCAACTGCCCCTCATACCACCGGAACTCCCTCTTCGGGCCACTTCCGCTAATTTACGGGTTGAGTCTTTGCCCCGCCACATGAACCCTGATCGACACCCTGCTCGTCGTGCACTGCGTGTTCAGGCCCTCTCCAAACGAATTAATTTTCTACTCTCCCATGGTTCCACCGTTTACTTCACTGACGCCAGCGACATCTCCTCAAACTCAACGGGCACGGTTTCATTTCTCCAACTCCCTTCTTTAGACATGCCACGATTTCCTTTCTTTCTCCACCGGATTCGACCTCCCTCGAAGAATACGCCATTGTCCTTGCAATAGAGCACGCTGACGCCAGTCTATATCTTCTCCGACTGTCAGTCAGCCCTTAGTGATTTTGCTAACCATGAGACCCACCCACACACCGCTGACTTCATCACTCCGATACTTGCATCGAATCCTCGGCCACGCTTCACACTGGTTTGGGTTCCTGGTCACGCTGGCATGTGCGGAAACGCCTTAGCAAACGCGCTCACCCGAGTACCTTTCCCGGGTGCGCCCATGTCCTGGCCAACCTTGTACCTCCCGCCGACGGTTTGTACTCAACACCGCGCTTCCCGCCGTTACCAATTACACGCCCAACGCCTATCAAGCACCTTGTACCCACCGCCCAGTTCCCGTCTAACTCGTGAGGCTGCATGCCTCATTCGGCAGGCTCAAACCTCTTCATTCCCCTCCCATCACATTCTTCACCGCATCTATCGGCGCCCAGGCCATCATTCCTGTCCCACCTGTTCTTCCTACCCATCCATCCCTCATTCTTATTGGGACTGCACCCCGCCATCACTTGACCCATCCCTCGCCTCCATCACCTCCTGGGAGCTCTGGCTGTCTCCCCCGCCGACAGTAAACATCCAGGCTGCCCAGGAAGCTCTCTACAAACACGTGCACCGGATCCGCACGGGCATTCTGGAGTACTACGTGGATCTGGCGAACTGAACTTTCAAATTATGACCTGGACTTAGGTCCTGCGGAAAATAAAAGTTTGTTCTCTCTCTCTCTCTGCGGCGAGCGCATTTCTTAACGGCAAACGCGAAAGCAGCGTTTCCACAAAAACCAGTGGAAAACGCGCTGTGAGTTCGGATCAGGGAAGGAAACGGTTGAGCCAACACCAGGCATGCATGGGCGATAGTATCCGCCGACGCCACGTCGCGCTAGGACAGAGGTATTTGTCGAATGTTCAAAGACAAAAAGTTTTCTTCAATTGAGTACGAGCCAAATCCGAACTTATCCTAATATTGCTCAAATTTTCCGCATAATTATTTATTACTTGTCGCCATAGATTGTCTCTAGTTGACATCTAAAACATGTCATTTAATAGTTTTGACGGCATTGCATTTAGGTCCGGTTCCAAACTTTCGTTTTTTTTTCCCTCAAATTCTCGTTAGGTGGATTCGGCTCATTTCGAAAAAAAAAAAACGCCTCAAATAGCTATCAAGCCCAGGATTTATATGGCGGCGCTTTAGGATGTGTACGAGGGGAGGTATGGCCCGAAATATTTCGGGGGGGAGGGGGGGGGTTTCTGGATACGTCCCTGGTGGTCATCGTCATAGCCATCTGTATCTCGTCTTCCTCATGCATGACTGGCGGACCCGGATCGTTTTGTCCGCAGGCTTTCACATTTATCCCAAGGTGGAACGCGTCGGCACGCGCTAGAAGCGGCGGCCACCGGCTTCGCGAACCGGGCGCCTGTAGCACGAGCTCTCTTGTGCTCGCCCCTTGAGGCGCGGACGCACGTGAGCTGTTTTCTTAGTATTTTTTCCGGGTACCACGCACAAGCCTGGACGACGCCGGGAGCTCCTCGTAAGGTGCGTGCTCACGTGCGCGGTAAACGGAGGGAGTAACTACGACCCGGGGTTTTCTGATGACGCCACACCTGCACACATTACGGCCTGCAACAACAACCCCGCTGTTAAAACGTAATCTGTAGTAAAATGAGATGATGCCACCCCATTTTCTTCTTTTTTTTATACCGGCTCCAATAACCGTGTTTTCCTCCTCCCTGCTTCGCGATTTCATCTCGGCCTCCGGAAGACATCCAGTTATCCCTCCCCTGCAGATTGTATCTGGTTCTTTCTTTTATCTGTCTATTCTCTCTCTCTCTTCTTACCATTGCGTCGCCACCGGCGCAGACAAAACCAGCCACGACAGCGTTTGGGCTCGAATTGATTTATTCCACCATGAGCGCACGTGAGCGCGCAACTCGAGAGGAGCGCCTGGAGTCGACCAGGCGTTCATGTGGGCTCGCGCCACGTGTGGAGCTTTTGTCGTAGTCGTCTTCCGCGCGGCGGACATTTGGCGCGCCAGTCGGTACAATTGTGTTATTTAATTAAATAGCCGTATCAAGTAAGGACCAATCCAAATTAGCCGGTATATGAGGCTAAGGGCCAATCCAAATTAGCCGGTATATGAGCCCACACTTTAAAAAAGGAAGAAGACGAGGGATAAGAACAAACACATTGAGGGCATCATCGTCGTCGTCATCATCATCATCAGGAAGCAAAACAAGAAACAGTTCCAGTTCCTCTCTTTTATGGATGCAGTCAACATGCAAGCACCCAGACAACAGAGCGAGGGCCCTGTGTTGATCGTGCGCGGCCTCCACCCCTACAAGGTCAACGCAGACGGGTTGTTCAACCTGCTGTGCCTATACGGGAACGTGGAAAAAGTGAAGTTCCTTGCGGGGGAGCCGGGAAGCGCATTGGTGCAAATGGCCGATTCTCTGGGCGCAGAACGGGCAGCGAAGTTGCTGCACAGCGCCGAATTCTTCGGCAGCGTGGTGCAGGTATATCGCACGACGCTCGATTCCGCCGACTCCAGCGAGCCGCTGTTCAGGCTTGCGGACGGCACGGAGTCGCTGAAGCACTACGCGTACAGCGACTACAATCGATTCAGCACCTCCGCGGATGCTGCCAGGAACCACATCCGGCCTCCGTCACGGTGGCTGCACTTCTTCAACGCGCCCGCCAAGATAATCAGTTACGACATTCGCGGGCTACTCTCGCTTCTTGGCTGCTCCGCGCCGGAATCGATCACGGTGTTTGCCTCCAAGACAGGATTCACCACCTCTGGCCTCATTCAGTTCGAGACAGCATCGGCTGCAGTCGAGGCTGTGGTCGCCTGCAACCACGTGAGACTTGTGGACGACTGCGGCAGTGCCGGGCTCGTGCTCAAGCTGAACTTCTTCCCGCGCAAACACTAGAATACCCACGGTGACTACCCGGGGCGTTGAGTCGGCACCAGTAGCGTACGTGTGCATCATGGACGATCATGTCCTGACGCAGAGGCTTCGGAAGTGTTGCGCAGGACGGGTGATTGTTGTTTCTGTGATTCTGGAAACCAGTGCTTTTTTTTCGGATGTGAAATAAATAGGTTTTTCCCGGACGTCGGCCTTGGCGTTTCTAACTGAATTTTTATTCACCCAGTTCAACCATCCTACATAAAGCAAAGGAAATTTGGAATCCTGGATCAGGACGAATTTTTTTCAACTGCGAAATTTCCAAGAAGGCTGCAGAGATTTCCCTTGTAGCCGTACAGCTGCATTTTAGGTGTATGTCTAAATTTCCTTCGCAGAAACTTAACCCTTATGGATTTCCCTAAATATGGTCAACCCCACATAATGTACTAATTAAGGTTATTTTGTTGGTAACGGAGGAGCAATCACACCCTCTGCGTGTTATTTGAACAGCACTTGCAAGCGCCTTAGCACATACGGCTGGCATCATGCATAATATAATAATATAGAAATAATTTACTCTTCCCTACTGAGAGTGAGAGGGAAAAGTACTCCCAGCCTGCACCCCAAATGTATCGCAGGTAGTACCCCTCTTTACAGGATCCGTAGAACTGATAGTAATGTGTCAGTAACAAGTTACAAGAATAAAAGAAATCGCACATTTGGAATTCAGAAACTTGGCAGACGAGTCGTACATTATGGCAAAACGACTGATGTCACGTCCGTCATCTGTATCTACGTGAAATTTCTGTGGTGCCAATAATACCCTCCCGAACTTGCTTCGCTTGATTTGGTCATGTCTGACATTCGAAATCGGTCGATCACAGCTGATAGCCTACTGCCCGCCATAAATTACAAATACGGCACACCTGGAGCTTGTACAAACAGATGCCACTGTTTTCGAATGCACTGGAATCTACTCAGTCACCAGTGGTCTTTGCAAAGCAGTGTAGAGCTGTCTGACAGCCTTAGCAGGGCCTGCCGACGGACGACAGTGTTCCATCGGTTTCGTGAGAACTTTTGCCTCTTTCATCGCCTCCCAGTAACCCCACAGGGCCTCGGGCCTCTTTCTAAATAAAGTCATTAATTCATTCACTCTTTTTAGTTTTAGATCCATCATTCGTCAAATACTTAGGTACCCACATCAACTAGGATTTAACCTGGTACCACCCTATTAGTTACGTCACTAATGCAGGAAATTGTGTCCTTGGCTATTTGCATCGTAACATTTCCTTGGCACCATCCATTGTTAAATTATTCGCTTTACCTACCACGGTGGCTGAGTGGCTAAAGCATTATGCTGCTCAGCACAAAGATGTAGGTTTGATCCCAGCTGTGGTGGCTGCTTTTTTGGTCGAGGTGACAATCGGAAACATCCGTGGCGAGCTTTCGGCGCACGTTCAAGATCCCCAGATGGTCAAAATTAATCCGGAGCCGTCCACTACAGGCGCCTCATAGCCCAGGTAAAGTTTGGTGCCTTAAACCCCACAATCCCAATCAATCAATCAATCAATCAATCAATCAATCAATCAATCAATCAATCAATCAATCAATCAATCAATCAATCAATCAATCAATCAATCAATCAATCAATCAATCAATCAAAATTACGTGCTTACAAAACACTCATTATTTCAAAACTAGATAATGGCAACACCCACCAAGCCAACTTTTGCGACGCGCTTGAATCAGTTACAAAATCAGGAAACCAGGTTCATCCTTTCCGAGTATTTGTATAACTCGAAGCGTTTCGGCACTAAAATTGCAACTTTGCCTCCCTCACCTCACCTTCCGTTGAATAATAGCACGTCTGTCTTTTCATCCCCAATTCTTTTGTTGTTCGGCCCCAAATAACAAGTTAATCTTACCTGTTCCACGAGTCTCGTGCCAGTCATTGTAACGTTGCTTATCTGCCGAACACCCACACCACAACACTTTCCAGCATTCATTTTTCGTTAAGCAGCACACGACTCGAAAGACCTTCCTGCCATCATTGCCAATACCATTGAAAGCAATCGTTTAAGGGCTGCCCTAGAATTTTATCCTGTTATGTAACCCTTATTGTACTGCACTAGAAGAATTTCATCCTGCTATGTAACCCTTATTGCTTGTACCTTTACCCTCTATTCCGCCTGCCATTTTGTTTGCCCACCCCTCATGCGATGCCCCTGAAAGGGCCCTGGGGTGTCAATAAATAAATAATGAAATGATCTGGTTTTACTCAAAACCAGTATTTGAGTTCAGTGAATCTTGTCGTAGCGATGTGATATATTTTTTCTGCAACTGCAGTTGAGAATAATTGATGTCTATCCAGGAAACATGTGCAAGCATTGATCATCACCATAAGCCTGCTTGTGTTCACTGCAGAACTACAGTGTACTAGAACAACTCAATATTCTGGAACATCCAAGCAACTAAGGTATAAGCAAGACAAAGGGCTCTCCTACATTACTCCAGCTATTGCTGTCTTGCAATGCCGCAGTCCATTCTTTGCCTCTGAATTTTCTGATTCCTTCCCTCTGCCATGTGTCAGGGTACCCCCGGAGAGGGGATGCACCAACCCCCCCCTCCCCCCCCCCCCCCCCCAAAAAAAAAAAAACGTGAAAGACAAGAACAAAGGAACAGAAATTTGCAGTGCGCGGCACGAGCGCACCAATGAGCGAACGCCAGCGCCAAAACCCCGAGGCACCATGATGATGATGATGATTAGTGGCTTTCCCTTTAAATCGGGGCGTCGGTTGTCAGCAACCGGCTTGCCTGTTTTATTACGTTTACTTGCCCTACTCCCAGCTAACCTATAGATTTGCTTCCTCCCTCCCGGCCATCTCTCCCTCTTTTCTGTTTTAAACTCATCGCCCCCACCCCCCTTTTTAAGTGCTAATGCACTTCTTAAGCGACCCTGAACCTGCGTCCACCGGCGATGTCCGCGCACATGGAGATGGGCGCGCGCAGCCTGGACGCTGACATGGCACATACCCTGGCCACGTGGGGGATTGGCCAGGAATATCCTAGTCTTCCTTGGCAACGGGGGGAGATCTATGGGCGCGCGCTGCCTGGCCGCTGACATGGCACATACCCACGTGGGGGATTGGCCAAGAATCGGGCGTGAGAAGGGCTAATGCACCTGCTTAAAGGAGTACTGACACGAAATTTCAAAGCTGAGATCCGCTCTAGCAATCAAGTACAACGACAACACAAATAGGTGTCTGTGAATAAATGCATCTTTCTTACTTTGTAGTTGTGTGTGTGTGTGTGTGATCTCTCTTTCGCGAACATTACCGAACCGCGCAAATTCAACTCGTGCATTCGCACTTTCACATTCTTCCCCTCGGGGAAATGCGGGGAATTTTTTCTCCCCTCGCTGTTCTAAATTCTCGTCCGCGTGATTACTCCGCCTGCGTACCGATCCCTTCCCTACTTTTCCTCCACCACCACTCCAGTCGCCTCTTCGTCACCTCTAAATATGGCAGCGCGCTCGTCGGCCAATTAGAGAACGCCGCGCAGGATACCAGTGGCGTGACGACCATACATGAACATGGAAAAGGCAAAGAGCCAATGCCAATGAGAGTGCGCCACGGGAAAGCCCAGAGGGGATAAAAGCGGGGCGCACAAAGAGAACCGGGAGGCAAGAAACCGAAGAAACCAGGAAACGGTAGGAGCACGTGCGCTTCAAGGAACGAGCCATGGGGACGCGGCCAGGCCATCGACCATGCCATCCGAGTCTGAACGGGAGCGGGCCGACTTCGCATCGGCACCGTCATCCTAGGTGCACCACGGACCTGTGTCTTCGTGGCCCCAGCGGTCGGGCCACGAAGACACAGGTCGGGAAACAGCGGCCAACGTCCACGCTCCGTCGACGTTCGTCTCGACGGCCCCAAAAGGCTACGTTCGTGCCGAGCCTACCTGGGACCTCCAGCGGCAGCGGCTACCAGGCGGTAGCCACCGATGAAACCAGTCGGGACGCGCGGAGCCCACGCCGTCAATGGAGTGACCGCGCGCATCGAACGCCGGCACCGAAGCGGGACGAGGACGGCTACCACCGAGTCGCGGCCACGCAACGGGTGCGACACGTCAGCGCCGACGACAGCGGGATAGGCCAGTACATTATAGGGACATAGTTGTAGGACACAACTGAGGAGTTTTGGTAGGAGAGACTTTAACTAGGACTTGATGTAATTAGGTGGATTTTGAATAATTGGGTAGAACTTTATTGTGGAGACTTTTTGGGTTTTGGTGTGAATTGTATTTTGAGATATTTAGTTAGGGGTTGAATTTTGAATTGTTTATTGGCCGAGTGCTTATTTATTATTAAGTGGTTTGCTTTAGGGATTTTTCAAGTGTGTATTAAATGTTCGTTGTGTTAAACCTGTCAACGGCTTTCCTGTGTCCATCTCTCTGAGCTGGCAAAGACCTCACCATCCGTTCACGTGACACCCTCCATTGAGTTAGTGAACTGGCCTCATTAGAAAAAAATAAATGTGCAGGAGACAGCATTTCTAAGTTGGTGATCAATGTTGGCCTCGCTTTGGCCAATGTACGGCATGATCAGCCAATGGTTAGCTGCCGGTAAAGGCTGCTTGGGGCAGTGGCAAAGTTAATGGGAAATCCTTGCATCAGGCAATGAATGCACTAGCAAGCAAACAAGTGCCAGCATTTTGGGGGAAAGTTAAGGTCATTACACTTGCAATTAAACGAACTCTGCAACACTTGCGATAAAAACTTTCTATCTTTCACTTCTGAAAGCACTATGAAAGCTGCACTTATTGCCAGCATGGAGCCATAGATTTTCATACTAATATTAGTATGAAACTCTATGCATGGAGCGGCACTGTGCGATTTGCTCATCGCAGCAGATCTGCCTTCTGTTTGCATTTTGCTTTTGTGGTGATTGTTTTCAAAAGTGGCCATCGAGTGCGTTCACTGCAGCAACAGAAAGGAAGTCCGCCAATGGCCACTAAGTCGCTCTAATGACATAATTGGAGTGCTCCGAAAATGCCAAGATTGGAGAAGAGGGAAAAATCTTTTGAGTTAGTTTCTAAGCTATCTGATGGGAATAGAGAGGTAATTCTGGGCTGAGGTATTTTGCGACCCTTATTCTAAGTACTGAATGTGTTTGTTGACTCTGTTCTGAAAGCACTAAAGATTAAAAATTAAAAATAAAGTGTTGCAGGGTCCCTTTAAGACTGGAAGGCGCGCAGCAATGGTTACATGTTGAAACAGTTCAAATGACAGTGCAGGAAGGAAGATGAGGGGGGGTTGTCAACCATCAATGCTGTTCGAGCTGCTAATCACACTTCACTGAGAAGACACTGCCACTCTTGCCTGGATGGGCACAACAGCAGTTTATGCGGTGGTGGTGGTGGTGGAGTGACATTGAGAGACATTTACGACAAAATCTGGAACTAACATCGGACGTACATCATGTTCTACAACGAAAAGAATGTGTTTGAAGATTCAGTAGCCAACAGCCTCAATAGAGGTTTAGCACTCTCGTGAAACTTGCAAGGTTCCGCTAACTTAAACATTTAACGTGTACACAGAAACACAACAGTCGAATTAATATTCATACACAAGTGACCAGGTGTTTGTTATGAAGGGTATTAAAACACCTCCAGTAAGTACATTTTGTTAGTATAGCAAGGTAGCTTTTACATGCGCTTGATGGTTGAAATGTTTAGGACTTCAAGAGTTTCAATCAGCACTGGTACAATCTTAGCCAACATTCCATCATTCTTTCAAGCGTTAAGTTTTCATTTCAGTCAACCAGCTTGTGCGTTCTCTGACCAGTGCGCTTGTGAGAAAACAAAACGGTTGCTGTGGGAATTGTGTCGGCAACAAATTGAAATCTAATCTGCACATTCACCCCTGCATTAAAAGGAGTAACCTGGCGGGTCTTTTGTCATAGTTTCAAAAAGAACCTTGGCAGAGCACTGCTGAGCACATCAACGCACAGCAACCACCTCTAGAAAAAAAGTGAAAAGAAAAACCCTTCAACATAGCGAATGTTTATTATCATCGTCAGCTCACATTTCTACAGGAAGGAAATGCCACCATTTTCTAAAACAACGACAACAAATGGTACAGTCAACGCAAAAGTAGACGTCAACGAATCACATTTAGCAAAGGACTGGTCCTCCTATTCCCTAACACACCACCACCTATGGTTAAAAGGAAGGGTGATGTGCTGAAATGAGCAGTACAATAAAGTGCTCCGTGCACTGCCACGTATATTATCACAGCTTCAAAGGTCACTTCAGGCTCTACAAGATGGCGACGCAAACACTGCTGCAACAAGCTTCGGGAAAAACACAATAACGAAAGATCCACAGCACTCTCGGAAATTAGGAGATGAACAATATCTGCTACTTCCGATGACTTCACAAAAAATTGTGTCCACCCAAGCTGCACTTAAATGATGAGAGGTTGGGACGCAGGCCTCATCATAAAAATGACCTTCCACAATGCCACTCCCCCATGCCCCTGTGCATCTCAATATATTGGGAACCTGCCGTATATATTGCCGCCAAATTCAAACAAGTTGTCTGTGCTCTTCACAAAGTACTAAGAAAATGCAGTGGTTCCTGAGAACGCAGTCCCCCGAATTCCACCAGTGAAGCACCAGTGTCAGTTCGGTAGCTTCGCCCAGGCGTTTGCCAACATAAGTGTCGCAAAAGACGAAGTAACGAAGAGTCCGGCTGGAATGGATGACATCACCCACCAACTCCTTCCTGGGGAAAAAAACAGAAAAACAGAAATAGAAGTACATTGCATTAGGCCAGGGCTTATTAAGGGATCACACACATGGTTACAGAGCATGCATCTTTGAGTCCTCAGTACGAACAAAGTGGAAGTACACCAGGAGTAAGCATCATGTACCTTTAATGCCATTTTACCTGGACTGTAAGTCTGGTATAGAAAAGAAAAGGAACAGCAAAAAGGCAAAAACTTAAAAATGGGAACCAAGTGTGCTGGTTGGAATTGAGGGTCAGCAAATGAAACGCCAGCAAAAAGAAAAGCTACAAGTACTTTGAAGACCAATAAATGTTCAAACCAGGGCTGGACACAACAGCCATATCACTCTGCCCCCAACCTCCGACTGTGATGCCTAAAATGCCGGGAAATGTAATTTTGTGTGCGCAGACATTTTTGGCATGGATGCTACAAAATCGAATTTATGCGCTCTCAATACCAGGGATGGGTGAATGGTGAATTTGAGGTTCGAAATGAATTCGAACCAAATAGTGCCTTTCAAATTTCAAATCGAATAGTTCGATTCGTACACATTACAAATTACAAAGAAAAATTACCGTAATTACCCGATTCTAACGCGCCCCCGATTCTAACGCGCACCCGATTTTCCTGGCAAAAAAAAACCGAAAAAACTTGCACCTCCGATTGCAATGCGCACGGAACTTTGTGAGCCAGAAAAACGAGTGCGAGAGAAACGGGCGATTTATTTCTCGAAGTAATCTCACTCATCTCACTCCTCGTCACTCCCCGCTGACCACGGCGTCCTTGGTGCCGTCAAGCGCGTTCGCGATGCCACACTTCTGAAGGAACGTTCAACCATGATCAATGGGATCGTGGCCCACGCCTCGCACGCACATCCCACGAGCTTCTCCAGAGGCGCACGCTTATGCCGACCGCTCGTTTTGAACGCGTGAGAGCCGCTGCTGCCATTGCTGTTACCAAGCGCGCAAATGGAACGATTTGACGATTTGTGTGAACGCCGATAGAAAAACCTAGGCCCCTGTGCTTCCTGCATCCGAAAAAATGTTGCTAAAAGCTTTGGCGCCATCTTGAGATGGCGATGGCGATGGGTGGGACAAAATTTCCGCTGTTTCGGCAGTTTAGGTTTCGTATCCAATTCTAACGCGCATGCGATTTTTCGACCTATTTTTCCGGAAAAAAAGTGCGCGTTAGAATCGGGTAATTACGGTAGCACATTGTGACCAGACTAAGAATTACAACTCATGTAGGCACAGCACTTTGTGAAACTATTAACACGTGAGTATTTATTCAGAAATTACATGCACAGCTTTCCTCTACTGTGTTCACAAGTTTCCATGAAGAAATACTTGTTGCTCCACAAGCTCCAACCTCCGGGGGGAGAAATAGCTCCCGCCGGCTGCTGGCAACATTTCCTGCATGCTGTCCAGATCGTCCTCTCACTCCTCGCCTGCATGGCAGGAATTGAAAGGTACTTTTGTGCCACTTTGGCCAGCGCTGGGTGAAGCCAGCTGCCACGGTGCCTTCACCGCTCCAGAAGGTTTTTAAGACCGTGGGAGCACAGGGGCACACAAGTAGTGTGTCACTTGTCTGTCACAGCTCACGCAGTGAGCTGCCGTAATTTTTTTCTAATTTACTAAATTCTCAGCAGATACTGAAAACAATGTAAATACAAAAGTGATGGGCCTACTTAGATCAGAAGATTTATATTCAAGCGGAATTAGTAGTCGCCAAAATAGAAAGGCGGCACGCAGTTGGCTCCAGAGTTATGAGCGCTACCTAGAAGCTCCACTAAAGAAAGAGTATGGTAGCCACTAGTAGTACCTTTGGCCGTAGCCAACCAAAGTGCAAGTTACGGGCCACCATTTTGAACAGTGTTCCACTAATTTCGTATCAAATTGGCAGTACAAGTGCACCGGCTTGGTGCCGCTATGTTGTCAGCGGTGTCATTTTAGTGCCGCCTTTGAAAGGAAAGTGTGATGGTGGCTGAGAGCTCATCCAAACCTCTATTCAAGGCAACAACTTTGCACTGGTGATAGGAATATCCATGTTGGCAAGGTCTGGCGACAAGCCTGGAATGACATCTTGGAAGGCTTGACCGAAAAGCCTTGGCTTTTGGCTGCCAATTCGGGAGAGCCAAATAATTAGAAAATATCAAATACCTGCATTCGGGTCAAAGCGAATAATGAATAGAGAGCAATTCGATCGAATATTCGACAACACCGAATATTCACCCATCTCTACTCAATGCTGAGGTTCAAACCAATGCCTTGCAGGCGGAAAGGTGGGGATCCCCACAGCAGTGCCATGAATACAATGCCAGTTTGACAGCACGACACTGCAGCTTCCCGATATACAAGTTTCACAAAATATTCGAACATTTCAGGCATATTTCTGTGCTGACAGAAACACAGAAGAAGTAGAGTTCAAGCGCAATCTGCATGACCTGCAAGTTTTTTTAGTTAATTATTCTTCTGAAAGTCTGATGGCCACATCTAATATTTTGGACAAACGTTTGCATAAGCAAAGCTGATACTATGGCAGAAGGTCACTTCTGATGTAAATAAACCATTTATAATGCTTCGGCCAATCCCCTAGTGTGGACACGTGCTACACCATAGCTCATGCCGATTACGAGATTGTGGTTGCCGACTATCATTGGCATCGTCACTTCGGTTTAATCTTCCCGAGCAATTCTTTTTCTGAACATCCGTAGACCAGAAGCATTGCAAAGTTCTATGGCCATTCCCACCTCCTCAGCTAACCCCTTATGACATGGGCCTTCTCATAGCCAATGTGCATGCACTTTTGTATGTGTCCCACACAGTCATACTCCCTTTGTTTTGTTTTTTTTCTGTTTCAGACTGCACAGAGATGGTGCACTTGTTTTGGGTGCAACAAGCTGCAGATTCCTATTCCATTGGGATTATTTATCGATGAAGTGCTTACGCTGGTCTAATATGTCACTCTTCTGTGATGCTCAATGATTATTTCCAGAATAAAAGCTTATTTATCGGAATGCCAGCACACATGCATGCAATAGCACAAACTCAACGAATCCTCTTTAACACAAACAGATGACAAATTCGCTACTGAGGAGAAGGATCATGAAGTGTCATTTTGCTTTGCTGTCTGCTCATCCACCCCTGTGTCTTATGAGCAGAGGGCCAATGTTGCTGATGATGACTTGTGGCATCATTATCATCATCACAAGCCTGTTGATGTCCACTACAAGACGAAGACCGCTCTCATGTTCCTCTCTCAAGCTGTTCTTGTCTAGCGACGCACTAGTCCCATCCTTGCCTTCGAATTTCTTTATTTCATCCGTCCATCGGTTTAAGTTAACCAAACTTTTTCTTGAAGCCAGGCATAGAATCGTCCTGTACTAAAAAGAAGAAAGCCTCTACATGTCTCTTTAGAATCTACCAAGGGAATTCTAAATGTCTAGTAACTTCGGACGCTGCACTTAAAAGAAAACTGAATGACTTTGGGGCAAGATGCAAAGCCTTAGACCATGACTGCCTTGTTGCCTTCACCCCTCAAATGTTCAGCTTCTGCATCTTCCCCCTGATAGTTTCTGTGGTGAGACACTTGCAGGCATTCTCTGCTCGTTTCAGTATCTAACTAGTCAGATTACCACACCAGTCGATTCCTCGCAGCAGCACGTGCCATCACTGTGTTGTGCCCATGGGCAGGTTTCTTGCATCCCATCCCCTCAAAGATAGCATGCTTATGCTAATTCCCTTTACAACATGAAACAGACCTCACTGACCATGACGAAATGCGTCAAATGCATCAGATTTTATATTTGTGGGGTTTAACATGCTGACACTACTCAGGTGGTGAGCAGCGCCGCAGTCAACAGGTCCGGATTAATTTTGACCACCTGGGGATCCTTAATGTGGGCCAAAAATTCAGCGCATGGGTGTTTTTGCTTTGGGCCTCTGTCACAAAGCCGGCCGCCGCAGCCCAGATTGAACCCGTGTCCTTGGGTTCATCAGCACAACACCATAGCCACTAGCCAGATCCATCAGAACAATCAGTACAGGTGTGTTACACAAGCCAGGAGCTGCTGCCCTGGATCAGTCAGTAGTGCCTTCGCTTCGAGTCCATGGATCAAAAGAGAACAGGAAATCAAGATCCCCCCCCCTTCCTACCACAAGGTGAGGTTGACTATCCAAAGGTGACAGTCGATCACATTTGATTGGCTGATCGTGGTAACAAGTGTCGTGCTCACAGCAGGAGAGGTGATTACAAGTTGGCAGTTGTGCTCAAGCAAACCGCACCGTGGTGGCATTCCGCAAAATGCTGATTTTTGCATTGATTTTCACGATTGAAAATAGGGGGTGCAAAAGAAAATTGAAAATTTATGGCTATTGTTGGGGAGGTGCATTCATGATTTGAGTGTGTCTTCTACGCAAGCCAATACAGTGTCTTACTCTGTGGTCTGAACTTGTTGTATGCAGTGTACTGCTGTTGCTGTGGGAGCGCAGTAATTGTGGTGCAACTACACCTCCAAATGCTTTAATGTTTCAACTAGTCTAGCAAATGGCTAAGACAGGTTAATCAAGCAAAAAGCTTAAAATTGCAACAGTGCGATTTAAAAACTCAAAGCAAATGTGGACTTGTTGTCCCTTGGTGTCGCGGAACATCAAAATTAGTGAAACACCGCATATACCGCGAATATTTTACACTAGGTTGGCTTTCAAGTCATTGGCTGGAAATACACAAGGCAGGGACATAAAAACACTGCCTCCCTCACAAAATTTCCAAATATTTGGCTGCAGCCGCATTCTGAAAGTAAACCTTAAAATACATTAGCGTTTTATTCGTGTTACGGTAATGAAACCGTCATGCACTCTACAAACCAGAATGCCCTCACCACAGAATTTCACCCTCATTTCACACAACGGACTTCTGGAAGCATCATACAAGCTGCGATGCTCTAATGGAGGCTAGATTCTAAATTTTTGTAAGATGAGCCAGTCTTGTTCTAATTCCCTAATGTAAACACAGCCCCTCTAAGAAACTTGTAACTATTAAGTCAACGCAAGAATAGTTGTTCTCCGATGCCTCTCAAGAACCACGATAACAGGAAGTTCAATTAAAAGTGGAGAACGTCAGTGGCTAAATCTGTTGCATCTTGCTCCAGCCTTTTGCTGAAACAATCTTTCACATATGTGCAGGGCATTTAAAAAAAACTTGCAATGCCCACTCCTTTGCAGGCATTTT
Organism: Haemaphysalis longicornis; assembly: GCF_048455015.1. Classification (NCBI taxonomy): domain Eukaryota; kingdom Metazoa; phylum Arthropoda; class Arachnida; order Ixodida; family Ixodidae; genus Haemaphysalis; species Haemaphysalis longicornis. Next base: position 97,986,982 of record NW_027526361.1, on the reverse strand, counting down.
CTTTTTTTAAATGATTGTTTGTTCCTGTATATTACCGGCACCTTCGACCAACAGAGAAGTCGAGTCGGCCTTTTAGCTTTACATCAAAGCTGCTTTCGTAGGATGTGGTACTATATTATGTTTCACCCTGAATTAGTCTCCGACAGGGACTGGTTCAAATAAAACAGTTCCTCATGAACTTCCCTCACGTTGCAGCCCACAGCAAGCTGTGTTCTTTGTGTAACAGATTTAAGGTAAACTTGGCAGAGCTCAGAAATGAACCAATCAAGCTGTTGATGTCGGGCAGTTATTGTCAGGTGTAGTGTATGCACAGGAGGCATGCTATGCATGCAAAAAGGTACAGCGTTCCCGTCAGAAAAGATCCAATGCCTTGGTTGTTTCATCCCCTCAGGTGCCAATTATTTTAATTAGGGGACACTGCTGCAATAACCGAAAAAAAAGAAAAAGGTCACGCTTTCATGCAACCTCCACAAACACTAAGGGTCAGCGGGCTTCAGGCACACCAAACGAACGGCACTCCAACCCTGAGCTTCGGCAGCGGTTCTTGTACAAACGATTCGTCGTTAGCCAATCTCGTTAGCAAAATCATTAGTGCCCACCAGTTTATTTTCCTGGCATCCATGCAGGTGTGTTAGACTCGTGCCTTTCCACCTGAACAGAAGAAACAAACAAAACAGAACAGAATGGCTCACGAGCAATTAGCAGCCACTTAAGTTCTTTTTTTCTTCTGCACCGTTTTATTCAGCTGGGGTGAGAATTCAAAAAAAAAATAAAGTCATGCAGGAACCTTCATTTCCGAAACTCGCAAAACCATTCAAAACGAAACACACAAAAAAGACAAGAGGCAACTGACGGATTTGCGTGTTGGCGTCTGGTGTTGGGGTGACATCTAAATGCGGTCAGTAGACTTCGTGTTTGATCAGCAAAAATTTAACTTTGCATGCTAAAGCTAAAATTAATGTAGAAGCTGAAGGTACGTGGTGCGGTTATGTTGATCGTACCAAGCTAAAACAGTTTCGAAGTGCAGTGGCAAGCACCTTCAATCCTCTTTCGATGTCACAACTTGGCGTAATGGGGAAATACAGTAAGTGCTGGTTATTTAGTACTCTGCTTAACATAAAATGGCTGTGTCAGCCAGTAGCACAGAAAACAAGAATAACGTAAGCACTGTTGTAAAACCATGCCTTCTCAAGCATTGATTTTTACACTCTAACAGCGCATGTTAGAGTGTAAAATCACTCTAATATGCAAATCACTCTTGGCATATGACTGGCATGAAGTACATTGCCGCTGAAGATCTTTCTGTCTTGATTGCCCCCAGTGTTTTCAGAATGCTTTCTGTTGTCTCCGAGAGCTTCCAAGTTGTCTGGACAATAGATATTAACAGAATTACCGTATCTACTCGAAAATAACGCGAGGTGTTTTTCCGAAATCCGTAGTCAGTCTGAAAGTCATACCCCGCCTTATATTCGAATAAATACGGTAATTATATATACATAAACATGTGGCGATTTTTTTTTACCCCCCAAACTGCACCCTTGGCTTATAACCGTGACTGCCTTATAATCGAATAAATACAATACTACCAGTAACTGAAGATAACAGTTTTTGAAGAGGGTAGCACTTTGAAGACCGGAAAATGCGTTTGAGAAAATTTTCCTTGTCTAAGCAGCTGTTGTTTGTGGGTGAATTCTTCACTTTTCGAAAAACTAAGTAAAAAATAAGGGGAAGAAGTTTGCTCAAAAGCACTCCTGTGATCTAAAAATTTTCGCTCTTGAAACTACCAGTGCAATACTGAAAACCTCAAGTCTCCCATGGATGTACAAGAATGTGAAAACATGCGACGGCTTAGGCACATGACTGACACAAGGCGACTACTGGTTCAAGATGAACAATAAGGTTGGATTAAAGCAGCTGATATTGATGAAGCCAGACAAAGCTGCAATTATCGCAGCCAGGTTAGAATAATGAAGCTGAGCCAATCCTCAAAAGCATACCCCACGACAGCCAGCTTTAAATGTCACTGCTGCGACTACAGGCTTCTAAATGACTGCACCGATAAAATGCCCCACGATGCCGAAAGCTACCACCGCTCATGTTCTGTAAATCAACCTCCAAAACATGCAAGGATCCACAACTGATAATTCCAATCCAGCAAGATAAAATGGAGATCAATGAGCATCTGGTTCTAAAAACAGCTTCATTATGAAATAAATTTGAAGATGCTGGATACTATAATAAAGTGTAATTACCATACTAACACGAATTTTGATATTGAAAGCCAAATTTTCGATATTGAAATTTTGCTATTGAAATTTTGATTTTGACATTGAAAGCTGAATTGATAGCTGAAAGCTGCCTGGACTGTGTTATCACGAAACTCCCTACTTCCATAAGGAAGGAATACACATGCAACTGGATGTGATTTAATTCTAGACCCTTCGTCCTATAAGTCTCCCTCGTTGTTAGAAACACGGTGCTGCTTGGCAACAACACTCCTGCAATGCCATTGGTTTTGCTTAACAATGTTCTTCTAGAGAGCTAAACGAACTCATCGACTAGAGAACTAAATCAATTCATAGTGACCTTCTCTGAAATAGTCAATTATACATTCTTAAACTTTTTTGCACGAAGAAAGAAGTATTTCAGGAGGGGAATCCGCTGGGCTGAGACAGCGCAGATGGGCATGCCGGCACGGTAATGTCACTGTTTGGCGAGGAGGAAATGCAGCTTGCGGAGCAGCACAACAGATGACGCGTCAAGCGCGTTGCCATAGTTTACGTTCTTCTACGGACGCGACGCACAAAAATCGCAATATCATCGAATATATTGTGAAAATTGCCAGATTTATTTCTGTAAAATAAATAAATTGAAGTGCTGGACATTCGAGCAGCAGTTATTAATAAATACTGCCCCAGTTATAAGTCGCACCGCACTTGAAACGAAGCACTAGAAGGAATCTCGGAGCAGACGACATCTCCCGATGCCGCTTCTCGCCACGAGCGGTTCTTTCTCGCCGCTCTCTCCTTTTGCGGGCTTCTTAGATTTGTGCACGCTTATCATGTTCCACAGGCAGGGCGGGGAAGTTAGGACAGTCTAAATATGAACCAATGGCATAGAGGTTAAGAACCATCATTCACTGGAGCTCGTCACGCCTAGCTTCTCAACCATGTTTTTTTTTTATTGCAAGTTTCGTGTTCTAAAAAGAAATCACGATCCCTTCGTCTAGCGACAACGATGTTTGATACGCGAAGATTTCTTCAGCCGCAAACCGACTCAATGAAAGTCCAGTCGCGCGAGGGATTCTCGGCGTCATCTGCCCATGACGGCAGCCGGGTATGCACTGACTGACCTTGAACCGGCAAGCTTTTTCGAAAAACGCGCTGCGCTCGGTTTCTCGTGACAGAGGGCGCGTCGGTGCCGTGCCCGGCGCCGTGACTTTATCGCGCCGCTGGGGCAAGCCCTGTTGCGCCTCCTCAATGCTTCTTGCTCCGTGCTCTTTTGCAAACACGGCGCCCTTGCAATTTTTGTTAACTTGTTCAGAGATAGCAGAACTGCACCTGTCGGAAACAATGTCATAATGCACATTCACGCCCTGCCCAGCCCTGGTTTGAACAATGCTTTTAATGGCGAAATGCAGACAAAGCACATGGGTTAGCAGAGGCCAGACAGACATCCACCTTATGGCGTTCCTATTGCCTCAGATGACAGCACAAATTTGATGATTGTGGGCTTTAACTAGCCGAAGCCACAAGTGGGCTATAAAGCGAGCCGTAGTGGAGGGCTCCAGATTAATTTCGACCACCTGGGGATCTTTAACGTGCACCCAAGTTTCGACATATGGGAGTTTTCGCCTTTTGTCTCAATCTGGAAAGCAGCCATTGCAGACAGGACTGAACCCGCGTCCTTAGACTCAGCAGCACAACGCCTTCCCCTGAGGACAGCAAAAATTGGCTGGATCTTACTTACTACACAATTTTTTTTAACACCAGCTTTGCGTGGACACAGTGGGTTGTAATGCTGCCCGCAAAATAAAAGTTCTGTGCAAGGATTTAAAAAAAAAAATTATAGCCATTCCCCTCAATGTGAAAGCTTCCGGAAGTGCAGAGGAGTGATTAGCCATAATGGGCTGCAGCGCCATTATCCGCTCACTGCTACCACCCAATGCCATTCAAATTTCCCGCCTTTGCAGTGCTTGCGTGCCCCCTGCCTGAAACTGCGCCAGCGGCAGTTCTGTTCCTTTTGTGCTTGCTTTTCCTCCCGCACTAGACGGCTGGCACTGCCACTTTTTTCCGCTTACTATCGTAACAACCAACCCAAGCAGCGTTCCTAAAATGAATGCGGCCTTTGCCGGTTAGTTACGCACAATTTGCCTTAAATGTCCCTTCAGTTTTTTTTAGGCTAAACAACGAGATGTATGACAAGCACCAGCGGTTCACGAATTTCGAACGCTTATGACTATATATAAACCGCTTGGCTTTCGAAGCCTCTGGGTTACGCCGCGACGACGAAACGCCATGTGGCTCTACTTGGGTCCAGCGAGCGAACTACAGCAACAAGGCGAACCCCAAAAGTGCTCTGCACTTAAAAAAAATAAGTGAATGCCTACAAAAATAATTTTCTTAATTGTAGGCAGGGAGAATGCAATTTCTATACAAAACTGTGGCTTGGGATACACTGATGAAGTGTAACCTTAGTGGGCAGAGAAGTTGGCTAAAAGGAGTTACTGCACAACAACAGCACTTGAGGTGTTGTCCAACTAGGCGTTGGTTAGAAGTTACCATGAAATATCATAAATTCGCTTTAATATTCATTCCAGAGGAATACAAATCAGAGCCCCCCTCCCCAAAAAAGAGTAAACGCTGCCACCACTCCAGGGTTTCAGAGCTCTGCACCAGGAAGGTTTAGTTATTGGTAAAGATGATCCCACAAAAGCAGAGAGATAGAGAAAGAGGGCAAAAGAAAAATAACCACAGCAGACCTTTTCCTGATAAACCTGTTGAGTGCATAACATGGGAAAATCAACTGTCTGGCTGAGCAAGTGAGCAAGAGAGCGAGCAAGCAAGTGAGCAGGCAAGCGAGCAAGGAGGCATTTCTAGAATGGTGCACGGAAGCCTCATGCATGCATTCATGGTCAGTGCCTTATGCAATGTGGTTCTTTCTTTCCCACCCGATGACTCTAGCACCCGACTGCCCTTGGGTATGGGCCGTAACTGCCAGGTGCGATTTTTCTTCTAACATATGGACGTTTTGCCATCTGCAGTTATGAGCCATGATCAATTTTTCAGGAGCCTCTCTGACTTCATAAAATAATAAAAAATGTAAAAAAAACTCAAACTTTCATTATTAAAAAAGTAGTTGCAGCCAAGTGGTTATGATCTTCTGCCTCAGAACTTGTAGGGTGGGGTTTGACCTCTAGTAGCAACAAGTGTGCTTTATTTTCATAATTTGGGAAAAAAAAAAAAAAAAAAAAGTTCACTGGTGCATGCACAAAACTTTTTCTGGTGGGCTGGGCACTGCTAAAAGCACTTCATGCACAAAATGGCCCGCACACAAGACAATGAAAACAATACATTGTAGTGTCACCTTTTTTTTTTTCCTGCAAAAACTAGTCGCTCTTCATTTTTCATTTTCAAACTTCTCACATGTTGCATTTTGCGGTGCACTTCAGTTAACCACTAATTTTTGCAAGACCACAACTTCATTGGGTAATTTAGAACAAAATGTCCAGCTTCACAGAAACTCTGGTTTGCACCGTGAAAGTGCATAGACGCTACAGCGAGACAAAAATTTTTCAGCAACAGATCATTTTGACTTGTTGCGATGGACACACCTGCCATCAGGAAATCAAGAATGCAACATAACCAAGTGCTTGAAACTGTAAAAGCCAATAGGTGGGCTCTTGTAGCGAGAAATTCACAATATATTCGAGCCACATAACCCGCCGTACAGCCAATGAAAAGAATAACAGAAAAAAGGGTACAGCAGAATCTCGATAAACGGAAATCAGTTAAATAAAATTACTGCAAAGGTCGAGCGAACACCTTGGTGCCTGTTTTGTGTCAAGGCAATGTAAAAGAAGTCTTATTAATCAGAACCCACATTTTCTCAGCACTGTGTAAACAGAACCAAACACAGACTCAAAATCACAGTCAGTTGGGCAAGCCCTGCGCCATCACAATACATATCCCTCTCGGGTTTCCATCCCCGGTGGTTTACTCCCCCCCCCCCCCCCCCCCCCCGCTCGGTTCACTCCACACACTGCACCCACTTCTCTTGCTTGCAGCTGTGGCCAGGTAGGATAAATCCTGGTAGGATAGGATAAATCCAGGTAGGATAAATCCTTAGAGACTTTATTAGAGCCTAGAGACCGCTGACTCTGATCCTGTGACGACACCTGCGCAGGTGGAATTGGCAGTACAAAGGCTGAACAGTTTCCTCCAACGGGAAGGTTCCGAACTGTTTCTGCGGAGCCTGTTGAGTACATATCGTGCAAACTTGTGCACAAGAGACAGAACAAGCAAATATAAAGACATTTTTTCACTAGCCAACAAATCACAGTTGCGACTGCCTTTTACAGGTGCAATGAGGAAGTGGGCAGCTGCAATTTTTTTTTTTAATTCCAGTAGCACTTGAAAAAATTATCCACAGCTTACTTCTTTCCAATAAAAAATGTCCCCCATGGTGTAACATTCTCCTGGTAACCTAAATTTTGCAATCAAAACTCCTGATAAATGGAACATATTTTTCCATTCCCTTGAGGTTCTGTTTAACAACAGTACACTGTATATATCTTCCTGTGTTACGTGCAAGCAGACTCAACATGCAGTTGGCAAGCAGGATAAATGAACAACAAAGAAAAAAAATGACAACTTTTGGTACAGCTCAAAATGCCCCGAGAGAAGGAAAGAGAACCGCGTTGTTGTGACTTGCCTTGTTGCTTCCGCTTCGCCTCTTCCGGATTCACCTCCTGCCAGTGCAGTGACCTCGATACGGCATCCTTCCATTTCGAAAAGCGCTGCTCACGCTCTGGAAAAACGAAACAAAACAAAAAACGAATGGAAGGGCCCTGACTAAGTACGAAAACTGGCACTGCCTTCCACTCGTTTCACATCCAGTTTGGTTCATGCTTTTTCAAAGCGGAAATAATGTGAAACAATGTGAATTCACATTGCTTTTAGAGTATAGGCACTCTTTTCTCTTATTTTTATGTGCCGCCAGGATTTTCTTTGGTCGGTCGGCACCACGTGATGTTTGTTTACATATGGGCGCAGCCATTGTGTTTCTGGGCGCCTCTCCTCTCTCCCTCTCTCTGCTGCGCGGACGCTAGAGCGGCCGGTCGCACTCTGCCCGTCACAACTGGCGGCGGTTTCGTTGGGAGAGACGGCAACACTGCAAGCCAGAAACAAAATGGCCCCCAGACGCTTCCGGGTGCACGAAGTGGCGGTGCTCTTAACCGTAGCTTGTTTAGTGACGCTAGGTAGCACATGATAGGGGTGAGCAAGCGTAACACCTTAATACCTTGCTGCGCAACCAGGATGTGATTGACTGATTGATTGACTGGAGAGTTTAACGCGCCGATACAATGCAGGTAATGAGGTACGCCATAGTGGAGGGCTCCGGATTGATTTTGACCACCTGGGGATCTTTAACGTGCGCCGAAATCTCGTACACACGGGCATTTTTGCTTTCCCCCCTTCATGAGGATGTGGGTACAGTGTTGAAATGAAAAGCAAACATTGACTGAATGACAAATATTGACAAACCTTGACAAATATTTTTGACTGAATGGAAATGACAACAGAACATTATTTTCCCTCTGGAGTGAAAATAAAAAGTCAACTATATGGTTTTTACATCTTGTTACGTCCCAAGATCGCTCTTGGAGGTACAGATTTAATTGTTGCAATTTCGGGCAGGGAAAGGTAGGTGCCAGAACGTTACACTTAGGCAAAACGCTATGCTGACTGGCCCCACAGGTCAGCGTAGAAGGGCATTCATGGTTCCAAAGTGTGTATGTCAGTAGGCACACCTGCTGATTTCCTTCTGCTACGGCCGTCTTGCAAACAGGCACTCCTTAGTTACAGGAAGCGCATATCTTGCATGCCGTATTTTCGTGCACGTGGCCAGAACCAGTAATTGACAAATCTTAAAAGTAAAGTCGGGGTGCGGGCAATAAACAAATTTTGGGTAAAATGCGGGTGACGGGTAGGTAATACGCCATCTTTTTCCCTTCTCTATTCTAGCTGGCCGGCTTATTCTAAAAAGCACGAATGAAGTTTAAAGTTCACTCTTGAACCTGTGTTATCCTATTGTCACCGCAACCATGTCGGCCTTTTCTCAAGTTCAAGTACCCTGGTGAGATGTCTAATGGACGAGATAACAGGCACAAGCTGAGAGGCAAGCTTCCGACAACCTAGCAACTACCTCCAAGCAACTAGTTAAGCACATGTACCTTGCCATACAATTTCTCGGCCGCATTCTTTGCTCCAGTAATAAACCCCGTAAGCCCGAGTTCAGAAAGAAGTGATAACCAGTCTTATGTTCACTATCTGAATAAGCACAGTGCAATTGCTTGGTACTCTTTTTCTAAGATTACACAGCCAAAGGGGTCGGCAGCATAGGGGAGCGGAATGCATGCAGAGGTGGGATACACACACAAATATACAGGATCTCTCTTAATCCCGATATTGACGCTGCTCTTACTACTGCTTTAAATCCAGATTTACCCGGGGCGTATATGTACCAGAATGTGTTTTTGTCATTCAAACTGAAATATCATTACTCCGTCCAGCAAGGCTTCTGGTGCTCCGTAATTCGATAATATAGAACAAAATTGGCCCTTTATTTCGTAAATTATTTTTCACATGTCCCCTGTAACAGTTCAAACTGTTTCCAAACAGGTACTTATTGTTTCATAGCTGAACCAAAACTGAACACATATGAAAATGGGAACGAAAAAAACTTACACCATGCATGTAACAACGTTGAAATGCAATCTGCACAAATTTTTTTAGTCCCTTCTGTTCCTAAACAAAAAGTGACGTATATAAAACTGCTAAACCTGCAAACAACAAAGTGGGTAAAACGAGGGAGGCACGGGAGCACCTCAAAAGTCCCAAAAGATGATGATTAATGGTTAAAGATCAACAATCTATCAAAATTTATTTTTAATAAATTGGCACACAGCCATCATTCTCCCCCCGGGGGCACAGAAATGTTACACTAAATGGTAGTGTTGCATGAAAACAACATGATCTAATGTAGCGAATTTTTCAGTGCGCAGTGCAGTACGGCAGTCAGCTGTGGCAAGTTTAATGCCAGCAAAACCATCTAGAAATGACAATCACAGCGGCTCTGCCACCAGGATCTTTCACAATGTGCGCCAACTAGATAAATTTTGCAGATAAAAAAAGAGGGAAAGCCCTCACACCAGTTTAGCGCCAAGGCCTGAAAGATGACCCAGGAAGCCCGAAGGGCCGAAATGCTCACCGGCGGGCAGGATGGACGGCTCGAAGACGTCGGTGGTGATCTTGGGGAAGTTGCGGCTGTCCAGGCTCCACACGTCAATGCCCTCGGCTGCCCCAGCGGCAATGGCTGCTCCCAGCGCGGTCGTTTCCGGCATCTGCGGCCGCACTGCGGAGAATGTGCAGTGACTTACCGTGGCTAAGCCACTCTGTGCTAATACCCATGCAGCCCCAGATTCAAGTCCCTGCCTCCCGGTGGCTGCATTAATGATGGAAGTGGAATATTCAGCGCTTCATAAAGCTCCCCAGGTGGTATAAGCTGATCTGTAAACCTCGACTACAGTGTACCAGTAGTAAATCGACCAACACATAATTCTAAACAGTATCGAAAGAATCCAAAGGGAACCTTCACATCCGTATCAAAGTGCTCTGCTTTTTTATCTCCCCTTTCCTACTGTTGCCCTGTTTTGTTTTGCCACCAGTACAGCATCCTCAGAATAATGTACAATGTCTCTGCTCGAGAGAGGCAAACTTTATTAACAAGTATTAGTCTACCCGTGGAAGAAATATTTGCACACGTAGCAAGCAATAATACAATAAATGAGTCAAAGCAATCTATGATATCACAACCAACATACAATGCGGGCTCGACATTACGCTGGCTGCAGCAGGGCACTCACCGACAGGGATTCCCAGCAGATCAGCCTGCAGCTGCATGAGCAAATCGTTGACCGCCATGCCGCCGTCCACCAAAAGCTGCTTCAGCCTGGTCCCACTGTCATGGTCCATCGCGTCCAGAATTTCTCGCACCTGCACGAAATGCACAGAGCAACGCAAATTCCACACACAGAATGGGCTGAGAAGTGCAAAGTACACACAACACAAAGACCCTCTGACATCGGAAGACACATTCTTGCAACTGAAATTTGTGCAGGAAACTTTGTTAAGCATTCCCAATACTCCTTACCTTCCAGGCTGTCTCTAGCGGTTTAAAAATTGGCCAACCCCCCCTTACTCTTTTTACTTTGTGACCACAAATACCTCTGCAGCCATTTTTAGACTGGCAATAAAGGTAATCACATGGTTTCTCCACCTCATTATCAAAATAAGCCCACCCGGTGTACGCTACACTTACTAAGCATTTTTGCATTACAAATAGAAACAAGAATGGTTATTGTTGCATGCAAGCATACTTTGAGGTGGAAAGCTCTCGTGCTAAAAACATTTTGCTTCATGAATGTTTATTCAAAATTATTTTTAGCAGTGAACGGGCTGATATGTTTTGCTAACCGTGCCACTGCTTCAGCCACTACCCCACTTCCTCGTTTGAGGGCCCACCTGGAAGCAGACGGCCTCCAGGGTAGCCCGAGCAATGTGTGCGCGTGTGGTGAACTGCGTCAGCCCGCAGATGATCCCTCGGGCATCTGGCTGCCAGTGGGGGGCGTACAGGCCGGAGAAGGCCGGCACAAAGTACACGCCGTGGGTGCTGCCCACCGTGCGGGCAACCTTCTCTGCACAGGGGAGGAGGAGAAGAGACACGTGGCACAAAACAAAACACATTGCTTCCATCAAAAGAGAGCCAGCCAGACATATGTGCTCACTACAGTGCAACAGAAAGGTAGACCGTATGAGCTTCTTTTGCATTTATTAGGTATCTTAGCTGGGGACACATGCACCAGCACACTTCCAATCGTATTGAAAGAACACAAGTTTGTTCTTGCTGAGTCGTGTTATACGACACCACATCATTCAGTTTCAGTTTATCCAGAACACCAATTTTAGTGAAATAAAAGTTGCGAGTAGGTGCCCCATGAGTGGAGTCAGTGCTGTCTCCTTTGAGTCCCATCTCCTTTCTGCAGTAGCAAGTATAATATGGTCGATTCAACTTTGCTAACCACTCCTTTGAGAGCTACAGCCAAGCAGAGGAAGAGTTAGGCTGGGTAGGGATATTTCACTGATGCTGCACAGGTAGAGCACAGCACATGTGGGCAGATAAGTGCCAGAAAATTCATGCTGTACACCCCCTAAATCCCTTTACTCTATCACACTTCCCATACACTAGCTGCCTTGTCAACAAAGGCATAAAAGATAGTTAGCCTGCAGATGCCATCACCAACCTAATTTTACTAATGCTTTTTGCCAGTTACAAGGTTTGTTTGAACAAAGGTTGGCCAATAGCTGCGTCCAAAAAGTAGCACTTTTTATAATGGTAAACAACAGCTCATGGTTGACTCAGCCAAACCAACCAACCAACCGACCAATTATATCAATCAAATTACATCTCAAAGCCACAGCCTGATACTACAAATTCCAGAAATATCCTGCTCTTAACCAATGATTACATCAGATAATTTCAATGCAATGGAATTCTTTCTCTACTTCTCAGGGTGTTTTTTGTGCATCTAACCTCATCAAAAACCAGTCTGTCACAGCCCACATCACGCCTCGTGCTGGAGAAAAAATGGCATCACGCAGCATGCCCATCTAGTATCTTACAGCGATATTTGGGGCTTAGAGGCTCTTTATGCAAGAATTCCCTCGCATTTCACAGACATTGCCCATAACGGTTCTAACTTTTCCGTGCCCATCTGGCACAGGCCTCACCTAGCATAGTTTAGTTACAATGGAGAATGCAATAGGTCACCCTTTCCAAAGCCTCCCATACACAATTATTGTGCAGGTCCAACACAGAACTGCAAAACTTTTCAACTGTATAATCACAGTGGAAGAAATTTTGTTTTTTTTTTCTAGCTATTTGCTTACATTTTGTAAAAATGTCCTCGCGTAAACAAACCGAAGGACAACAAAAGCACGCAGAAGCACAGTGGAAATCCCAGCGTGCCCTTTACCTATTTCTGCGCTGCTGCTGATCAGGCTGAGGTTGTCCCGGAGCCAACGGACTGCAGCTCCCGCAATGGCCACAGACCCCTGGGGATAATTATAAAGTAAACGAACAGATGAGTATACAAAACACACTAATATATCAACCAGAAAACAAATAAACCATAAATTAAGATACCCATTCTTGTCACACTCAAATGATCCCAAGAACGGAACCTCCCATATTATTACATACCACTGTTACTGCCACAATCGCCTATCCACTGACATGCTTTATGATCCTGTCGTGTAATCATGATTATGCAAATACTTTCCACTTTTTTAGAGTCGAATGGTTTGGCCTTGTCCGCACATAAAATTTTACATTCAGTTCATTGCCCAACAACAACACATAAAATGAGGCCAACCTTGCGCATGACAATACAAAAACGAAAATTCACCGTGTATAACCAAAAGCCACAATATGTACTCTATTGTTACAATGCAGGAAATTATGCTAAAGGTCACCTTTCTGTGCCTCTCACCGCAGCATAGACATCTTCTGTCAGCCAAGCTACTGCAGATTGTTAAGTGGGGACACTGGTCTTAAAACCACTTTTTAATTTTCGAGTAAACTCTGTGAAACTTGTCAGCCTTGCTGCTTTTTCCCCACTGATTTCAAATATGCCATTATTTTTTCAGTTGGTCAATTAATTGATTTGATTGTAGTGTTTAAGGCGCCGACGCAACGCAGGCGATGAGGCGCGCCGTAGTGGAGGGCTCCGGATTAATTTTGACCACCTGGGGATCTTTAACGTGCGCCGAAATCTCGTACACACGGGCGTTTTTGCTTTTCGCCTCCATCAGAAAAGCGGCCGCCGCGGCCGGGAATCGAACCCGCGACCTCGTGCTCAGCAGCGCAACGCCTTAGCCACTGAGCCACCGCGGCGGGTCAGTTGGTCAATTAGTTCCCAAGGTAATTAGATATAATTAGCCATTTCTGGAGGAACAACAGACAGAACAGTGCTGGTCGTAAAACTGTAATCTTTACATTTTCCAATACTCTGAACCCTGGTGAATGCAGTAAGAGAAGCAGTTTTTCAATGCACCACTCAGAACTAATTTTACAGCTCATTAAATGTTGGTGGAACCAGGGGCAAGGAACCATTTTGAGTGTCCATTTCAAACACTGGAGTTTAATGAGCTGTAAAATTAGTTCTAGGCGATTCATAAAAAAAAAACCGCTTCGATTATTGCTTTCACCAAGGTTCATAGTATTTGAAAATATAAAGATTACAGTTTTATGACCAACACTGTTTTGTCTATTGTTTGACCAAAAATGACTAATTATCTCGGGAACTAATTAATTGACCAACTGAAAAAATAATGGCCTATTTGAAATCAGTGGAGAAAAAAAAACAGCAAGGCGGACAAGTTTCACAAAGTTTACTCCAAAATTAAAAGTTGTTTTAAGACCAGTGTCTCCCCTTAAAACTTAAAGCAGGCAACAATGAAATGTGCTCTATCGAATGAATGTGCCTGTGTACCAAGAAACGTAGTTCTTTTTTTTTTTTTTTTTTTTTGAAATACAGTGCATGAACTAGTCCATCAGCAAACCGTTCTGCATCTTAGTTTGTTTTTAAAGAGACAATGAAGTGCCATGTGCTATATACCCTTTTGCAAACCAAGCCAATCTATTTCTGCCAGTCTTGTACACAGGGCGTTAAGGAAGGCCAAGTGTTCCAAGCTGGTCAAAAAAACTGGTCAGGAAGCTCTTCTACCTACAGCAGAACCTAGTGCAGCCCGTTAGAGAGTTAAACTGGGGCTTAATTCTTAAAGACACGGGCGTTGTTTCGAAGCTATGCCCGTGTTTTAGAAATTTGAGCGTGCACTCAATTTCGGAGCTCCGAATACATTCCTACACAGATGTCGCATGAAAAATCTTGGTGCTGCAATCGGAAAAGTTAAAACAAAACTGACCACAGTCTGTGGGAGAAAAAAGGAAGAGGTTACTCGCAAGGAAAGAAAAAAGGGGGGAGGGATTTCCAATGAATTCCCCCCTCCAATTCAAAGACATGCTTTGTAGGTATATACTACTATCTCATTTGCAAAGCCCCGCTGATGCATGCACCGAGTAACCCTGTACTTTCTTCCTCCACTTTTCAGCGAGTTGTGGTCAGGTCGATGAACGCCAAGGTGGTGTGGGCAAAGCGTGCATAAGTAGGTACTCTGGTATCGCATTTTAGTGAAGCCAAAGGCAAGCATAACAGAATGAATAAGCGGAAGTGGAGTGGAGAGGAATCCCTCACCTCCACGGCATACTGTACAGGCCGTTTGGGGCCCAGCTTGTAGGCCACGGTTGTCAGCAGGCCGTGAGAGGATTGAACCATCTGAAACGAAGACCAGAAATGCAGTCAGAATCATGTATGTCCCAACACAACATCTGCAGCGTTACCTTCAGTGTATAACTTGCTGGTGAAAAAAAAAAGAGAGAAAAGGGGGAAAGAGGGATGGCGGGTGATGCATGTGCGCTCAATCAGTTATCTCTAGGATGGTAAAAAGTGCAAGTGAGAGCGAAGTACGAATGGACCACTCATTTCATCACCGCTCTCAGGATCTCTATTCAATGCCGAGTCTTATCTGGGTCATCCAAGTAACCTCGCACTATAACCTTTCCGTGGGAGTATCACGTTTACACATCTCTCGCAAAATTGTTTAGTATAAAATTTAGTATTAAATTTAAGATAAAAAAGAAAACAAGAGCCAGGCAGTACAGTTCTCTACCAGAGATTTCCACAACTAATGTTTTTAGCCTCATTTTCGTCGAGAATGAGCCTCAGCAGAATATCTTCGCAGTGCAAAACAGACAGGACTAAGGGAAAAAAGGAACACAGGAAAAGCGCTGAATTACAACGTTACTTCTACTGAATGCGAGCAGCTTCACTGCTACATTATCTTCACCCAATGTCCTTCAGAACTGCAGTGAGTGACAACATTTTGAAGAAAAAGAATAAACACTTTGTTAACTTTATTACTGCATCTTTCTATTGAAAATTTTTTTTTGTCATCCTTCATTCTGCTGTGTTCGTCTTTCCACTGTCTTCAACCTCCTCTAGAGCACCCTTCAGGAACAGCAGCTATATCTCAAAAAGTAAATAAACTACACCACTGTGAGCAGCACTCTGGCTCTTACGAAATTTGCAAGGAAAACAACAGGAGGGGAAGCAGAAAGACATCGCGTCCCCTGGTGGGGACACGACTGGTGGCACGACGTGGCAGGACAAGATTAGGTTCGACTCAATCTCAAGCTGAACAATGTTGCCAGCAAGTAAGCAATGAAGGAAACAAATTACAAGGAAACAGAAGCCGCCAGCAATGCCCCAAAAGATGCAATAAATCTAAAACCATGCAAAGAAGGAGAAATCACGTAGAAAGGTTGCTGAAACATTAACATAAAATACCATCAGCGGGCTTGTCCTCCTAAAAAAATTTAAACAGAAGAAAAGCAGTTAGCTTTCCACACACCAAAAAGGCTATACAGGTTAAAGTGTTGTTTCGTGAGGCCTTGTGAAATTGCTTGGTGCAGGAAAAGAAAAAGTGCACGCAGACCTCAGAAATTCCTCTCTTGCAGAGTTGCTCAAGAGCATGGAAGACACACACATTAGTAATTTGGATATGCGCCTAAAAAATGCGCATATCAAGCAGTTATATTACCTCTAGGCCAGTGTTGCACAGAAGGAAGCATCCAGTTCCATACCTAGGCAGAAATCAAGGAGGGAAAAAAAAGGGGGGGAAGAGCATTCTTAATAAATTCCCCCTCCAATTCAGAGACATGCTTTGTAGGTATATAGTACCATCTCATTTGCAAAGCCCCGCTGATGCATGCACAGAGTAACAGAGCCACCCCTTGTTTAGCCCTCCATCAAACCTAATGACGCACCCACATCTACCGCAAATCTCTGCCAGCTACCTTAGCATATTAGACCAACACATTTAACCAATCTAGCCTGGAACACAACTGCATCTGGTGCATATTTGCAGCTTTGTAAGCAAGGGCAAACGTTTCATTCAGTAACTTGCCTAGCATCGCTTACCACACAAAGTGCTCACACACAAGACTCTGTGGAGAGCTTTTTCTTCAGAGCAAAGAACGCAGTGCAGCATCTAGCAGCATGCTCCTTAACATACATGCATTCTTTTGACCCTCTGCTAAGGGCACGAAGACCCGGCAAATTTTGATAATTTTTCTTGACCTTTGCGCTTGGACAAGGTATTTGTTGCCACAGGTTTAGGCCCTGCATCATGACATATCTATGCTCGCGCCTGTGATGATGGAATGTTTAATATCCTTTTAGGTCAGTTTTACCAGAGGGCGCAGTAAACCAATACACTCAGCAGCACTAATCACTTTCCATGCCCTGTGCCCATGACAACATGGACACACACAGCCGTTACTGCAACAAAAATGCAAAACTGTAGCTCAAATTGTGTACATACATGAAGGGCTCTACACTTTTTTTTTGTTTGCTACAGAAAATTCACAGCCATTATTAATGAGATCAGGCACTAAACTAGTCGAAGTGGCTCACATCTTGCGTTCTATCAGAATTATAAAACTTTATTTTCTAATAAAAATCACCACGAAGGTTGTTTGTACAGGGATTTTGATTTGCTTTGATTGTCGGGTTTAACGCGCTGATGCAACGCACGTGATGAGGTGTGCCGTAGTGGAGGGCTCCGGATTAATTTTCGACCACCAGGGGATCTTTAAAAGGCACCGAAATCTCGTACACTAGGGCGTTTTTGCTTTTCGCCTCCATCAGAAAAGTGAGTTTGTACAGGAAAAAAGAAACGTGTTTCTTTTAAAGAAATGCCAAAGAGAAAGCTGTGCTTAAACCTGCATAGCTTGCAAGCAAAATGCTGATGCGTACCAAGTTCCCTGTCACGCTGCTAACAGAAACCAACAGGATCGGAAACTGATGGAAATGATCCAAACTAAAGCTAGTGGCTCAAGTGGACTTGTTTCCACACTTGCACACAAAGTACCGTGCTTGAAAAATGGTGCAGCTACTGTATAAAACTGCTATGACTATACACAGACACCAAACTAAATTCTACAAAAAATTAAAAAAGAGAGGGGGAGGAGAAGCTGGCTCTTTGGCGTACAACAGGAGCTAAAAAACAAAACTGCAGAAATTCCTAGAATTGTCTACTAATGCGTAGCATTCTTCTGCCCCTTGTATATAGTGCGAGTTCTTTACAGCCGAATTTCTTGGTTTTTCTAAGTTCTGTTTGACCAATGATCTCTATTTATGCTATTATAACGATTACAGGTGGAATTCCGCCAAATCTGCATTTTTGTGGGAATGCATGGTTTGCCACTTTTCACTATTTTTCCTTTCTTATTTTTAGGTTTTTCTAGACTAATCATCTCCATTTATGCTATTATAACGATTACATGTTGAACTTCTGCCAAATCTGCCTTTTTCTGAAAATGCAGGGCGTTACATGGTTCGCCACATTTCACCATTCTTTTCCATTTTTCCTATTTTTAGGTTTCTCAAAATTCTATTCAACCACCTATAGCCATTTACGCCGCTACAGCGATTACAGGTGGAACTTCCACCAAATTTGCATTGCTGTGGAAATGCGGGGCGTTACACGGTCCTGGCTGTGGGGGTGCTTGGCAAAGAGTGCTACGCATCAAAAGAAACGAGAGACATCCAATTAGGCACTACTCACGTGCACTTTGCTTGCCCTATGTCAAAGCATAGCTGGCCTACAAGGGCAGCGCTTTGGTCTCCAAGGCACTAAAAATAGAAAAGAGAACATTGCCAGTGAGGTGAATGTAAATGAAGCTGTCTGATTTCATTTTATACAGACTGATATCAAAGAGATGTAAAATTTTAGTAGCGGCTGCCAAACAACTACCAAATGTGATCAGCCATCTCTGTACAAACTGGAAGCGGGTGCTTCAGCACTTTAGAGGACCACGAAGATAAAATGCAACTTCATTTGAAATTGCTTTTGAATTGCATTGAAGGTTAAAATAAAGGAAATTTAAGAGATTTATGCTGCTACACCAGAGTAACGAACTTCTTAATTTCAACAAAAACCCCGATCCCCCAGGCCAGACTTGGCTTCCCCTGTACGCAACACAATGCAAGGGAAAGTGCTGTGGGCAGTGCAAATGAAATGACCCACTTGTCCAGGAAAAAAAACCTCCGGTTGTTAGCTGCGCTACCACTCAAAGATTCCCAAAAAAGATGCTCAAATGCAAAAATCTCGTATATTTACGCAACATCCATTTTGAATTTCAACGACAGCGGGGCTAAACTAAAAGCAAAAAAAAAAAAAAAAAACCACCACCAAGAAATATAGCTCCTACTTTATTCGTCAGTGTAACAGCCCCATGTACCAGCTAAAGTGATTCGCGTATGGGGATAATTTATGCAGAAATTCAGTCAGAGGACTGATGACATGGTAGCAATATACAGCAATTAGTACTGTTGTAAAAGTGCAATGCAGGTAGCAATTCTTGGATCAAGAGATTTTTACGAATGATGCCTGTTGTCACCCAGGTGCAAACCAATCAAAAGCAAGTACCAAGGTCCTATGACCAAGAGAGGAAAAATGGCACGCACTCTCACACGAGCGGGGTCAGGGGTATGCACGACCTTGACATGCGTGAAAAATAGGAGTGCACACTAGACTTTCCATGGAAAAAGTGGCACTGTCATTGACATGTCTCAAAAAAAAAAAAAAAAAGTGCTCTGACAAGGAATGAATGAATGTGAGGAGGAATGATGAAGCGCAATAATGGCTTGCAATCGCCAGGCGAAAGAGATTTCAGATGCCACGGTGCCATGGTTGACTAGCAAACAAAGGATATGCAGTCTTGCGCTTACATTAAGTGGAACCACACTGATACGTCCGCCAGGGTTACGACGGCCCACTCTTAACAACGGATCGCCGCGGTCCTGGCACACTCCCAATAGAAACAATACATTAAAAACCCCAATTATACAACGCTCGAGTGCACGCGGTCCGCTTCATATGACGGACCCCGATGGGGATAAACCGGAATTTTCCCCATCTTTTACACTGCTTCGCCACCTCGCCCTGACCTTTCTTTATTCATAACCGCTGTTTGACGCCACTCGATATGCAAAGGTTCCGAATGCGGGCCAGACCACTTGCTAAACGGACGCAAGCAAGCAGGCGGGTGCGGGCAGGAGTTAACCTTCGACGGCCCCCTGTGGCAGCAGAATGCCAATGTGCCAACCACGGGAAGTCAGAGTCTAGGTGACCGGCGGAATGCAAATTTGAAGCTCCCATTGAGCCTGCGAGCGCAAAAACACATATGACGCAACCTTACGGCGATGACGAAACACCCGCTTTTCTCACCCGCTCGATCCAAGTTTTTTCCTTTCACGACGCTCTCCCCCCCCCTTCTCTGCTCTCTGCTTATCAGCGTCTTTCAAAGTCCTGTTGTCGCTCCGCTCCTTTCTATGCCGCCTTGTACTATCATTTGTTTCGCTTGGCCTTGGCAGTTTCCCTCTCTCGCCTTTTCCACTCACAATCTGCTCGACCACGTGGGCCTTATCTTGTGCCCCCAAGGCGCAGAGCCGGCGAGCTATAAATAGTACCGGATGGCATGGGGATTGAGTAGCGCACAGCACATGGCTGGCGGGCTAGCGGTGACGCCATAGAGGGAAGGGGGGCACAATATAGGCGTTTTATTTTTAGAAACTTTTCCATTTCAGTTACGGGTTAACAAATTTATTTATTTACACACTCTCAGGGTCCAGGGGCATTACAGAGGGGAGTGGGTGATAACAAAATTATTTCAGAAAGATACAGCCAATAATATAACGACAAACAGCTCTTTACAGAAAATTATGAGAGAACGAGCTAAATATAATACGTCGTCAGCTCACCTGCCGCGTGAGACCGTCTACTAGGCCGGCATTTACCCATACCCCGGTCATACAACACTCCGTTCATGCGATGCTTTTGCTTTTGCGTGGTCCTTTGAAAGTCATATTATTGGGGTTCCCCTGTACTACCAGAAACATGAGAAAACTACTACCTTGACCTTACACAAACACTTCGCAAGACAGTCCAAACAATCCAAACTAAACGCCAGCAGTGCGCAGCAATATCCTTGGTGTACAATGCTTGAGCACATGCTTGCATTTCATTGCAGCTGAAAGGAAATGGAAAAAAAAAAAAAAAAGAAATAAAAACTTTTTTCCGCTCACCCCCGATATTGGAACACCCATAAGTGAACCTTCGCACATTTTCCCATAGATTTCGGAAGAGCTGTGGATCTTGGGAAGTATCGACATGGGTATGCCAAAGAATCTGGAAGAGCAAGGGAACCAAAACGTTGTTGGTTAAAAATATACAGCTTTGCTGTAAAAGTCTCTTGTCTTTGAAGCATGAAGCTCTCTAGCGCAAGTGTAAACGAGTGTCCTGGTGTTCTTTTTAGCAAACGTTACGTTCTAGCATGAGGCGTAAATGAGTTTCCTGGTGTTTTAGTATCGTGACTACCTGAGACGATGATTACGATGACGGCGACGTAGCCCCAGCCCTTAAGGGGCTTCGCCCCTAAAAGGAAACTGAAGTTTATGCTATTTTGAATCTAACGTATGCATTTCAACACACAAGTTCAGTCTGCATAATTAAAATCAGACATTGAACAAGTTATTGAGCTTTGAAGCAAGCATTTTGTCTGGATAGAAAAAGAAATAAGCATCAAAACGTCCTAGTGTTCAACCACACATTGCACACCACATTCATTGTAGCAGCATTACATTTCTCCCCAACTCAAAGGAACACTAAGGCTGAACGGAATTTATTTTTAACTGAAAAATCATGCCTTTCGTAGCTTTCTGAGCATTTGTTCGACAAGAAACAGTGCATGATTTGCTGAAAAATCCATAAATAAAGCTGGCCTTTCTCTCTCCCGTGTCCCTTTAATTTTTTTGTGACATAGCTACTGTGCCACAAAGTAGGAGTGAGGCACTGGTGCGATCTAGGCTATCTCACATGGGTAACTAACAGTAGCTTTTACATCTCCAAGCCATGGCCGACCCCGACAACGTTGCTCCTTCTAAGTGCAGAGCACTTTAGGGGCTCGCCTTGTCGTCGTAGCTCGCTTGCTGAACCCAAGTAGAGCACCCCGGCGTTCCATCGTAGCGGCTGTCGTTGAGGCATCTCACAGAGGCTTCGAAAGCCAAGCGGTTTATATAGTCATAAGCGCTCAAAACTCGTGAACCGCTGGCGCTAGTCCTACATCTCCCCGTTGTTTAGCGCAAAGAAAACTGCAGGTACATTTGAGGCAAAATATACGTAATTAACCGGCAGCGCCCGCGTTCATTTAGTCAGGAATGCTCGTTGGGTTGGTTTTTATGATAGTAAGAGAAAAAAAGTGGAGGTGCAACGCCGGCACGTGCGGCAGGAAAAGCAAGCACAAAAACAACAGAACTCCCACTGGCGTTGTTTCAGACAGAGGGCGCGCAAGCACTGCGAAGGGCGGGAAATTTGAATCGCATTGGGTGGTAGCAGTGAGCGGATAATGGCGCTACAGCCCATTATGGCAAATCACTACTCTGCACTTCCGATAGCTTTCCCATTGAGTGGAACGACTTTAATTTTTTTTCTTCTTCCCTCTAGTTTTTCCTCCATGCGGTTCTCTGACCAAAGAGGCTGGCTTGGACTATCATGATTTGTCACCGACAGAATTTTAAATGCTTTCAAATGCTTGAGCGGCCAGTGTGCCCGCCTATGCCGCCCTCCCAGACAGACCCCATTGAGCCGGCTGGGCGTGAAGCCTCTTCTGAAGTGACAAGCGCCGTTTCGAATTTCAAGCTCGGTGTCCTGGCTAGCGCCGTTCTGGTGGGCTTCTTCACCTCACCCCGTCTGGTGACCACAGCCATCTCATATCTTCTTTCGCGTGAACCTAGCGTGAAAGTAACACTCTCGTCCCCACAGCCGTGTCGAGTAGTCACCGCTGCCCGCGCTACCCCTGCCCAAACATAACAAGGGCAGAGTGACGTGTGATTTATAAATTATCAAGAGCGGCTTGTAGTGAACGGAAGAGCACAAGGTCAGATCGGTCAGCTAACTACTCACAGACAGCTAACTACCGACTAACTACCCGCGGGCAATAAGGTTTGAACCAGGCTTGGGCATACTTTGCCGATAGCAACATCTGCACGTGTAGAATGGGAAATTGGAAGCTCAAATGGTTCGCTTAACCCCCTGCAGTGCATCTTGTTCCTTTTGCCACTATCATGGGTTGACTTGGCTAATTCGCCTTTTTCAAGACACCCCTGCGCATGCGCGAAGCCCTAGCGGTGAATGCGAGAAACTGTTTGGAGGGCCACTGCAACATCCGTCTGCAGCGTCCACCGATACTCGGCTGAGGCCCATGCATCGTCGGCAACGTGAACTGCAAATATCTAGCCGCTTTTGTGTCATTTGAATGCAATGCCGCTTTCGTGTGCTGCGTACAAGTGCACCTCTCGGGCCAAGGGGGACTAGAAGAAGCGTTTTTTTCGCTTCCCACCAGCTACGCGCGACAGGCAACGCCGAGAAGCCTGGATTAGGGCTGTGAGATGCCAGTCTGAAAATGGGAAGCAGAAGTAACCGCAGTTAAGTTTAACCATGGTTACAAAACTTTAACCGCGGTTAACACAAACTGCGGTTTTGTCTGTTACACACAAAATTCCGATTGTGGTGACCACGGTCACTTGGTTGTGAGCGGAACAAAAATAAATTACCACACTTTTAACTTAACGAGAAAAAACAAAAGAGAAGCAGTGTAGACAAAACGAAATATCGTTAAAGCAGTCGCTTCAGACCCAATCGCATCGCACTCGCGCGCGGCGGGGAGAGGGGCTTCCCCAACTGCTCACAACCGGCTTGGTTTGCTCAGGTCTGCTCGGTGTTGGGAACTTTAGGCTTAGCATCGCGGTGGATATTTGACCGCCGCTATCTCAGCAACTGCGAATTACAATCCATAGCACAATTTTTCACCGCATTGACATCAACTTTCTCGCATGTGGAAGTTCTTTTCTGCGATCAGATTGATTTCGAAGAGCGGCGATAAGCTGTTGCTGCTGTCGTCTGGGCCGGTTCGAGCCGCTTTCAGTTCCATGCGGGCAGGCGCGCCGGCGTGTTCACAGGTACGGCCGACGTGCGCGCCGATCGTTTCCGAGTGCTGAAACACTTCATGATTGCTTCATGATCCATTTTTGTGGCGGTCGACGTGCGGAATTTGCAAATTTAGCACGGCTTTTGTCGTAGCTGATTGGGTGGATCGGGAAACGAGCCGCTGCTGATGGGCAGTCGCGCTGCTTGCGAGAGCAACGCAAAGAACGCCAGCGTTGGGGAGCCCGCTATTTGAGAACCTTCGTCTCCTCCGAACGCCAGGTGATTTTTTTTTTTTTTTTTTTTGCCTCTGCTGACGCGCCGCCACTTGCGTT
Organism: Haemaphysalis longicornis; assembly: GCF_048455015.1. Taxonomy (NCBI): domain Eukaryota; kingdom Metazoa; phylum Arthropoda; class Arachnida; order Ixodida; family Ixodidae; genus Haemaphysalis; species Haemaphysalis longicornis. The sequence goes on along the minus strand of NW_027526361.1, from coordinate 97,963,200 downwards.
TGAACTGACTTGCGCGATTTTGAGCACTGCGGCTGCGGGAACTGTGGTTAGCGTGACTGAACTGAGGTGGCTAAGCTCAGTTTGCGTTAATTGTAGTTAGCGGGGTAACCGCAGTTTCACCTGCCGTGTAACGCAGCAAACTGCGGTTTTGCCAAACCGCGGTTCGCTTAACCGTGGTTAACTGCCTGCGCCCGTATAACTAGGGTATCATGGGTAGTCGAGCGGGCCACGTCTGTCCAGCCGTTGGTAACGGCAAGAAAGCCTCCCGGAATGAATTGTTCCCCTGGCGATTGCATGCTGATGCAGTTGCAGTCGTCATCAGGGAAGTATAAGATTTAAAAAAAAGCAACTAGGTGAGACGGAAAGCTACCTTCTCCTCGAGCGACTAAAAACAACGCGCTCACGCCGAACGCAAGAACCACGACGCACCGCGCTAACCTTGACCTCCGATCTGCTTTCCGTCGCTACCTCAAGAGGGCGCCACACCGCAGTGAAAAAGGTGGATTACACACAAACGCTTTTCCAAAACGAAACTGAAACATGACGGCTGACTGAATAGTGAGGGAAGCAGCCCACTTTACGATGTATAAAAGCTGTAGTCTGTGTTTTTAAATAAAATTAGCTCATGGAAAGCTTCGCTTTAAGTTTATTTCACATGCTTAACCACTTCGAAACTGTTTATTTCAGGAAAACATTTATAGATGCTTCTCCAATGAGCTCTTGCCGTTTACAACTTTTTGTGACGTCACAAATTGTAGTACCCAAAAGCGTACGGGGCGTTGACACCTGTTTTCAGGTTCCTGGTATTTTCTGCCTTATTAAACAACTGCTAGTTGTGACAAATATGTATTTAGATTATTGACACCATAATCTGCCTATACAGGCCAACTTGTTTCCACCCTTTAGTGTCCCTTTAAGTTACCAATATCTCGCACTACAACAAGCCTGCTGTAGAAATTTTCATTAGAGGGCCACCCTTAAAACAAGAACAAACTTCAGTCGTGTCAGCATGGCAACCTAAGCTTGTGGCTTAAGACTGCCATTAAAACAGACACCGATGTCGCTTATTACCGTCTATAGCCTACTTCCACACTCCCTTAACTAATCAATACTTTTGAAGAAAGCATCGTCTTTGAAAACAGAACTACCCCCTTCCCAAGAAGATTTGTCCGAAACCCGTGATATAGATGTGCTGACTAGTAAATGATGCAGCGTGCTCCACCCACTTGCAAAGGTAGTGGTCCCACTGCAGAGTCTCAATGTCCATGAGCATGGTCCGACTGGCATTTGTCACGTCCGTCATGTGGACACCCCCTCTGGCCCCTCCCGTGAAATTCTGAAAGAAAGGAAAAACCACAGCCAACCAGCTCAAAACTGCTGAGAGCAAACCTGTCTGCAGGGAAGTACACTTGATGTTAGCGCACAAACTGCTACTCACATGATAAAATATGGCAAATGTTTTAGCCCACGAGAAGATTTTCAGTCTATTTTTTATTTTTTTTTAGTGTATGCAATTTGGATTTACGTATTCAGATTATTTTACCACCCTGAGCCCAAATATACAGTTAGTGTATAAAGATTTACACCATGTTATGTATAATGTATCGTAACACCCCGTATCATGACGCTTAACGATTGCTAACAAACTATATTTGCAGTGTCACTAATAAAATTACAGGCGCAAGCAGCAAGGCAAAAAGAATGAGGGACGAAGGGGAATGAGCACGGCTAACAGGCCACAGCTTAGCAAGCCCCATTACATAAAACACATTAAAAAGCAAATACTTAAAATAGTAAAACTGCATTGTAAATTCAATCGAACAGCAAACATCACTTGTGAAGTATGTATTAAAATATTTGCACACATCTGAAAGCCGTGTCTCATTAGTTAGTGAGCAGCCAGTTTTCTGGCTAGCCAATACTGCACCCACAGCTTGCTTCTAAAACTACAGAACATATTTGAAAATATAAATACTATGACTCCACTCTCATCCTCACGAAAGCTCCAACCTCACGAAGGTGACCACCCCACCAAACAAATTTGTTGCAATAAGGGCTCAAACATAACACAAATAGAAACTGATGGTGAAAAGATGGCAGGTGGAAAGAAACGTTGAAATCGTAAAAGCCCCATTGCCATGAATACGAATAAAACTTGCCATGGCAAAAAAAGAAAAAAAAGAAGTTGAGTCCCCGGCTCTCAGACTAATGCCTCTTGCTCAAAGCTTGTTAACACATTGCACAGACCGATTTCATTATTAATGTTATTACTAATAGCCATGACATCTAAAAACACATGCTGCTGGTAACTTTCACAATTCCTCTAATTGGAGTAACAACCACGCCCAATGCTGCACAATATACGTACTAACATTTTATTTCTTTCCCATTATACAGGTTGCAAAATGTAATCAAATGAAAAAATGCCTGCCCCGCCAGACATCTGCCATCATTGCTGTCATTATCATTATCAAGTATAGTAAGCCCCTGCCATGACGAATTTTCGAACTGAAAACTTAGAAATTGCCAATTATTTTGCATTGTGGATATTAATTTAAAAAATGGACGCCCTCCCACCCTGCGCAAAAAAAAGTGGATGTCCAGCGCAGCTGTTGTAAACCACTACACATGCTGATGGGTGGTATGAAATGTTCCTCGTTGCCTTGGCTGGCTTGCCACTAGCACTCTGCTTCTCTGGCGGCAAATGCTGGGTCCTGACGCATGCGCTCGGCGTCTTGGGCGAGAACTGCTGGGTCCTGCCTGGGTTTTTAGTTTATGACAAAATTTTCCAACCAACCTTTTTTACAGCTTCGTTGCAAAAAACAAAAAAAAAAAAGCACTTTCTAAAATGTCTACACTGCGCTTAGAAAAAAACACCAGGGCAGTTACCTGTTCAAGACCGTAATTCTCTTGCCCTTGAATAAATAGAATAAAAAACCTCACAGGAATGTGTTTGCTTTGTGTTGGCACTCACGTATATGAGCCACGAGTCGACTGTGCCAAACATGCACCGGTCTTCAGCAATGGCCTTCTGGACTTCGGGAACGTTGTCCATGAGCCATTTGAGTTTGACGGCACTGAAGTAGGTGCTCAGCGGCAGGCCACACTTTTTCTGCAACGCACAAAGCCGAAGCCTTCAGCAAGAAGCCAGGGTGACAAAAGCGAGACAATCCCGCAATGCTCTGCAAGGGGCATCGCATCACACTCTCCCATAAGGTGCAACCGTGATGAGTCAAAAATTAGGCGCAGCAGCTCGCTAGCTGATTCAGAAACCCCACCTTTTTAGTCACAAAGCAAACAAGCCACTTGGGGGCTATCAAGGTGATCACAACTGAAAAAAAGAATGCTTCCAGCAATGTTTTGACGCACAGCATCAAAATCAACACTGTCAAGGGGGTACAGTAGCACATGTGAAAATGCAAGGTAGTGTAGCCTAACAGAATCGACCCTTGTGATGCGACACCACCATGGGCATCACAAGGCTGGAAAATGCATTGCTCTCAGCTCTGGTTTTCCACCAGCAATGCCTGGTAGCACGGAATTAGTAAAAAGGTGGAGAAATGCACACAGTTTGTGGCGCTTATGTTGGCTGGGGTGGAGGGGTTCACTACGTGTCAGGCATTCCCCATGTACACTCCTAGGGTTCCAATGTAGATCAGTACAATGTAGACACCTGTACTTTGCAGCTCTTAGGCTGCCACGAGGTTACTTTGGTTACCAGCGGAGATTTATGGAGCACATTTGTACTTGCACACACGAGTAATGCAAAACAAACACAGCAAGGTCGATTTCAGCCCTGTGTCCTCCATCTGCCTTTCATTCCACTTCTGCCCAAACCTGAACCAGCCAAAATAAAATGTTAAATCTGATTCTTTTTCTTTTTTTTTGATGGGGCAGGGGGCTCGAGTAGCTTGACAATGCTTCTAGATACAAGAACCAAAAAGAAAGAACTGCATTTGAAGTTTTACTTGGCGCTTCTAATGTAATTTAAACACAAGCAATGCAGCTGCTTTCACACCGTATCTGAAAGCCGTCAGTTTTTTTTTTTATGCTGCACAACTGTGTTCTCTGTTATGATTGAATCCTCCATCTACAAAGACTAAAAAATCGGAACTCAAACCTCACCTTGAGGAAATCCTTGTCGTGGTTTGGCACCTTTGCCAGCAAGTCCTCGACAGTGCCCATTGTCCTGTTGTCCAACCACACTGCAGAATTCAAAATGAGGCAAGAATAAATGACCGGGCGTATGCCCGTGAGCAAGCCTTTAAACATCACATCGGCTCCCATACTGAATGCACACTTTGCATTGATCATTGAAGTCATGAAGCATTAGAAAACACGGTAAGTCGAAAATGCGGTGCCCCTGGTACACGCAATGGCTCACCGCTCAAAGAACAAAAAACCCGTGAGAAAATGGTCGGGACGAAGGCGAATTTTTCAGGAAAGCACCTGTAAACAAAGTAAAGTAATTGAATTGAAAATAAAATTGGGCACAATTGAGTCTAGGTTGGATTTGAACCAAGGATTTCCAGGAATGTGAGACAAGCCTGCAACTCCAACCCCACCACAGCACATTTATTCTAGCTGAGTAAAAGTGTATGTAATGAATGCATTGTGGCCTTCCCCTAAGAAACACGTGCTAGACACATGCACTGAGGCCTACATGAGTAATTTTAGCACGCTAATATTTACAGAAGTCGATAATTTAAAACTGTATAAGCTTTCCCATTCTTTTAAAGTAGAGCTATACAGAAAGGACAAACCCATAAATAACCTAGCAAATTTGACAGAAACCAACCTCTTATAATAACTGCCACCCTGAATTATGGAAGGTCTCCAGGTGTCGAACAAACTATGGAAAACAAATGCTTAAATACAGTCTCCCCACTATGCTAAATTATGCGTGTTTCCAACAATGACTTAACCAATATTACTTTCAAAAATTCGTGCCAAAGTTTTGTTGCGAAATGGAAACATGTTGTTGTACCTGTTTATCCTTTCATTTGTCCTATTTCTGGTTTTTACTAACCACATGCCTACTGCCGTGTATGCCAAACTGCCTGAAGGTAATCACGGCCTGTCAAGCTGTTCCAAGCTTTTCTCCTGATTACATTATGTGTCAGGGAACAAACGCGTGTTAAGGACATATTAGTAAAAATTAAGAAGAAATGAATGTGGGCAGGGCATGTTATGCGAAGGCAAGATAACCATTGGTCATCAAGGGTAACAGAGTGGATCCCTGGAGAAGGCAAGCGTGGCAGGGCGCGGCAGAAAGTTAGTGGGGTGGATGAGATCAAGAAGTTTGCGGGGATAAATTGGTCACAGTTAGCACAGGGCCGGGATAATTGGAGGTTAATTGGAGAGGCCTTTTTTGCCCTGCAGTGGGCGCAGATAGGCTGGTGATGAAGACCTTGTATAATGTTAATTATGCAAAATAAAGTCAACCTGAAAAAAAAAAAAAAAAAAAACTGGAACTAAAGTAGCAAAAAGGACAGTAGCAAAGTGCACTCCCATTAAATGTTCTCTTTGCTTGGCGATGTGAATGCAGGTATGTGCAGTCCCAGTAACCGACAGGAGACGAAAAAGACCCAAGGGAGAATTGATGACGATAACAATAAGAGGACAAGTTAGGCAATAAGACACTGGGGCTTTTGCAATCACTGAATCATAAGAAGTGCCTAAATGTACTCGCAACTTTTTTTAACACAGCCTATGTGTCTGACCAGAAGAACACAACCAAAATTTGTGTTTCGCAGAATGCCACCACTCAGCAAGCTGTGCAACTAGCTCCATCAAAGGTGTCCCACAAATTTCTCCTTTTATCACACGATACTCCCTGTAGTTTCCAATGCGGCCGGAAAGATAAGTGGAAGTTTGAGAAAACCCTCATGTCACTTCGTGGTAAACACACAGCAGGCCTCATGACATACTCAACAGGGAACAAGAAACTCCCATTGAATTACGATTTCTTTGGCATCCGATTGTACAGCAAATCTATCACTAGGTGCTAAGGGAAGCTTTTTCTGCTATATGAAACAAAAAACAAACATTTTCCAACTGCCACTTTTTCCCTGATCCCAGAGTATGCTTGCGTCCTAGACCCATTTTTGGACGTAAAAGAATGATTTGGAAATCGTGTGGAAGAGGATATAATGACATGTGGCATATACTGCCAAAGCAATCCACTCTTGCGAATAAAATTATTCGAACTTCATTGCATGCCTTTTGTGCGATGGGCTTTCTCGCCATGCTTTGCTGCATGGCAGAAATGCCAACTTAAACAGGCGCTGTGTAAAGAAGACAGAATGATCGATATGCATTGAGGCTAAAACGCTTTGCATTAACACAATGGCTAGACAGAAAAAAAAGTAAAATCAAAGTGAGTGAGGGTATTAACCCCCCTCCCTCCCACCAAGACAGCGAATATTCTCTGTATCATCAATTCGAGGTCTCTTCTGTCATAAATAAAAACCTACGCTAGCGTTTTCACCATGCTAAGGTGGTGTTTACTGTATAACGACAATTTCGCAGACTCCATTTGGCTAAAAGACTGCTATTAAAGAATAACTGGTCCACATACGTGGAGGCTGCACAGGCCGTTTGTTTAAAAATAACACTTCAATAACAATAATAATAAAAATAAGCCTTCGCTCCTGTGACCAGGAGCAAAATAAAGTCAAGAAACTAGTTCGACACATTGTTTTGCTCAATACTTGCCGCACATACCGATGGCATTGTACAGGGGATTCCCGGTTCTCTTGTCCCACACAATGGTCGTTTCTCTCTGATTGCTGACTCCAAGTGCTGGAAGAAAGAGACAGGGAAAAAAATGCTAGCATTACAAACGCCCATGAGATATACCAGAATAGCACTACTGATCTCAATACCAAGTCCTGACGAAGGTTACAGGGGCATGCTAATACGAGAACTGGGCCAATCCACCACGCGTCCAAAAGCTGGGTTGACAACCCACGACAATTGAATTTGTGGTTATGATCAACAAATAACTGCCACCAAGCCCGCAATTAAGCCACGAAAAACTGGCCCATGTCAGTGTTGGAGAGAAATACAGACAAGGCATGGACAGCAACCGTGGTAACCAAGGAAGGAGCTAGGCCAAAATAATTATAGGCAGGTTGCTGCACTTCCCGTAGCACAAGGCACGGGAAAAAAATAACACAGTAATAAAAATGAAAAAGGGCAACAAATGAAAAACAAAAAGAAAGTGAAACACTGACACAAGCTATGAGAATGTAACTGTACTTCAGTCAGGGGCTGTGTTCCCACGAAATATTTAAAAATTCAGGAAATAGGGAAGCTACCAAGTATATTTTATAGCCCCGATCCAACTCGCTTCCATGTACTTTTGTTTGAGAATTTCATCTTCCTTTATTTTTATTTCACAGGCTTGTGGTCTCACACTTTTATGCTGCTAAAACAGTATGTTTTCCATGATTATGCAAATAAAACAGAAATACATGAGTGAATAAACCACTCGCCAAAGGGGCGTCCGCATCAGGCCCTGCATTTTGGGGGGTTATTTTCTATTCAACACCACAAGGTACTATATCTCTGTAGTTCATTTTCTAGAGAAGGAATTTGAAGGTTTCTTGAAGCTGCCCATTCCGGGATGGCAAGTGTTTCAGTTTTTATTTTATAAAGAAAAATTTCATTTCAAATGTTAAAGGAGGAGATACAGATGAAGTACCCAGAACGTGAACATGTGAATTTTATGGCATCAAAGGAACCGTACTTCATTAAAGCGATTTTCTCTCACCTACATTTTATATTTACTGAACAAAGTAAAGTTGGGGAGCACTAAAAATCATGTCTATAATTACGAACACCACAAGTTCATAGTACTAATTTACCTACTTCACAACTGTATAAGTGCTTGTTGCTAGTGTGCGATCAGTCAACATACAAGACCTCATATAAACAATTATTAACAGCCAGAAGAGTAGTGCATATGAGTACAGCTGGGTGCAAGGTGGTGAAACAAATACGCTGGGTTTACAGAGGCATCAAAATTGATATACCTATGTAAAAAATCAGTCTTTCTTTTCTTCGAGTGTTTTCGGAGGATTTAGGGGATTAGGTTTGCTCAGAATGACATCCAGCTAAATATTGCTTGTCTGTCTTACTGCCCCTAAATGTACCGCTATCACAATAGTCAACAGAAATTCTCTTAGCATTAAGTTACACATACGTTGTGAAGCACTGCCTACTGAAATCATTGATTGATTGTAGGGTTTTACGCACTGACGCAACGCAGGCAATGAGGCGCGCCGTAGTGGAGGGCTCCGGATTAATTTTGACCACTTGGGGATCTTTAACGTGCGGCGAAATCTCGTACACACGGGCGTTTTTGCTTTTCGCCTCCATCAGAAAAGCGGCCGCCGCGGCCGGGAATTGAACCCGCGACCTCGTGCTCTAGTGAAATTATTAACTATGCCAGCTAAATGCACAAGCTGAAATGAGGCTTAATGCCTCTTCCTAAAAAAAGCACTGACTTATCTAAACACTTTACTGCATTTACGCACCGAAACTACACCAATGCTAAAAGTTGCCCCACTGTGGATAGCTATGGATTACTTCAGACTACCGGGAGGTACCTTTTGAGAGCCCCAAACTTTCACCCCCATCAGGAAAGCAGCCACTACTACTGACAAAATGAAGCATTCAATGCCACTCAGCCAAACCGGCAACATTTGGAACGACGAGTGCATTTTTACTGCACAAGATGGACACGTGAGGCCTTCAACTCTGTGAGCGTAACTGAGTAGCCGTATTTTAAGTAAGCTCCCCCAGCGGCGGCGCGCTGCAATCTAATCACTGGCCACGCGAGAGACGCAAGACGTCTTTGATATCATTTTTCGCAACTGCGAACCAAACAACTCAAAGTCAGAGTTCCCGACTGGCTGCCTTCTCATGGAGCTGGAGGCTAGCCAACATTGTTGCCATATCACGGCAAGGATTCGGCTCCAAGTCTCCAATCGGGATAAACAGGAACATGTAGTGATATCCCGCAACCACGTTGAATTTTGATTACCGCAGTCAATGTCCCATATATAGGTGTTTTGAACAAGCCGCACCTTTTACAACCCATTGTAATGGGCAGATAATACCACAGTCAATGTCCCATATACAGGTGTTTTGAACGAGATGCATTTCTTATTACCCATCGTAATAGGGCGATAAAAGACATGAGGACAGCCTACGCATCGAAAAATGTTGATAGGGTGGCAAGCCATAGAACGCCTTGCTGAGTAGACACTGCTGAGTCTTTCTTTATGCCAGAATGAAAAAAAAAAAAAAAAAAATGCAACTTTTCAATTTATCTATGCATGTCAGAGCGGGGAATTAGCATTGACATAAATGGCAAGGCTGATGTCATATGTACGCCTTCAGGGTTTTGCTGAAGAGGCAGGTGGGAAGCTTTTCTGGTAAACTAAGGGTGCTGTAACAATACTTTCTAAAGACACACTACGCACGAGTGGCTGTGACATTCATCTGAAACAACCAAATAAAAATCCTTCCGGCCCTAGCAATACCTTGCAGTACGTACGTGCAGCTGCTGTTCTTATGCACCGAAACCCAAACTACTCCATTGAATGCTCATAGCTATGAGCTGGGACAATAAAGAGTACTTAAAGGAGCCATGAAGAGAAAATACAAGTTGGGTTTATTAAAAAGACTGCTTAGTCCCGATAAAAATATCATCGCAATCTTCGAACAAATAACGGAGATATTGAAGAAAACGTGTGAAGCAGTCGCGACCCCCTAGCCAATTTCCCGCAACTTTTCTATGACGTCACGGAACCTTGTTTGTGCGGTTGGCGGCCGCCTAACTGACCTGTCGCGACGACACATGACTGGACGTCTGGTAATGGGGCCTCTAGTTCTATTTGACCGCATCACTTGAATGCTAACGTGCAGTGAACGCACTGAAAATCATGTTTTATTGTTGGCCCGTATGACGTCATTCTTGCTCATAACACGTCACTGTGGCGCAAAATTTGAAAGTTTTTAAATACTTCTTGCTTTTTTTTTTTTCGTTAAAAAAACATCTTTTGGGGCTATAATGGAGCTGAGTGAGATACTGAATCCCAGTTCTTTCAAATTACACAAGTTGTATTTTCTCTTCATGGCTCCTTTAAGCTCCTGGTTTCACTAAATGGTGGGAGAGTTTGCAGATTTCTCAGCATTTTGGGGCAAGAAAATATGTTTCCTTCTCTAGAAATTCTTTTTTTTTTTGTTACGTAGACCAAGGTGTCACAGATGATAATTAAGCCAGCATAACATTCAAGCACCAATGAAATATTAACCTAGCAAAGGTTACAGAAAACACAATCCACATATATGCAAGCAGTACATGCATTTAATTGTACTCTGCCATACCTGAGTTTTATTTCTTATTTATGGATTTCATCTAGCACACCAACCTGGCTTCCCTGCTATAATGTTTAGGTGCCTGACTTTCCCATAAGCACTACGGCTACATAATAAACATATCAACAACACCAACACGCACTACCTTAATCCCTATAAGTGGCTCCTGCAATCTGCTTTCACAGATATATCTACAGCGGAAATCCATGTTTGCACAGCTTTACTGTCCTATACTAAATTATAAAAGCTGTTACCACAGACTGTGGCATGCTTTTTTATTTAGATACATATTTTCATCTTTTTTAAAGTCCCTTAAAATACACCAAAACAAGAAAGAAACGAGCATGGGAAACCAACCTTTGATATCACTGGGGTCAATTTCCAGGGCCCTAAGCTTGTCGACTGTCTTCTCTATGCACTCGTGGACAGACTTGAGTATTTCGCTCGGGTCCTCTTCTACCCATCTGCGCAAAGGTAGAGTACAGATTACGACAACGGCTAACGCACAACTGCTGAAACCAGCCCACTGACGTTTAAATTTAAGCGAAAGGCGCGCAAAAGCGGTAGACATACCCATCGTTCGGAAGGACGTGCTGTATTTCTGTTTGATGGTAGGCAATCAGCTCGGACGTTTTGCTTGCAAAAACCTAGAAGAGCCGGCCAGAAAGGGCAAAGTCAGCAGGTTCCTCGTACACCCGTACACGCGAATGTGTCGTCAAACACGGTACGCTTAAAAAAGAACCCGCAATCGAGGAAAACCCTTTTATCCTTGCTTCGTGTTCAAAATAAGGTGACATTTCCGCACGGTACGGGGAAACCATACATTCGCCCTGTTGAGGATTTGCTTGAGCACTTCAGATAAACAAAAAAAGAAACTACGCGACAGTTGCGAATAATGCTCTTCCGAATAGCAGTTCAGGTGGAATGAATGAGTACTGCACGCGGGTCCCAAAAAAGGTCCGCACAGTTTAGGATAGGTCACGCGCAAAGCAATACGGATCAGAACTCCGTTGCGCTCGTAGACAGGGCCCCACATCTTACACGTTGTAGCAGAATCTTACCAGAAATCGTGTGCTGCTCGTTCCTTGGTCGATGGCACCAACGAGAGGGCCATGTTTACTGCGTACGAAGTTTGACTTCGTTGCCATTGAAAGCAACAGAATGGCTTCAGAGAAATCTGCGTTCCCGGTCAAACTAACAGCCGAAGCACAGTTGGTAACGACGGGGGGTTGTTCCCAGGTGGGTCCACACACCTACAACGTAACGCACGCAGAGGTTACAACGACTACGGCAACAGCAACAAGCCGGATAAGTCGCGTGCAAGCGTGCTGCGGGAATGAACGCATGTTTCTTCCTTGGTAGCAGCTGGCAGCCGGCGGCATGGACATCGCTCTTTCAATGTTGCAAACCCTCATTTGAAATTATGCTCAATTATTGAAAGTTACGGTTTCGTTTTCGCCAGGAACAAAATTTATAGCGTAGCACTCCGCAAGTTCCGGATCCACCGTCACTGACTCACTGCAAAGCGATAATTAGCGCAGAGCAACCCAAACAAAAACAATTAAACAATTTCTTGTTTTTTTAAGTAGATCCACGAAGTTGAAAATGAAGCTGAAAAGTTCTGTAACAGAAAATCAATTTTCGGTTGCGAAAGCGCGCTGAATACCGATGTTTCTCTGCGAGTTTGTTGAACGGGAAAGTGGTCATGATGTTCGAATGAAGTATCCCACACACAAAAACGCTGGCGACATTCTTAGCGCCCTCTTAACTACCACTGTGGAGAGTTGCTCTACAACTGCAGGGGATTGAGGGCCGAGAGTGAGTTTTTCAGTCATAAAACGTTGTGGCCTATTCGAAAATACGTGCAGTTGACCATCGAAGCATTTATGTAAAATGCCTTGACGGAACTACGTCTCAGGGATCCAATGCATATCAGAAAAGGGTAGAGTGGAAAGGAAACATACACAGGAACACTAATGCGAAAATGGTTGTCTCTTAGCTTACATCCATGGTAAACCCTCGTGCCTCGCGGGGTTCAAAACACAAGGGGTAGAAAAGGAGGTTGTCAACAAACGCGAGCAGTAACGTTGAGGGTTCAACAATACAAATGTTCGTAGACATATGATGGGAGGTTGTGACCTATAGCATAACACGAGGCCGGACAATAAACACGAACAGTAGCGCCAGGACCACAACACCGCAAGTGTTCGGAGTCACAGAAGTTTCAGGCCTAGTACTATAACCAGGGGGGACAGTTCCTTCTGACGAAGTGCTTTTGCATGGCCGCTGGACGAACCGTGGCTGCTGGTGTCCTTAAAGGAGCCATGAAGAGAAAACACAAGTTTGGTTCATTCAAAAGATTGTCTCGTTAGAATCATACTGACACCACTTTTAACGTAAACTTCGCTCAAATAAGCTACATAATTAGGAAAAACGGGAATGGTCATGCGACCCACCAGCTCATTTCCCGCAACAGAACCTGTGATGTCACATGGGCTAAGCTCTGCGATTGGCGGAGGCTGGCAGAAGCAGACGCAAATTAGGTAGAGCTTACAAACTAGACGAACGAGCGATTTGCGCTTAAATTTAGGGCACATTCTTTACAAAGCAATAAGAATGATGGGACAAACAGTGGAAGTTACGAAAGCACATGTAAACATAGAAGTACTGATGCGTTCTGCTGTTCATACTGCGCACAGCATGCTTTGGTTTAGCTGCACAGCACTACGGGGCTTGGGGTTGTCTCAGACGACACTGGCCGATTGACGCAAGCAACGGTGTCTTACGTGACCCCATTTGTCGAGCGAGCACTGTTTCAGGGAACGAATATTTTCTCCCAGAACAAAAACAAGCCAGGTTTAAATGCGGGCAAAAACAAACCAAACGCTTGCCACGGTATGGTGGCGCGATCTAGGTTACGGAACGTAAAGAAACGCGGGAACAAACCACACCGCTGTACAGGGTGGAGACAACCTTTGAACGGTCCCGTGCCGCCGCAATTGGGCCAACGGGCTCAACGCGTTATTCTTTTCGTTTCCCACGAGACCTAGCAACGCGAAACAGACAATATGATTCAAACTTCTTCAGTAAACAGCGTTGCGGCGATAATTTTAGCGCGGTTTTGACACAATGACTTGCTTCGGCGGCGAGCGAGCAACCGAACATGGCGGCGCAAGCGTTACGTGTCTCTACCCTGTACGGCGGATGCGTGAATGAAGGTTCCCTAGGCTGCAGAGCGGTCGGTTCCCATGATGTCACTTGGGACCACGAAAACGCACGATTGAGCGGGAAAATCAAAATTTTAACCTAAATTGTTTAATTTCTCAGTGAATAAAGCACCGTTTGTATCCGGACAAGCGCTGGGGGCACTATAAAACACGAAATCTTTCGAATAAGACCAACTTGCATTTTCTCTTCATGGCTCCTTTAAGAGCCTTCGGGTGTACGCCTCCGGACTAGACAGCTCTCCGAACCCGTGGATATTCAAGGAGAAAGCAGAAGGCAAGCGTCGCGCATCTACTTTTGTATAAAATCACTTCCTGACCGGCCCGTTAAAGAAAGAAAAGATCACGGAAGGCTGCGAAAAGTCGTGTTTTGCTGCTCGCGACACTACGGGTCGATGCAAGAAAAGACGGTGTCGGTCTTATATACTGTGCCGCTTACGGGCGCGCTGCAATAAGCGACACGCGCATAGCCACACATATCCTACAAAACAACGCAGCGAGCTATTGATACCAATGTATGTGTCCCGTCGCAAGAACAGCCCGTTAAAAAAATTACGGAGGGACTTGAACTTTTGTTGCCTCTTCGGCCGCGGCCCTCCCCCCAGACAACGCACATACATCCTAGGTAAGTGCCAGGGATGTCCCACCTGGGAGTTCGGGAACTCCCAGGGACATCCCACTTAAGTTCCAAAAACATCCCAAGTGATACAAAAAAAGACCTCGCTGGGATGTCCCAGACTAGGACTTTGCTGGGAGGTCTGACATCCCATGTAGAACAAAGAAAGGAAATTTTTGGGATGTTCCAAAAAGGTGCTCGTAGGTCCTTTTCAGGACATGTTTGATTAATGCTTGTGGTTATAGCTCAACATTCCATTGCAATGGAGCTTTTCCTCCACTCAAGTGCACAATTAGAACTCTGCAAAACCTTGCAAAACCATTTTATTGGACGAATTTCGTACATAACAGAGATCAATGGCAAAATCAAGCAGCACTTGAGTCTTAAAGGTACACCATACACTTTTAATACCACAAACAAAAGCTCTTTATAACTTGATGCACGACTTTACTTCTGTTTCTGACAATAAATTCGACTAGCTGAAGCAAAAGTGAAATTTCACATGAAAGATTTCTAAAGGTAGCACGAGTTATGTACAGAAAGATAAGAGTCGTCCCTTCTCTTTTACATCAGAAATGTGCCATGCACCTGAATAATTCATTTACAAAATAGAGTAAGCCTAATTTCTAAGCAATTTATGGCACAAAGAATAAGGTCTGAAAGTGCTGTACTTTATGAAATACCAAAAGGTGAAACATGTTTCACGACACAGGAAAAGCACATTAGTGCACAGAAAGTTACTGAAAACCATTAAAAGGGCCATGCAGACAAAACACAAGTTTGGTTCATTAGAAAGATTGCCTCGATAGAAACACTTTGACACGACTTTAAGGGGGCCATGAAGACAAAATACAAGTTTGTTTTATTCGAAAGATTTCGTGTTCTATAGTGCCCCCCAGTGCTGGTCCAGAAGCAAACGATGCTTTGTTCACTGCGAAATTAATCAATTTACGCTAAAATTTTGATTTTCACGCCAAAACGCGTGTATGAATGACGTTTGCAGTGATATAAGAGCAGGTCTTTCAGCTAAAGTTGGTGTGGAGCGGAGACTTGTTTACTGTTAGTTGACCTAGATGGCGCCACCACACCACGGAAAGCAGTCTTATATGTTTTTGGTTTGTTTGTGACCATATTTAAACATGGCTTGTTTTTATTCATGGAGAAAATAATCATTTTGTGAAACATGGTGCTGGCTTGACAAATATGGCAACGTAAGACACCGTCGCTTGCGTCAGTTGGCCAGTGTTGTCTGAGACAATTCCAAAGCCCCGCAGTGCTATGCATCTAAACGAAGCATAGTGCGTGCAGTATCAACAGTAGTACGCAGAGGTACTTCAATGTTTACGTGTGCTTTCCTAACTTCCACTGTTTGTCCCACCATTCTTACCGATATAAAAAGAATGTGCTCTAAATTTAAATGAAAATAGCTCTTTGGGCATGCTTATGAACTCTGCCTAATTTGCGTTTGCCGGCCTCAGCCAATCGCACAGCTCGGCATATGACATCATAGGTTCTGCTGCGGTAAATGAGCTAGTGGGTCGCATGGCCATTCCCTTTTTTTCCTAATTATGTAGCTTATTTGAGTGAAGTTTACGTTAAAAGTGGTGTCAACCTGGTTCTACCGAGGCAAATCTTTTGAAGGAACCAAACTTGACCTGTCTCCATGGCCCCTTTAAATGTAAACGTTGCTCAAGTAAGCTACATAATTAGGAAAAAAGGGAATTGCCATGCGACCCACTAGCTCACTTCCCACACTAGGACACATGACACCATACGCACAGCCGTGCGATTGGCTGAGGCCAGCAAAAGCAAACGCAAGTTAGGCAGGGCTTATAAGCTTGCAGAATAAGCTATTTTCGCTTAAGTGTAATACATATTCATTTTATAGCAGTAAGAATGGTGGGATGAAACAATGGAAGTTACAAAAGAAGAACCAGTGCGTATTGCTGTTAACTACTGCGCACACTATGCTTGTTATAGCAGCACAGCACTGTGGCGCTTTGGGGTTGTCTCAGACGACACTGGCCGAGCGGTGTAAGCGACATTGTCTTACGTGACCCTAATTGTAGACGTACCCCATGTTTTCACGAAGCAATTAATACCTACGGTAATAAAACCAAGCCAGGTGCAAATACAGTAAAAAACAAAGCAACGGTGAAGACAGCATGGTGGCGATATTTAAGAGGATTGGTGGTAAAAAAGGCTCCGCAGTCCGCTGCAGGCAGGACGGCGCACTTGAAATTAGCTTGAAGACCCTTCCTTGTGATGTCATGGCAGACGTCACAAAACACACGATTTGGCGAGAGAATCAAAATTTTAACTTGAACTGATTAATTTCTTGGCGAATAAAGCATCATTTGCTGCCCGACACGTGCAAACGGCACTACAATACCCCAAATCTTTCGAAAAAAAAAAGCTTGTATTTTGTCTGCATGGCCCTTTAATGTGGCAGTCACACTCCCTCAGGCCGCGCGGCCACTTTTGAACAATACAAGGCTACCGTAAGACATCGCTTTGCACCACACACACATAGAAATTATTCGAAAGGCCAGCTGATCTAGTTCTGATTCATATAAAATACTAGTTCTAAAACCTACTGCAAATGAAAAAAAAACTTATAAAATAAAATTTTGGATCACGTGTACCTACATTCGAAAAGAATTATGTAGAACTATTCAACGTAAAGGGAGGACATTTGCTGTGTGCTTAGAAGCCATGCCAATTGGCCACATGATGACTTTTCACCTGTCTGCTAAAAGGCAAATAAAAGCTAACAGAATAAAATTGATGAATAGGTAACATTACATGGCTTAGAGCAGAAGAATAACACTTTGCACGTGTTGGCTGTATGCATATTTTCCTACCTTTAAAATTTGGCTGCATTTTGTTACCATTTTACGCACTGAGGTCTAAATGTGGAAATATATGTGCATGAATACTTATGAGTTAGCGTTGAAAATGTGGGACTGTGTAAGGATGTATATTGCGACATTTTAACCTTGGCAATTAAAAATTCCAAATAAATGCAGCCAAATTTTGACGGCAAAAAAATCAGTCTACAGCCAACATGTACAAAAACTATGAGTGCTCTGCACTGAGTCATGTAAATATCAAGTAGAGAATTTCCATTTTTAGACTTTTTTAGCAGAAATATGAAGAAATCTTGAAACCAATTGAATTCCGTCATGCAGCCACTAACTGGCATGTATTATGAATGCACAGCAATCTATCCAATTTCTGTTGAATTGTTTTCTATAACTTCGAAAATACAGAGGCAAGTGAAGCAAAATAAGATTTCTCGAGTTTTAAATTTGAATTTGTCTCTCATACACCACGATAAATAATATTGATATCACTCAAAACTAGACAGGCTGCACTTTGTAATAGTACATTAGCCATGTATGTGGTGTTAGTTGACGCACAGCAGAGACCATACAAACGCGCAAATGGACAACCACACCCTGAGGGAGTACTGGTGCCATGCACCTTATTCTGGCATGATGCCCTGAAATCCGTAGTTTTTTTACCACGTAGTAGCTTACCACACACACACACACACAAAAAACAGTTTAGATTAGTGTCAGGAAAATATACATGAGCAATCAAGAAAAAGAAAATCAGATTAAACGACTTTCATATCATTCCTTGGCAGTCACTGCATTGGAGCTCCAAGGATTTTCTAGTGTGCCGCAGCTCTTTCTGCAGCACGTCAGAACTGTGTCGCTGTCTTCTTATCCTTTGGAGTTCATTGTGGCTGGGGAGGCTTTCCATGGCCCATGAAGCTGCCTGCACATAATTTAGAAAACAACTTGTAATGAATTCAATGAACAGTGCAGACACCGGCTAGCTTGAACACTGCCAGTAAGGAAACACAACTCGAGCATTACCGAAGTGTACAGATAAACATTAACCCATGGTGATTTCACACCATGGGTAAAACGGCATGCTTACGAGTACAAGCTGAGCTTCGCTGATCTCTAACAATGCCCTTCCTGATACATGCTCTCGTGATTGCGCTACAGTCAAAATAAACCTTGCGGCGAGAACTCACAACACTAAAGCAGCCCGCTGCCACGCGAAACCTTGAGGAGCTTGCGGGTTGTTTTGCGCAGAAATGTGATGTGATAGAAATTTTGCTATTTAGTTCTGTTTCATGGACGTGACCTTTACATTCCATGATTGCCCAAACATTTCACCTGCTTCAGATGTAAATGAAACAGTTTTTCTAAATAATTTTCAGTCAAGAGATTTTGAACTGGCTCTTACAATCATGCTTGTTGGCACAACGCATCACACACATGCAAGCTACTGCAGCCATTTACCATTAAACGTTTGTCAAATGCGCCATTACATTAGTATTCCCTGGGATCCAATGGTGCAAAGCACAATGAAATATAACAGAGTAACAATAACAAGGACGACACTAGACACGAGAGTCGCAGTTTTCTGGTAATGCCCACCAGGTTTAAAGCTGCCTGTAAAAACTGCTAACTGCATCTCTGAGTGTCTGCTTGCCGACAAGAGACTACAGGAAACTGGCAAAAAAAAAAAAAAAGAAATGTAGCTGCTTGGCAGTTAAAGACTGACTGCAATACCTATATGCAGAGCATGTCGTGCAATTTGAGAAAGATTACAAACAAAATGAGTGAAAGGTTGTGTTTACCGCTTATGAAAAATTGTTAAGGCTTTTTAAGAGTAACCGCACTGTGAAGTCAGTCTTCGCAGCCCTTTAAACATGATGCACAACTACCCCCACAGTGCCCTTGTTTAAAACAGTCGTCAAAGCGGCCCAGATCTGAGTATTCAAAGCGGCCCAGATCACGTTGCCATTCCATTTGTTGCATAGTTTGCCGGAATTTTCTTTGCTGTGGAGGTTGTGTAGTCACCAACGTGCCCATCTACAAACGGCCGCAAAGTTACAGCAGCAAGCCACATCTAGATTGCAGCACAGTCATTAGCACATACAAGGGCAGGCGATCACGCGAGCTGAGTAAAGTGAGCACATCACACACTGACATGCTACTCAGTGAAAAATTTTAAACGCGTAAATTATAACGCATAACGCCTGCGCTATGCCGCTCTATCATTTCTGAAAAAAAGAAAAAGGAAAACAAAAAACGCAGTCAGTACCGAGGGCTGTCACTGGACTGTCTCACGCGTTGACAAAACCCTGGACGTGGTTTTATCTAAATACATGCGAGAAATGCGTGATTTCGTTCCGGGTAGCGCGGAACTGATGATTGAGGACTAGAACCAGGAACTAAGCTACGCGAAAAGTTTTAGTTAGTCAAACTATTGAGGCCCAATAATGTCTCTTTGTCTAGAGTTGTTCTTGCTCGGCTTTCCGGCATCTGCGGCGTTTTTTTTTTATCTGTTGCAGTGATTCCCTTCTACACTAGTTGTATAATAAATTCATGTAAAAACAGCTAGAGGTACAAAACAAGTTGAGCGACGCGAAACAGTGCAGCAAGCGTTGCAACTTCTCCCGCCACCCCGGGAGAAGCCTTTCGACCGTTTCCGCACTGAGCACCCACCTTCGACCACAGAGCAAGAAATCATGCATAAAACACAAGAGGGGCATTGGAAGGGTTTAAACACTGAGTGGTACACATAAACGACTTGCAATAGTTACCTTGTGAAATGACGTTCCAGCAGCACGGGAGCACGGCGCACATTCCCATCCGCGGGCGGCCATGTTTATAAAACTGCGATGGCTGAATCGGCTGAATCAGTTTTGTAAAAAGCTCACAGACGTCTCGAATGGTGTAGAAACAACGAAGCTTTAAAAATGTATTGAGATATAATTAAAATAAAATAGAAATTTTAGTTTTTAACTTATAGTTTGTAATATTGTGCATAAATACGAAATAAAATGGCAACAAGGCAGACCCAGAACCAAGCAGCAGGCCATCTGAGCGGGACGGTTCTTTCCTCCCTTAAAAGTTGCCGTGCTCAAAAGCAGCGTTTTCAGTTGGTTTAATCAGTGTACTATCCTTTCTCTGAAGCACTTCCTGTAAGAATCACGCGCTACATGGAGGTACGCGAGGCATTTGCTCATGGAGGAAACAAAAGTTTTTCTTCCTCCATGCATTTGCTTTACGGCTGTACTGGCTGTACCAAGGTAAATATAAATGGTAGCGAAGGCTCGGGCAAAAAGCGGTTCAGAACCTATTGCCAGCGACATCAGCATGGGGGCTTATGGGAGTGGCGATTGAAGCGCGACTAGGTGAGGAGGGAACAAACACTAGTAACAAAAAACCAAGTTTTGTTCAACAATAAAACAACATTAATATTTTACGAACAATATTTATTTCTGAATCACATTTATTTAGGCACAATGTGTAAATAATTTATGAAAATGCTGTTCATTCTCAAAAACCTTTTTTGTAGCGCCCTCTGAAGAATGGCACATGTCATTGCTTTGTGATGCAGTCCTTGTAGTGTTTGGAAAGGCGCTCCTAAAGTTCGTCTGCTAGGAAACGCCCCTCGCGTGTTTTGGTGGTGCGCATTTGCATTCGTTTTTCCATGTCAATTTGGTGTGCACTTAATTTTTACTGTGCGTGGAGTTGCGAGGTGCGTTGTATCGTCGGTGGACACGTCTAGTACCGTGCCCGGCGGGGACGGTAAACTACGGGACGATGCTGCCAACGGTTGGAGCGGAGCGCTTTCCTCGGTACCTACGGAAACGATGTGCCGTACAAGGTTGCAACAGCAACTCCCGTACACCTGGCGTTTTGCTGCACCATTTTCCTCTCATTTCCACAGGTAACGCGAAACTATAGTACTGTTAATACGTGCACGGGGGTTGTGTAAGGGTAAGTGGTGGTGCTTCAAAAAAAAAAAAGGGTCTAAAGCTTTGTTATGTAACAGTTATCTCTTGATTTCACCTCAGGCTGGCTCGGAGCAAGTGGTGTCAATTACTCTAGGACTTCTCAGCGTAGTACCAATCGAATTTAAACGAGTCGCTTTAATTGTCTATCTCAGTGTTTTCTCTATTGCATTACAATGCTTGTAGTGCTCGTTGCTTCCCGCAATTGTATGCGCAAGCATTATTTCCATCGCAGTACTGTGTTGTGCTGCTCCGTGCTGCGCTGCTGCCAGATCTTTCCTGCGATGTGCTTTTACATACTGCCATCGCTTTCGTTTGCATTGATCCATTTTTCCTCTTTTTACTTATCTGTTGCGACACTTGCCTAATAATGCAACCAGGAAATTGCAGGCGTGAATGTTGAGTGAACGTCTGTAGAAACACTTGTCTACTTGATAAGACGCCGAGACAACTGCGGTGTGCTCGCTGCACTTTCGTGAATCGGCATTCCTGAGGCCCGGTTTTCTGCGTCAAGATGCAGTGCCTAGTTCTTTTCTCTTGTTTCGAAGTATTTCTGCTGCTGACGCTTTCATTGCTCATAATGCTATGTGTTACGGGTAAAGTCAATTTTTCGGCGCGTAAGGAAAGTCATAATGCATGTAGTGCCCACGAACATTTTGTACTTATTGTATACGTGCTGATTTTGTGCAGTGTGGTAAATTTGTTTTATGTTTATCCTGTAATAAAATTCAAATGTCTTGATTATAGCATGACTATGCGTTATTTCTTCTCTTAGAACAGAAGTCCACAAACTGAGCAAGCATTATATAACCTTGATCTATACTTAACGCACGCACGCAACCTGCGTATGTGCGACGCAATTAAACCCAGCAGTGGCGTTGGTAGAAACTGGTATCGGGGTGAGGAGTGGGCACGTTTTTTATATGAAAGGGGGGCCGGGGAGAGTGGTAAAGTGTCATTTTGTGCTCTGTATCCCAAGGCAGAAAAAAAAAAATGTCGGGGGGGGGGGGGTACGTTTGCCACCCACTGCAATCAAAATAAACAACTGATTGCTTTTATACAGCAGTGGAAGGCATCAATACAGAATTAAGGTTCAGAGAAGATGCAAGATGTTTTTATAAACACCGAGGCTAATCATACGACAGTATGCTAAAGTACGTTTCTCTAGTCACGAGTATAAGCTGTCGTTGACTTGAAACACACACGCCAAGGGCTCGCCAACTTGCGTCAGATGGCAATGACTTGAGCCCTCAGCGATCAGAGGCCTGCTAAGGCTATTTTGAAGTCAAATGTTCCCGCTAATGCCACCAAAATGACGTCACTTTCTGACCGGATCTTGCGTCACATCCTGTTTATTTTTTGTTCCGCCGGAAGTGTTCCCTCCTCACACAGATGGCGCTAAGCCCCATGAGCAGCTTAAGAGCCGCCATTTTCTGAACGTATGGGCTTCTATGGAAGCTTCGCTACCAGTTATATTTACCTTGGCTGTACCTCCTTCACGCGCATTACACAAAACATTGGGCTGACCGAATCAACAAAAAGCACGCATGCGCTTCCGCATACATCCCAATCACACCCATTCGTGGACATTTTTAGGACACTCCCAGTGCGGAAGTCCCAGGGATGCCCATAGGCTGTGCTGTTTGGGACATGGGATTTAGGGCCTTTTTTGGGATGTCCTTAGGATGTTTGGTGTTGTCTGGGCCCGCTTTACCAGGCTTTGGACAGCACCTTCCGAAGGTCGTTCCGCTCGCTCGCCATCGTTAGGGGCCTCTTAAAGCTGGTTCATATATCGCTAGCCATCGCCAAAAACATTTTGTTCGCCCAAGTCGGTACCTTAATCTTCAAAGGCGCTCCTCCCCGTTTTCTTTCTGCCGAAAGAGAAAGAAAATGACTTTATGGAATCTTTTCCGGCGGGGAGGAGGCGGATCAGGCCACGCAGGGCTTCACCGCTCCCCTGTCTATGAAACGTGGCAGACCCCGAAGCTATGCCTGGGCTGTAGCGCAGGCTACGCGAGTCCTCAGAGAGGTCTCCTTTTCGCCTTTGCCGCGCCAGAGCAGCCTCGAGCCGCTGGACCGCTTGCAGTTGCCGCTCGTGTTCACTCGAGCTCATGAGTTCGATAATGTTCGGTGGGAGATCTTTGCTCCCCATGCACACACAGTGCCTGTCACATCCCCACATCAGGTGGGCCAGGTCCGCAGTCACCAACGCACACACACTGCACTTGTCCCTCTCGTAGACGCCTGGGCACACGTGGCGCGCTAGAGCCGGGGTGAGCACCGTTCCTGTCTGTAGTTGACGAAGAAGCACCGCCTCGCTCCTTTTGAGCCTCGGGTGAGGCGGGGGCAGGGTCCGTCTTCCCATGCGATGCCATTGTAGCACGTCCCCGTGTGAAGTCAGGGGCTCCATGTCCTGGTCTACCGTTGGCGAGGGACGGGGTGGCATTGCACGGCACGATGCTAGTTCGCGTGCAATGGCGTCCGCCTCCTCGTTACGGTTGTCCACCAGGCCCGCCACGTGAGCGGGGAACCAGCGGATGTATGCAGTCTCCGTCCTCTGGCCGCCACCAACGATGCTTGCCGTTGTCCCGCAGACTGCGTTCCTGGCAAAGCCCGCGATCGCCGAACTAGAGTCGAGTATGGTGGTAGTTGTAGGGCTGGTGAGCGCTATGGCTATGGCAGCCTCCTCTGCCTGCTTGGCCGTTTTGGCCATTTATGCTGCAGGCATTTATCAGTTCATTAGTGGTGGCTCTGATGGCCACCGCTACAAAGGTGTTTGGGCGGTCGCGGTGCTTGGCCGCGTCCACGTACACGGCGCCCGCGTCTCCCTTGTGCCAGAGCCTTCTATACAACTAGAGTTTGGCCAATAATGCATTTCAATGGGAAGCCTAGCACCATGCGTAGGCCGCAAATACGTGTGACGTCACTCTCAGTTTTGGTAGTTGTATAGAAGGCTCTGCCTTGTGCGTTTCGGCGAGCGCTCGGGCTCGCGCCGCCCTCCGTTCCGCGCTCTTGTCCGGGTGGACGTTGCGCGGCAGGGGCAGCACCTTGATTTTGCGGATGATTTCGTCCCTGGCGCGACTTGGTCGTCCTGCAGTGAGGTCAGGGGAGGGTTGATGCCTAGCCTCTGCAGTATTCTTCTTCCAGTCTTTGTGGAGCCGAGGCGTTCGAGCTTCTCCCTACTAAGCGCTATCCCTTGTAAAGCCCGTGCCTTTCGAGCGCAATAAAGACCTGCTGGATGCCCCATGCTTGATCCGTCTTGTTAGTTGATTCGATGGCTCTTTGGAGTTCGGCCGGATTCTTTGAAACTCGCGCCCTCTGGGTCGGAGGTTGACGTACCACCGGTTGGCCGGCCCTTTCTTACATGCGCTGCATTGGGCATTTGGGTATTTGTCGGGGTGCACGTGATGTAGCGCTCACGGTGACGGGACCGACGCCGCCTGTAGCCTACTGAGATACGTTGCCTCTTCGCGACCCAGCGGCCGGTGGGGCGGTGGATACACTATTCTCGTCAGCCGCATGCTCTTGAGTGCTTCGCCGTAACCCCTGGGTCTGTCTGTAGTCTCTACCCACCATGCCCACTCGGGACGACTCCCCCCACTGGGGGCGCGGTGTGTTATTGCGCGCGCCTCCCTGTGGGCCGTCTCGTTGTCGTTCGGTGCGTACGGGGAGCATTCGCCCGCGTGCGCCCGGATCCGTTTGATTTCTACTCGTCTTTCTTCTTGGACACCCATTTTCTCAATGATCTTGGCTGCCTTTCCGCTCACTCGGCCATTCGCCAGTTTGCAGGAGGCCTCTTGCAAGTGGCTGAGGATCGTGTCGCAAGTGGCTTCAGACGTCGCCAGGGCTATGGCGATCTCTTCCGCCTCGGTTCACCGTTCACGCACTTTGCGCTCGCTGACAATTGGCCACTCTTCCCGTTCTTGCGTTTATGGTTACCATAGCATACCTGCCTTGGCCACAGTCTGCCACATCGACGTACCGTGTTCGTGGGTCGTTAATGTACTGCTCGATTATGTATTTTGCTCTTACGCGTCTTCGTTCTTGATTGCGTTCTGGGTGCATGTTCTTCGGAATGAGACTCACCCGCACGTTCTCCCGATCCTTTCCGTCTAGGTCTTGGAGTTGTCTCCCCGTAATCTAGTAGCCGTAGCCCAGGGACTCGAGGATGGCTCTACCTGTCTTGGTAGCTGCCAGTCGTTCTCGTTGTGCTTCTAGCTGGGCCTCGATGAGTTCACCGTGTTGTGGCCGCCCAGTTGCGTCAGCAGTTCTGTGTTAGTCGATTCGTTCTGTCCTAGTGGCAGTTTATACATTTTTCATATCCTGATGTCGATCTTGGCCTTATCGGTCTGCGTCCACTGCGTACGCCGCCGTGTATGCCATGTGGCTGATCGCGAAAGACTGCACCAGTCTCGCGAGCCCGTCTTCGCGCATGCCCGTCTTTTTGGTCCATACGCGCTGGAGCAACCGCAGGATACTTGCTGGTTTGTTCGGCAGTTTCTTCACTAGGGTCTCCTTGTTACCGTCCGCTAAATAAAAGACAACGAAGGCGGCGGAAGGTAATTTGCACTGATTTGCTCTCACTTTAAATTCTTCGGTTAAAATTTTCCACTTCTTTATGGATTAAAAATGCTTTCTAAACGCTTCAAGGTATCTTTATACAGTGCCATATAGATATAAACACTTTTTTCTTTTCCAACCACTGATGCTTAACCGATACCCTCAATGGCGGTGAGCCTATGTACATACTCGAACGAACATCTTTATCATCGTCACCATCAATATCATCATCATCATCATCATTTTCGTCCTCGTCGTGCATTGCTGCTCGCGACAGCGCGGGAAAACACGCAGGTATCACCATCATCATCACAATCGGCCATCGTCATCACCAACGGCCCGTGCTCGTTCCAAACGTGGTTCCATTTTCCGAGAGGACGCCAAACGGTGAGTACATCTTTGAGGACCGTAGAATATACCCCGGTGTTACTCCATGTCCCCCCATTTACGGCTTATTGCCTCGTACAATGAAGCGAGTATTCCGGTGGCGGATCTAGTAGGTGGTGAGGACAATCACACCCCACACGCCCCTCCCGCCTCCCTGGATCGTCCTCTAGGCTTCCACTGCTAGGCCTACCACACCTTCATCCCTCGCCTTTTCAAAGCCGTGCCGAAGAGCGCGCCCTCCTCTCCCTCTTCCGTCCTGCCGTATCGTAGAGGGAGAAAGAGAAAAAAATCCCCCGCACCTCCCCGAGGGAGATTGTGAGGATGCATTAATGCGAACGTCGAACGCAACGTCCTCGGGTACCATGCGAGGAAGGCACCGCACAACCTTCGATACGTCGATGGGCACGTTCACCGCCTTTCCCTTGATTCCAAACTGCCCGTTGCCTCGAGTCAGCCGCCTGATGCTCATGAAGGGGAGTCGAGGCGCGATGAGCCGCTCTTCGACCGGGTTCAGATCTGGAAGATGCGCCGGCCGAGGAGGATAACGGTAGCCAAAACTCACGCAGCCCTCCTCTTCGCAGCTTTGTCTTCTTCTCTTCTTCTTCTTCAGCGGTTCCCCTACGGGAATTTGACGATGGTGGTTGAACGCGAAGCTATCTGGTGATGGATTGTTTGGTTGGCCAATCCCTAGGGGCATCATGCCACAATCATCATCAGACGCGCTGCGGACGCCGGCCAAGGGATGCACGACAACCCCCGACTATAATGCATTTCTGCATAAAAAACGTTTTAGTATTGAGCATTTGCTTTGGTCAGAGTGAATACCCGTGGCCTCCGGGTTGAGCCGGGCGGAGACTCGGGTGGAGACTGCGGTAGCTCGGGTGACCTCCTAGGGTGGCTTGTACGTCTTGGTGCGGGCTACGCGGTGCCTCCTTCCACTGTTCATCGGAAATAAGTAGAGGAAAGTTATTTCAAAGGGAAGACCCATATTATGGGAAGACTGACTTTATACGCACGACGTTGTGTGGTCTGGCGGAAGCCATTATACGCACGACGTGACTGAGGCGCCAACGCTGCAGTTGCTGAAAACTGAAAGCGCCCTCATCATACGGGTTGGCGGGTCCCCCAAGCCCCTTGGCGGCTTCGACGGAGGCTCCATGGCATTCGAAGTTGGGGCACGATTTAGTTGCTTTAGCGATTTCGATCGCGCCTTTAAAGAATTTAAGCTCCGGAACAACGCCTTTTTCGTAGTGAAAGCTATATACAAAAACAGTGGACGTCGTCAATTCGCGGATAAGTGTACGACTTGAACGACTGCAAAAGAAACTGAAGTACACAAACGCGACGACAGACGCGGACATCACGATAACAGAATCGGACATTAGACTCGCACATCGCCGTGAGTGTTAATTAAAGCGCCCTATTATTTTCGGAAAGGTCGGTGCAGTTTGTTGTTGAGTGTCGCGGTTGCTCGCAGGACTGTACACGCTGATACTTCTATATGCATGCCGTTTTGTTTTATTGTCCGGAATAAACTGGTTCTTTGTTTCTTGCGTTTCGGCGTCATTTCGTCGAGGTGGGTCAGGCTCGCGAACCCTTCGCACATGAAGTTCCTTCACGACGCATACATAAACCAAGCAGTTCTTGGAACGTTCAGTGAACATTTGGTTTCTAACTTTTAGTGTACGTAAATGGCTAATGCCTAAAGCAAACATGAAAGCTGTTATCATTGCTCAACACATGTGGATGTACTTGAAAATAAATGTGGTGGGTATTCATTTTGAAATGGTGAAAATTGGCTTGCACGTGGCCACCGAAATCCGTTTAAGAATAAAATGAAATGGGGATGCATCTGACTTCGTTTTTTTATAATTTGTTGCAACTCAACTTGAACCTGTAACATTCTTAACGCGCATGAGTAGAACAATTTGAGTAGAACAATAAGTGGAACAATCATTTAGGCTATCGGTCAACATAATCCTCCATATACGTGTTAATTCTAAATATAGGACAGGTGCTTCCATCTCACAGTATTAATTCGGAGGCTGGATAATTAAGAGCACCGCCATCCGTTGTGGGTTCGATGCGATCGCAACCCGAGCGCTTTTGAACTGCATTGACTATGTAGATTGTAAGCCGAGATAAGAAATACGCGAAAATTATAACCTAGGTTATTTTTAGGGAGCTGAACGTTATTTAAGAGCCCCAAATTTCCCATCGGTAATTGGAAATATGGTCGGTCTGTCAAGGACGTAATGTGGCACAGAGCATGTTAAATAAGTCGCATAGCTGCAATCGTAGGTGAAATAAATTCATTATCCGGTTCTATGTTTTGCTTTGCATCCATAACATCAGCTGCGCTTTTTTTTTTATTGCGATACGGGGCGCGAAAGCTAAACGAAAACCAATTTCGAGGAGCGTTGTACGGCTGTCATTTGAACCATCGGCTTCGCGACCCGTGGTATGGTACCCGTGGTGCGACGGAAAACGGCGATAGAGCCGCTTGGAAATTTGCAAAACACTCTATCAGGGCGATTGGGACGGGCGGAGCAACAGCGCGGCGCCGGCTGCTTTGGCTGCCGCGTTGGCGCGTCATTCACGTCGTGCGTTGGCTTCCGCCAGACTTCACGACGTCGTGCATATCAAGTCAGTCTTATGGGAATATTATTATGGTAAGTATATATACCCCACCCCTGACTCCCCAATCTGCGGCTGGGTCGCCGCAGATTGGGCAGTCAGGGGTGGGGTATACTGATGGGTGAAAGCGTGTTAGCCTTGCAGGGTTTGGGAAGCCGTTTGTTTGTAGGAGGCGCCAGGCATGTGCTTGGTCGTTCGTTAGTTTGTTGCCTGCCGGAGGGTAGATTTGGCGGTAATGTCTTGTGATCTCATTGTCAGAGACTAGTCTGGCCCTTGCAGACCTGGCTCCGTTGTTTCTATATAGGCTAGCTCTTATCCAGATGGTGAGGCTTCGAGCCAATTCGTGAGATGCCTCGTTCCGTCGAAGCCAAAGTGGGCTGGTGTTCAGACCAGTTCTACCGGGGACTCAGGGGGATTTCAGTTCAATATTTAGAAATTTGGTTTGGAGATGAAACCGGCAGCGAAGCATTGAGTCGCGACTTTAGAATATGACATGACTGTGGTAAGGTGCGTTGAATTAGGACTGTTAGGACTATTGCCGCCTATACCGCCGTCTCAGGGCTGGGCTCCTGTACAGCCATTGTTACCCGGGGCTATGTAAGCTATGTACGGGCAGGGCAGACCTGCGCCATATTATTTGGGAATGTCCCCAGAAGAAGAATTCGTTAGGGGCTTTGCTATTAAGACCGCGGAGCAGTGGGAGGCCGTTCTGCGCAGCCCCGATCCGGACGTACAGATCCGGGTTGTCCAAATGGCCGAAGACGCCGCCGCAGCCCAAGGACTTCTGGCCGCCGTCTGAGGAGGGTGAAGAGGCTCCGCCTCCTTTGCTTCAAAACCATGTTGGACAAATAAATGTTGTTTCTCTCTCTCTCTTGGTTGGTGCGGTATCTAAAGGGGATTCTTCGGCATTCACTGCGGCGATCGCGTATGTCTCGTGACATCTATGTCGGGCATATATTTTGGCTCCGTGATATTCGGCTGCATCAACATACACAACGGGCTTGCTTCTAAATTTCGTCTGGAGAGCTCGGGTGCTTTTTCCTTTCAGTCTACGCGGTTTATGGGATGCATGTGTCGTGGGAGTTGTCTAATTAGTATGCGGACATGTCATGTAATATCGGGAATTTGCAAGTGGGCTGCGCTGGATGTTCGACTAAGTTGTGCAGGATGTGTACACCTTTGGGGTTTTTGGATAACTGGGGATATTGATTTACCAAAAAAGACCTCTATAAGTTGGTCCTCTTTATTATAAACTCCTAGTCCCTCGAGCATGGCTGTAGAGGTACACAGGTGCTGTGCGGGTTTATATACTTTTCTGATTGACTGATTCACTTTTTTAGCTCTGTTGTGCTTGGGTTAAATAGGGCAGAGAATAGTTTAGAATAGTTTATTCTTCTGATGACAAAAACAGCGCGACCTTTTCTCTTGTTTGAACCCTCTGCGTCTGTTCGAAATTCGGAAAATCAGACCGATTGTTCGATTCATGTTCGATGCGGGGACGGCCACATGTGGCCCGCAGGGCAGTATTTTCGGGCCCCCAGCACGCTCTCGAAACCCCCACCCCCATCCCCCTGTCCCTGCCTATCTGGAGGTCGTCACGGCATTTTTGACCTAAAATGGTCCCGGGTTAGACGGGAGAAAAAAAAGAAAGAGAGAATTGATTGCTTCCATTTGGCATTGTTTCCCATCTGCACACTTTTCAGATTAATTGTCAAATATTATTGTAAATTTGCTGAATTTTTTTTTGCCTGCAAAGCTGACCCCTCCCCCCCTCCCCTTCTTCCCCCGCGATTCGCCTTCCGACTCTCCGCTGTGTCAGCTTGATGTAACTCAGCCCTCCACCTCAAAAGTTTCCCGACCCCTGGTCGAGGGTAATTTAGTGTTTGCGTTGTTGTTGTGAGTGGGGAGGATTCGGATTTTTAGTGGTGAGACCTCTGGAGTCGGCTTATTTATGTGTACTTTGATATCAGGGAGTTGCTGTTTTCTTCGTTTAGAAGGATTAGGCGGAGTTAGATTTATTTGGTGAGCAAGGTAACATTTCCTTTTTTTTTCTATTACCACGTGTGAAGCCTTTGCAATGTTTTCTCCTTGTATGCGTAGTTTCCGCCTCTCATCCGCGGAGTGATGTCATCGGCGTACAGACTGAATTTAAGGTCAGGGATTATACTGAACTTTCTGGTAATGTTTAGTATTGCCAGGTTAAAAAGTATCGGGGCGAGCACTTCCTTGCGGTGTTCCCTTGTCTGAGACTGAAATAGGGTTCGAGGTGACGCTTCCTATATTAACTACTGTAGTTCTGTTTGTAAGGAAGTTTCTGGTGTAGTTGTATAGGGGGTTTCCTGGGTTGTTTGATTGAAGCTTTTCCCCGATGGCAGCATGGGTGACATTGTTAAAAGCCCTGGCCACGTTAAGGGCCAGAATTGAAGCTGTGTCTAGGCTATCTGAAGGGGTTATAATGACGTACGATAGCTGAAAAAGGGTATCTTAATTTCACAGTCCTCTGAAACCAATCACTGTGCGTGGGAGCTGCTGTGTGCCTTGGATGTGCTTTGTCTTTGTTGCATCGTAGAAAAGGATACATCTGTGCTCTTTGGACGCTATAAACAATTTTCCTGATTTTCTGGTTTTCTTTTGCGATCTCTGCGCAACACGTTCTATTCGCCCTTTCGTTTTATTTTCGTTTGTGTGTGCTAAATTTTCCCCGCTGGAAAGAAACGCATTAGTGGACATCTAACATCAATCCATTGCATAGTCCTTTGGGTTTTTTGTTGTAGCGGTCTCACCCACGTAGGTGTGGCGGCAATAGGACGAACTGGCAGCGGAGGCTGCGCTGCACGTTCAATTTGTACGGCTGTCAACTGTCGCCCACTGGCAGGTGGCATGATAACACGAGTCGGCTATTGAAGGTGCAGTTCTGGCTCCATGGTACGTGAAGCGTGCGCTGTTGGGGCACACCAAGCGTTGCGCTTCAAAGTTCGCACCGCTCGAACCACGAGCCAAAGCGCAAGTCCTAACATGTCTCAATTAAGCGTTATCCTTCTGCAAAATATGTACTCAATGCGTAGAAGGTATCGCATATTTGACTGTATACAGCGAGCGTGTGGTAACCATGCTTGTTTTTCGAAACAAAGGTAACTTGGAGCCAGAAGCAAATTTAAACGTTTCAGCATATGGACACAACTCACTGGGCCTACGAATCGAAGGCACGAACACCATTTTTCCGACTTTCATCTTTTCGGCGTTATCAATGATAGTTTTGCGCCGTTTGGCCTCGTCTGCATAGCGTAAACTGGCTGACGCGCCGCTGAAGTAGAAGCCATCGGCACCCGCTTCCTTGTCCCGTCGCACCCCACGCAGCAACACGTCATTCATTTAACATTGCCGACCATCGAAATTTAGGACTTTTATTAATCGGCTACCCTTCCGATACTTCTATAGGTGATCTAAGTTTCGGAGTATTTCCACAGCTTTTTTTCTCCCTTCGTGTAATTCCTTGGCGCGAACAACTCTCGGCACCGCCTCCATTTCGTTGCATGTTGACCTGTCGCTGTTTTGCGATAACATTGGAGGACAACTTTTGTTGTTCTTTTTTCTTCTCATCCTAGGTTCTTCTTGCCAAGTCACGGACTGATTCTGTGTACCGGGCTGGATGTACAGTCTCTCGGGCTGTGACACCCGCTCGGCCTGGCCTGACACTCACCGCGCAACCCGTGGTACCATCCCTTCGACTGGCTCACCCAGCTGCCCGACGGACTCACTCCCTACGAGGACTACTCCATGTCAGCGACCAAGTACGAGACCACCGAGTGCTCGGTTGTCATCGTCAGCAAGGACAACTTCGACAAGGACACCTACACGGATTCACCCTGGGGAGGGCAGTTCCTTGATGACGACGACGCAGCTACGAGCACTCCGGGCACCGGCGGCGAGACACCGCAGAACCAGTCGCTGCTTGACCACAGCGAATGCCGCAAAGAACGGCCTTCCAAGCTCAAGGAGCCGGAGAAGCCATACCGCTGCGAGCACTGCCCAACGGCGTTCGACCTGGAGTCGCAGCGGAGACACCACATGAGGTCGCACACCCCGGTGGCCGGCCACAAATGCGAGATTTGCTCGAAGACGTTCCGGTCCTTCTACTCCCTGGAGAAGCACATGCCCACGCACAGCGGGGACAAATCGTTCGAGTGTCGTGTATGCGGGAAGAGGTTCCCCTTCCGCAGCGAGGTGGGCAGGCACGTGAGGACGCACACGGGAGAGAGGCCCTTCAAGTGCAGCGTGTGTGCCAAGGCGTTCACCAATTCCGGGAACCTCAAGGTGCACATCCGAACGCACACGGGCGAAAGGCCTTTCCAGTGCCGTCGCTGCGGAATGTGCTTTTCTACCTCGGGAAAGATCAGAAGACACCTGTCTGCGCAGAGTTGCAAATAGGGCCGATACCGTCTTGTGTAACGGAGAAGATCGAACCGAGAACGCTCGCCCTACACATTATACCTATGCGTTTAAACAGAACTATCCGTGAATTGTTGAGCGCACGCACGCACTTCTGGCTGCGTTGAAACGCTTTTAGTAAGGAAAATATTGTTATACGATAGAATAATGTGTGCAGTATAATATAGGTCTAGTTCGGTATAATATAATATAATGTATTTCCTTGCAGTATAATAATACAGCTCCATGTGATGGCTCCTCCCGGTGTTTTGCAGGTGATTTACGATTATCTTGAGTACACCACATCACTTTTTAAGATGTTCGGCAAAAGCGTGGGTCATTTAAATCGACGATAGGCGATTTTGGCACAGAGCACTGCACGGGCCTGATTTTAAGGCCCGAGCCCGGCTCGAGCCCGCTTCGCGAAGCCCGAGCCCGACCCGGGCCCGTAACACCTAGCCCGAGCCCGGTCCGGGCCCGGGCGTTCATTAGTGAGCCTGGCCCGAGCCCGGCCCGGGCCCGCCATCTTAAGCCCAGGCCCGGCCCGGCCCGGTGATCTATTTTTTGGCCTAGGGAGGGCCCGCGCGTGTTTCAGCAGTCCCGGTCTTTGACGCTGAAGAAAGTTTGTTTATTATATTCCGGGCGATCAGACGGAGCAGCTAGTCTGTACAAGCACGTCATGAACTGAACGCAAAAAATAAGGGTTTAAAAGTGCACGTAGTTTAGCTTTCGCCGTCTGCCACATCGGCGTAATAATAGCTCGTATTCTTAGACGAGAGACACCATCACCTTTGATTACCAGACTCTTGACACGTGTTTTGTCTCGGCCGCAAGTTAGTATTGCTGGAATTTTTTATCCGGATTTGAATCAACGAGTATGTACGCGCGTTGAAATACTTCACATGCAGTGGTCGTTAAGCGCTGGTGTTTCTCTGGCATGCGTGTTTGATTCCCGGCCACGGCAGCCGAATTTTGATTGGTGCGACATCTAAAACACACGTATACAAACATAGATATAGGTACACAGCTCCAGGATATCTGAGTTAATTCGTTCCCCTCTTGGGCATTCCTTGTAATCGTATCTTTGGTATGTTATACCCCAAAATATAAAATCTTGATGCAGTACAAGAAATGTCATTAAAATTGCAGTATAGTGGCCATCAGACCTAGCAAAACACGTTTTTAAAACATTGCGTACAACTAACAGCAATAAGCGCGCAAAAATAAACCAAGAATATTCACTTTGATGCTCTTTTCTACACTTCACGTCAGACCTATTAACGGCCGTGGACTCGTCGTAAAAAAATGAAAGCCGTTCTACTCAATATGTAAGGTGCACGAAGTGGAGAACAGTGATTCGCCATAATGGGCGGCAGCGCCGTTATCCGCTCACCTCTGCTACCCACTGCATTTCAAATTTCCTGCCTTCGCAATGCTCGCGCGCCCCTTGCCTCAAACTGCGCCAGCTGGAGTTCTGTTCTTTTTGTGCTTGCTGTAATTTCGAATGCTGGAGCTGTTTTGCGTCATTTCGAACGCATGATTTTTTTCTTGCGCGGCTGGAGCCTTTCTGGAGCATTTCGAACGCGCCACTTTCTTCTTGCGCGGCTGGAGACTTTCTGCGGCATTTCAGACGCGCCATTTTTTTCTTGCGCGGCTGGAGCCTTTCTGCGTCATATCGAACGCGCCATTTTTTTTTTCTTGCGCTGCCGGCTTTTTTTGCTTACTATCCTAAAAACCTACCCAAAGAGTGTTCCTAACTGAATGAACGCGGGGGCTGCCGGTTATATACACAGATTTTGCCTGAAATGAACCTGCAGTTTTCTTTGCGCTAAACAACGGGACTAGCGTTTCACGAGGTTCCAGCGGTTATGAGTATTTAAACCGCGTGGCTTTCGAAGCCTCGGCGTGACCCCCTGACGACGGTACATCAGGCTCTACTTGGGTCCTTTATCTCGCTGCTTCGCCTGATTCCGGCAGTCGCATCGACCGTTAGCGAGCTAGGATGACATGGCGAGCCCATAAAGGGCTCTGCACTTAAAACACCGTCCTGCTTTACAGGTATTGACCTGCCCATGCAGCCGGCGCCTACGGGAGCCAGGGCACGTAAAATTTGCTAGGGTGGAAGAATATACCGTCAGGTGGCACTGTCTTTAATCTTAAGCTTAACCAGCTTTGTTTTGCACGCACTGCCGTTTGCCACTGCCGGCATATAGCGCAGCAGTCGTTCCCATTAAGTACCGACCATTGCCAATTCTGCAAATGGCAGCGACTAGAGCTACTAGTGGTTCTAGCAGCGACCAGTACATAGGACGTATTGGTCAGTCCGGGTATGGCTCGACCTTGGCCATGGAAACCCAAACGTACACTAATAAACTACTCCGGCGTCATATTCGTCCGCTCGACTGTCATATCTTGTTCTTGGGAATTTCCGTTCATTTAAACTCTCAGACCCGTCCTTGAATAATTTTATGTTGATGAGCTTTCTGTTAGCTCCGTTTGCCCACGTGCAAAATTCGACCGCAACCTCGTGAATTTCTTTACAAGTAGTAGTAGTATAAAACTTTAATGAGCATTATAAAGTAGGAGTGGTTCCCTAGTCCGGGAATCCATGTGACGACCGGGCGACCGACGCCCTAGATGCCAGTAGTTGCTGGACGTCCAGATGGTCGCTGGTGATCAGGTTCTCCCACAGCTCATGGAGGGGGAGGGGGGAAGGAAAGGGTGGGAGGTCAGGGTTATGCGTACACTCCAATAAAATGTGGACGAGTGTGCCAGGCTTAGAGCAAAAAGTACATTGGGCGAGAAATTGAGTGGGAAACATGTGGTGTAAGCGAATTGGATGGACGAAGGTATTCGTTTGGAAGCGACAGAGAGTCGTTTCTTCTTATTTGGACAGCTTGGAGTGAAGTTGAGGGAATTGTCTGTCGAGTCGATAATACTGCGTAATGTCCAGAAAGAAATGTAACCAACGGTGTGGACTGCGCTTGTTCTTCTGGGGCCTGGGAGGAGAGTGCGCAGGCTTGATGATGGGCAAAATTATTGCCTGTGAATGTACAGTGGGCGGGTGTCCAGACGAGGGCGACGTTTCTTTGTGGCTGATGTTGCGAGAGGAGGCGGAAAGTTGGTGGGGCCACCCTCCCCGCCAAGAAGCTCCGAGAGGCAGCTTGGGAGTCGGTTAAGATGACCGCGCTCTTGGTGTGAATAAGTGCGAGTGCGATCGCCAGTTCCTCAGCAATATGCGTGGATGTCGTGGTAATTGAAGCACAGGTTATAAGGGCCGATGTGGTGGTGATGGTTGCAACCTTGTGCTGCCCGCCTGGATACGAGCTAGCGTCTGTATACGCGACGTCCAGACGGTTCCCATAGATGTTCTCGTGGGCTTGACTCCGTGCTTGTCTTCTTCCAGGGTGGAGATCAGGGTGCATGTTCTTCGGTATTGGGCGAACCCGTACAGCAGATCTCCAAGCCTCGGAGAGGACAAGAAGAGCAGGAGGAGATGCTGGGTGCGCGAGTCGTAGGCGTTTGAGTAACCCAAGGCCCGCAGGTGTTTGAGTGAGCCGGACACATTGGCTGGCAAGGTGGCCTTCAATTAATTCTGAAACCGTATTATGAAGACCCAGTTGCAGAAGCCGCTGAGTAGAGGTATTCATAGGCAGGCCTAATGCCTGTTTGAATGACTTGCGTATGAACTTGTCAAGGGCGTCCAAGTCTCCTTTCGTGAGGCAGAGGTATGGAGCAACGTAGGTAACTCTAGAGATCAGAAGTGCTCGAATCAGACTAATCATATCTTGTTCTTTCAGGCCCCGGTGGCGCTTAGAGATGCGTCGGAGCATGTGCGTAACTTGAGTGAATGTCTTGGATAATTTGGATAAGGTCAGATCGTTGCGCGTATTTGCTTGTATGGTGAGACCGAGAATTTTGATTGAAGAGCTGGGTTTGATGCTGGCCGTCCAAATGTAAGGAGATGGGCTCAATAGTTCGAGCAGGTGGGTGCTTGCGCACAATTATTAATCCGGACTTATGAGGTGTGCATTGAAGACCCACTGACAATGCGTAAGACTGCACAATGTCCGTGGATTCTTGGAGAGCATCTTGTATGTTTCCTATAGAGTGTGTATCTGTCCATATGGTGATATCATCTGCATATAGAGCATGATGTATCTTGGGGATGGCATCCAGATGTTTGGGCAAGTCGATTAAGGCCAGATTGAACAGAAGTGGGGACAATACGGAACCTTGCGGCGTGCCTCGACCACCAAGCAATATAGGATCCGACGTGAGGTCGCCAACTTTCAGGATAGCCTGGCGTTGGGTTAAAAAATCTGAAATGTAGGAGTAGACGCGATGGCCACATCCAGTCTGATTGAGCCGGGAGAGAATAGCTGAATGTAAAACGTTATCGAAGGCGCCTTTAAGATCAAGTGCTAGGATGGCTCTCGGAGAATGACGGGTAGCCGGCGCCAAGACTTCTTCCTTCAAACGGAGGAGGATGTCGTGGGTACTGAGGTGTTTGCGGAACCCATGTCCTCCAAACATGGTTGAATACGCCTCAGTATAAGCCGTTCTACCAGCTTACCCACACAGGATGTGAGGGATATGGGGCGCAAGTTGTCCAGATGGGGTGACTTGTTGGGCTTACGTATGAAGCGTATCTCCGCGGTTTTCCATTGGGGAGGAAGGCGACCAGATGACCAGTGGGTATTAATGTGGTCTTAAACAACTGCGCAAAAGACAAGGACTAGGGAA
Source organism: Haemaphysalis longicornis (assembly GCF_048455015.1). NCBI lineage: Eukaryota > Metazoa > Arthropoda > Arachnida > Ixodida > Ixodidae > Haemaphysalis > Haemaphysalis longicornis. The sequence goes on along the minus strand of NW_027526361.1, from coordinate 97,925,381 downwards.
GAAGCACAGACAAGCGCTGACAAACAACTTCTTCCCTTCCTTCTGCTTCTTCCCTTCCTTGCTTCTTCCCTAGTCCTTGCCTTTTGCGCTGTTGTTTAAGATCAGAATGAACCAACTGGCCCCAGTCGAGACGCTAACTAATGTGGTGAAGTAGATGATCAAGGGAGTTGCCGTCCAGGTTTGCCAGAAGCCTGTAAGTTACTTGTTCTGGTCCGGGAGCGCTATTCATCTTGCATTCTGAGAGAGCTGATTCCAATTCGTAAATTTGAAAGTCCCTGTCAAGTAGGTCATTCGGCAGTCCTGTGTATGGGGGCGGGGAAAAGTTCTTGCTGGTGTTGAGGTATCGATCTGTTAAGACTTGTAGAAGGGCTTTTGGGGAACCTTGAAACGAATGTATGGTCCGAATATCGATCTGTTAAAGGGACACTGAAGTGAATTTGTCAAGCTCCCGTTTTTGCTTGCACTGCGTAGACTGGCTCAAATTAGCACACTTTTCATCGTTTATCCTGTTGACAAATCGGTAATTATTTTACAAAGCGCGAAAGAAGAAAAACTACCATGCGCGGTTTGCGGCGGCCGCACCAACTAAAGCTGTGACGTTAGGAGGAGCCGCACCGTGATTGGACGATGCCCAAGGTGAGCAACCAAACAAGTTTCGGTTTCGGTTTCGGTTCTGTAAAACACAACCGGTGGCGTTGTTGGATGGGCATTCTCAATAACTCAGTAATCATCGTACCGCGCTTCTGCCATGTTGTCACCTGTAAAAATGCATAAAGATAAGCCTCCCAGGACGGCTTGGAATCGTAGCATTCACTAGCCGAGGCCTACGCAGTGCATGGACGCCCTCCGCGTACCCGCAGACGCCCAAATCTCATGCGCTTTTCCCCCATATTTGGAGCTTGCCTCACTCATGCCTGTACCGTAAAAAGCGTGTTCGCACCAGGCCAAGGGTCTGTTCATTCTGGCCTGTGCCCACTGCCCGCAAGCAGTCGGTGCTTATGGCAACAGCACGCCAACGAGAACTCGCTAGCGCGCCAGTGCCAGCCTGCGCGCGTTCTGTAAACTAGTTCGTGGAGCCATGAACGTTGCGGCCGAAAAAAAGGTGAACTCAATGTAGAAAACATCGGCAGAAAACGAAAAAGTTAACTTACCAAAAAAAAAAAAAAGCACGTACCCGCGGGGATTAGAACTCGTGACTTGCAAAATACTTGCATACCTAGCGCCCCAGACAACTAGGCCACGAAGGCGGGCTCTGCTGCTTCTGGTAATATAGAGTATATATTGTATAACCAGTTTACACTTTTATTTAGTTTTGGCATTTCAAGTAGCTTAGGTGACTATTTGTTGTAATGCGCTCGTGCAGTAAGCGTCGCTTGAGTTTCCACAATAGCTCACGTCTAGCAATTGCATTTCGTAGACGGAAAAGCGTTCGCAGATGCGTAGTCGTGCTGCTAACCGCTGTGCTTGTTCGCCCAGCGCAAAAAAGTGCTTCCCGCACCCTAGTTTTACGCTGTACGGTAAAAATATCAGTTGATTTTATTTCCTTAGTACCTATATTGACTTCTCTGACTCTTCTCCCGCCTTCAAGAGGCCTTATATTTTCCTACTGGCGTACCAGTCACCGAAGCGTCTCATGTGCGCTTGTGCAGCGCTTGTGTGAAGCGACCTTGACTTGGAGCTAGATACAGTGTACAAACTAACCAAGTAAAGAAAGGCAGATTGTTCCATTCACAAACGTGTCCTGGCTTCGTTTCAACTGAGCGAACGAATTGCGACGACTCGTCGGCGGCCGGCGGACGAAACGCTGGGCCGACTGACTCTGTCTGAAGGCCGGGGAGCCGTGCAGTAACGCAGCCAATTGCCAGCTCATCCCCTCCTGACGTCACACGAAAACGCCGCAGAAAATGGGCGAGCGTAAAGAGAGGAGGACAGCATTTTCGAATTAATTTTTCTACTAAATAAAATCGCGTAAACGCGCCCAGGGTGGTCGAAACATGGCCTGGGGACTCCGGACTACAATTTGCGCAAGTAATCCCGCAATGTTTACATATCACTTCAGTGTCCCTTTAAGGCTTGTAGAAGGGCTTTTGGGGAACCTTGAAACGAATGTATGGTCCGAATCATGCTTCGTTGGGATTCACTCTTGCTAGTTAGGGGGTCGATCAGATGTCTAAGTAAGCGCCAAGTATTACGTGTGGTCAGGGTCCCTTGAAGACTATCGCATAGTTGAAGCCAATTTTCTTTCGATAGTTGTTTGGCATATTCAGTGGCGGTTTGATTTAGTGCGGCAATTTTATGGCGAAGTCGGCGATTGTGGCGTTGGTGTTTCCATCGCTTGGTGATGCTTAGACGGGCTTCCCAAATGTGAAGGAGTTTGGGGTCGACGCTGGGTGTTTGATAGGACGTGGCGATGCTTTTGGTGTGCGTCCGTACTGTTTGGACGAGGTCGTCAATCCAAGCGCTAAAATGTTGAGTGGTGTCAATTGAGCGGGAGGATGTAGCCTTTCGGAAGGCGTCCCAATTAGTAATACGGGCCACACCTGTTTTGGCGTTGTAATGCCTATTCCGGATGGTGAGTTGAACAATGTCGTGATCAGAGCCCAAATTTTCATGAGTTGAAGTCCAGATGACATCGAGATTCCCGGCTAAAAAGATAAATCGGCAGTTGTGTCCCTGGCAGTACTTGTGCCCGTACGGGTGGGTGAATCCGGGTGATTGAGCAAGATAAGTTGAAAATCTTCTGCGGCCTGGGCCAGCAGGGCGCCTCTTTTTGTTTTGTACGTGTAACCCCACTGCGGGTGGGCGGCGTTGAAGTCGCCCGCTATGATCAATGGTCTGCCATTCCCAAGGAGATTTGTATCTCTTATAGTCACCAGGTGTTGAGGATGTTCGAGAATGTCCCTATGTAATGCTTCCATATCTGAATTTTGAAAAACACTATGGTTTAGTCTATGAAGATAAAAAGCGGAGCAGTGCAGATTAAGATGGTCCATGTTTGCTTCACACACAGTGTGGCAGAAGGTACATGTGCAGGGGGCAGCGGTGCCAATACCCTTCTTCCGGTCAGCAAGTGTCTGCCATTTATGGATCATATGAGGCGTAGTGGCCGTGTTGGCAAGTACTTTGTTAATAAATATTTCTTGCGATCGGCTGAGGGGTAAATTCTTAAAGATTTGTGGAGGGGTAATGCTTTGTAATCTCTCGCGGTGAAGAAACCGGAGGTAGCGTCGTACTCGCGCCATTTCGAAGTGGCCGCCTGGCAGCGAGTCCGCGTAGGGGTGGTCGCGGAGGTCGGGAGATCCGAGCAGGAGAGGCTGGAGATGTACAGGTATAACTCCAGATTGTGAGGTGGCAAGACCATGTGCCACCTCGTTACCACCCCCGCGATCCCCGACGTGTCCCGGCGTCCAGCTGACCCTGGCGTCAATGTCGTTCCTCTGCTTGTGCTGGAGAGCATTGAAGAGCAGGGGACCCAAAATCGAGCCCTGAGGGACACCACGATCGAGATAATATGTCACAGGCTGGACACTGCTGGTGCTCCGAAGTCGAATTGGTCGGGCCTCCAGGAATCTGGTTTTGGCGTTGCCAGTGGCCTGGCGAGCGTGATTTAGTGGGCGTCTACCTCCCTCCCTATTCCCCCTCTTCCCCCTCCAGCGACCTTCGGTCCTCCCCTTCCTAATAAAATAATTTATCATCATCTCTTATAGTGGTGGCGATATCAACTGTCTTTTGAAAGAGAGAGAGAGAGAGAGAGAGAGAGAGAGAGAGAGAGAGAGAAACATCTTTATTTGCCCTTCTATAAAGGCCTCTGCGTTGCTGGGGGAAGGAGCTGCTGTTACCAGTCGCCCCCAAGAACTGCCTCAGGAGGAGGGCCTCCCAGTGCTCCTCTTCTGTCAGTCGTAATGAGGAGGTGGTCAATTGTCGGACTGAGAGTGCGTACCGGCCGGCGCTTTTCGTCCGCTTGCGGAGAGCGAGTTCGAGTTGTTTTTGGGGATCCTCTGGGGGTCAAGCCACTCCGCCCAAGTGCCAGGAGTAGGGGAAAGGGAGTCTGTGTATATGTTTCTTGTCTGTATAATCTCTAAGCAGTCCCACATGTAGTCTGGTTGTTAGGGTACCCGTGACCGCAGCGTGGGCAGTGGCCAGGTTTATTTTCTATGTAGTGCATGATATGTGGGGTGCGTAGGACACCTGCTTGAGCTCGGCGGATGCAACCTGCCTTCGATCGCGGCCAAGAGATGGGAGGAACGCAGTGTGTGTCTTGATCGGTGCGAAGGTCTATCAACTTTTGGTGCCTGGCTTGTCTTTCTTCGACGCGGCTGGTGTGGCGGTCGTATTCCTCCGGCAGCGCAATGGGAGGCTCAGACTCGCGGAAGAGAGTTTCGCGCGTGAGTTGGTGAGCCGCCACATTTCCTGGTATCCCTTGATGACCTGGGATCCAGCGGAGTTCAACCGAAGGGCGACAATATACATTAAGGATGAAAAGGCTAGACTTAGTTTTAGTCGAAGGGGAGAGGAGCTCGATGAGAACTTGATTGCATCCCCGTTGTGGGGTGACGTGATGAATCGCTGAGATGGTTTTATGCACTAGAGTAAGCGTAGGAAACGTGTCAATGGAACCATAAGGGACGTAGCCAGGTAGTTCGACAGATGAATTAGCCTCCTGCAAGGCGACAACCGCCGGTTTTGGGTCAAGAGTGTTAATGAACTGATTTAAGGCAGCTGCTTTTTGTTTAAGACCGCGGCAGTTCCATTGAAGGATGGTCGTAATATTAGACTGGGTCCCGGCAATCTGGAAGAGATGCGGTGATGCAGTTGTCGGGAGTGCGTGAGTATGGGACGCTTCGGCTATGGGCTCTGATGGGCCCTGTAGAAGACCTCTCTTGACGCGTGGTTCCCAGTTCATAATTGTAATCGGTTGAATTACCGGCGGTAGTAATTTACTGTCGGAGGGAAGTGTGATCGGAACGTAGGGACCGGAATTCTTGCTGTAGCAACTGATTTTCTTGGCGGTTGTTTTGAAGTTCTTGGGTGATGGAAGTCAACCGACTAGCTAATTCAGAAAACATGTCTTGGATCTGAGGTGGGGGAAGCGGTTGTGTTTTCGCCACAGGAGGATAGGGAGGGGCCTCTGTTGTGGCCGGATTCGGTTTCCTGCGTTTTTCGTTGGGTGTTGCCTGTGTTTCTTCAAGTAAGTCTATGCGAGCCTTGAGTGACGCTGTTAGTGTGTTCTGTTGCTTAAGTAGTTGAGGCAGATGTTTGCAATCCACACAAGAAGTAGGGTTTTGCGGTAAGGTTGGGGGTGTTGGAGGGGTAGTTTGGGAATGAGCTGTGGGAGAGACCCGTTGGGCCCAGCTTACTTGATAGGGCTCGTTCTGGTCTTGTGGTCGGGTAGCCAACTTGCTTCGAGAGTGGTGGCGATTATGTTCGGCTGCGTTGATTCGCGAGCTTGATCTTGATTGCCGCCTCCTCTGGCTGCTACCGTCCATGGTGGGATCCCTGGAGCTTCTTCTCGCACCCCTGCTTGGCGTTGCCGACCGGTCCCTCTGCCCACGGCTTAGGGTCTGGTCTCGAGTCGACTCCGTCCGGCGCTGTTGCTGCCGCTGCCTCTGCCTGATGACGTACGGGGTCACGTATCGTTCTGGGCAACCTTTGGCACCCGTGACGTGATCTCCGCCGCACAGCGTGCACTTGGCCACGCAAGGGTGGTCTGGGGCCAGGTCTGGTAAGCCGCACCCGTGGCAAGCTCGTGTTCCTGGCTGTGGGCAGGCAGTGCTACGGTGACCCACTTTGTAGCATATCTCGCAGACGGCCACGGTCTTCTTGTGCAGGGTGCACCGATACTCCGCTCCATACAGCCCGATGTAGTGCGGCACTTTGGGCCCCGAGAACGTTAAAAGGACGGTGGTCGAGTCGTTTCCCATTCGTCTCGCCGTGTAGATTTCGAAGCCGTCCTGAAGTATATTCTCCTTGATTTCTTGGATAGTCAGTCGCTTTGGCACGCCTTGAATCACTCCCTTCACAGCATCGTCGAGGGCTAGCCCGTACAATTCCACAAGATGTTCTGTTCCTTCGATCATGATCTTGGTCACTCGGAACAACTTCTCCGCCACTTCTTTGGCCGGAGTGCTGACGGTTACCGTGTTTTGGTTCTGGTCGACCCCTAGTTTGAAGTTTGCTTGCCGCCACGTTGTGTTGGTGGCCTGTAGCAGAGCCAGCGACAATTCAGATGGCGCGAGCTTGCCCACGTTGAGTCCGTTTCGCGGCCGGAGAACTAATTTGTAATCGTCCAGGGGAAGAGGCACTGGTCTGGGTGCTCGCTTTGTCCTTGGGGGTCTTGGTTTCTCTTCCTGGGGCGAGGAAGGCGGCGGCTGCCGGTTGATCTGACTTAGCTGTCGTTGGTCTCTTCGGCTTTGCGTCTTCGAGACGTTCATGATCCACTCGCCTGCCGCCGGTGAATCCTGGTTTTCCTCGATGTCGTCGTGTTGCATTTGGTTGTATTCTTCTGCCATGTCTTGATTATTATTCCCCACGTACGCAGGGGGGGGGGGGGGAAGCTACTCCAAAAGGTAGTTCTGTACGTAGCTGCACCATCCTTCTACTTGAAAAAAAAACGGTTTTTGTTTAGCTATCGAAGGACGCAGAGACGCGATCTTCAACGGCTTCTGCTCCTTCACTATGCCACATTATTGTTGTTTTTGTCGTCGTCGGTTGGTTGGTTGGTTGGTTGGTACCAAAATTCAATGGCGCGTACCCACTCTGGGGGATTGGCCAAGTCAGATTGGGTAAACTGGTTCAGAATTCAAACTAAGGTAAAATGGAGCTGCGGAGAATGTGAGGGAAGTGATGTTAACAATTTTGAGAACCCAAGAAAAAAAAACTATGACATACTGAAGTAGAAACCGATATTACACGTGTACCAGAAAAAAGAATGTACGAGATGTGTTTTAACAGGGTAGGCGACCTGATTGTGAAATAAAAGCGTGAAGGGCGCGACAAACATCCCCGTGGCAGAAACCTAAACCCGATGCCCCAAATGACAGTAAATTCGACACAGACAAGGAAAGACCCAGGCACAAGAGGATACCCCCAGAAATCGATTTCGGAGGGAGGAGAACCGCCGGCAAGACAGCAGGAAATGTTGAATTGTCTCCTCCTCTTGACAAAACTCGCATTGGGCCGTTGGCGTTATGCGTGTGCGGTGAAGGTAGAAATTCAGATTGGGCACTCAGCAGCGAAAGCTGGTCAATGTGACCTCGCCCAATCGCGACTGCATAACGTCACTCTTCCACGGTCGTCGTTGTTGTAGTCTTCATTGTCCTCCTCCCCGTCGTTGTTGTTGTGGTTGCTGTTGTTGTTAGACTTTTATTTCCAAAGGGGACTGGACCACGTAGGGAAACCACGGAGACCACGTAGGGAAGATCCACATCGCTATAAGGAGATCCACATTGTTGTTGTGGTCGTGTGATTGATTGTCGGGTTTAACGCGCCGACGCAACGCAGGCGATGACATTGTTGTTGTTGTTGTTGTTGTCGCCGTCGTCGTCGTCGTCGTTGTCGACGTCGTCATTGTTGTAAGACTTCTATTCACAAAAAGAGGAGCTCTGGACCATGAAGGGTATACGGGAAAGGAGAGACTTAGCTTGAGTTCATATTGCTAGGGGACTGAGTGATCGGCCTAAAGAAGGCTCCATTGTGGGCCTTCGGTGATCCGCAAGTGAAATGTATGGCTCGAAGCGCTTAGTAGTCCGTAGCGAGCTGCGTTGAACGCGTGACACCACTTTTATTGCAAATTCAGCAACAGCGAGTATAGTGTGGTTGCAGAGAGATCATGGGTTAACAGGGGTGTTGGGCATACAGGTTGGATAACTGAATTATCTATATCGCGTGAACTTAGGGCTGTACCAAGTGTCCTGTTGGGGATCTCCTGGGTTGCACCATCCCCTTCGAGGTGGCTCACTGGCTCCACAAACGAGAAAGCTGGGTACGAAAGCACACCGGTGGCAGTGACTGCGATGAGAACCGTATTTATCTTCAAGATGTCTTCTTTAGCGTCCGTTCTCGTATCGTATCGCCAGGAACCTCGTGAAAACTTGCGTTTTTCGCCGCTGGTCTTGCATACCGGTAATCAACAATGAATATTGCTTCCTGTAATGCACTCACTGGGACACACAACAAAACCACAAAAAATCTAGCTGAAAATCGGCCTCATCAGAGCAGTATATGAGGCGAACCTGATAAACCCCGCAAGATAAAACCAATGGCTGAAGGCACGAAGACGTGCCACCAAGGAATATCCTTCCTTAACCCCCATCTAACTACCAGCCTCCTCACTGAATAAAGATAATCAATCAATCAATCAATCAATCAATCAATCAATCAATCAATCAATCAATCAATCAATCAATCAATCAATCAATCAATCAATCAATCAATCAATCAATCAATCAATTTAAGTACTCCTTCTAGCCCCAACATGTGTGCAAGCCCACCATGGTGAATTGGCAAAGACTACGCGCAATCTCCCCATAAAGAGAACGAAGTAACTAGTGCGGCCGTCCGAGTCCCTTTGCATTGCTGAAGAAAAGAGGACGCAAAAAGCTGCTCAGCTTGTTTGGCTTTTTAAATTTCCCTCCCACACCACTGCGCCGACTGGCGCTGCATTTGATCCTTACTCCTATGCCGCACGGAGATCGCTTTGCATGGGAAGCATATCTATGAACACACCCCTCCGCTGTTTACCTATAAAGTCGATGGGAGCTCAAGCTAACAAACAATCAAAACGAAAACAAACAAACCGAATGGACATAGATATACCGAAAGTGGTCGAAAATACAGCTGTGGGCTCATAACTGATTTGTAAAGCACCACACGCAAAATCCGAAGGTTGTTGGTCGGATAATTCCTATCCCCCTCCCCCGATATGTTTTCCCGCGCATCGTTGCATTCCTACATTTACATTCAGGTCTTCCTCCATAAAATTATTCAAACTATGCTTCCCCTGCGTTTGTATTGGCGTTATAGGACTTTGCAATCCCGGACTTTGGTGAGTTTTAATTCCGATCATTAAAGGGGAGGGCCCGATTGACTGACTGACTGATTCATCAACATCTATTCGAAACAGCTCGCCCCAAAGACTTAAAATTTCATCAGTGCCTTCCTGTCAAGGCGTTGGAGGTGAATAGCCCGCCGCATTAGATCAGGGGCTAAGACGTTGTGCTGCAGAGCCCAAGGACGCGGTTTCGATCCTGGCTCAGTGGTGGCTTTTCTGTTTGAGGCAAAAAGCGAAACCGCTGGTTTGTGGAGATTTTGGCGCTCGTTAAAGATCGAAATTAATCCTGAACCCTCCACTACAGCGTGCGTCATAGAAAAACGATAGCATTTACACCCCTCCTGACTGGGAATGCCCCGTGGGTAATGTTTGGAGGAGGATGATTAAACAAATTTATAAAGCAGTTAGCCAGTACCCCTTGATTCCGTCCTGCTAGAGGAACCATGGCTATTGATGTCCCTAAGAAACTTCGGTTGTACTTATATCTACTGTAGCCTCTTGAGATGCATGGTCCCTCCGAACCTGGGAATATTGGGGGGAAAGAATAATGAAGGCTTCGCGCATCTGTTTTTATATTAAATCACCTCCTGACCGGCCGGATGAAAAAATTGGCCGCGTATCTGCTCCTTTCGTTGCAAATGTCAACAGAAGACGATAGTCGACTGGCGCCCGTGGCAAGTAAATGCATCCCTTCTCTTTCCCGCTCACCTCTCATGCTGTTCCTCTCCCGTCTCGTTCCTTCCGTGATAACACGCTAGATGTTTGCTTAAGTCCATTTAAATTTACCGCGTTCCACTGCTCCCAGGCGGTGCTGGTGACTCCCCGGAAAGGCAGCCTTTCAAGGAAGGACCACGAAGCCTCAGACGAGCATAGGGAGCCTGGACTTTTCCGAGACGACGACCCACTAGTCGGCAATAGCATCGTCAGTGAGATGTCATTTACAAGGGCGAGGACATCCACATCGTCGTCAGGAAAGCCGAGACATCATCGTGCCAACCACCGAGTATCGACCAGGACAAGGACGTCTACTAGCGAAGAAAGGACGCGTCAAAGACAACGTTCCCTCGCAAGCCGAGGTGACGGGATTGTTCACTCAACGGGTGACCTGTTGCCGAACGCTCACACGGACAGTCCACGAGACGTTAGTCCTCCGGAACTTGCCCTCGAACCAGACAATTCAAGAATGCGAAACGCTGATGGCAATGTGGCGAAAGAGACAGCCGTACGGCGGAGACGCGCGTGAATCAAAGCACCCTACTAAACATTTATAGAACCACGTTGCCCCACTCCACGAGCGTTCCAAGCGGAACGCGGAACCCATCTAGTGGAACCTTTTATTGCTATTGCCGTTGGATTTTTAGGATTCCGCCAGGTAGCGCGGGCAAAGCAGGCGGCCGTTTTCTGCAGCTGATGTAGTATTTGATTTGTTATCGCAAAGGGCAACCACTCGTAATTTTTTAATAAAGGAACTCTGCAAATACTACTCATATATTGATTTCCTGCATTATATTTGCGTACTGTCTTGTTCGTGTTCAACAATGTTGACAAGTATGAACATCAACACCGGACTTAGACATTTAGATTTGGATGTGAGTATATAAGACTACTGCGCAGATAGCGCTTCACTTTGGCCGGGTGGCTGAATCGAGTCACAGACAGAGAGAGAGAGAGAGAGAGAAAGACTTTATTCAATGCCAGCAGAGGGGAGGCCCGGGCTACGCAGAGCCGCACCCCCCGACGCGTTTACGTCGCCCTCGGGACAAGGCCCCGCCGGCGTCAGCGAGAGCGGCGCGCGAAAGGTACTCGGGAACTCGTCCCCTTACCCCCCGTCGGCGCCTCTCTCCGCCTCTGCCTGGCGAGAGCAGCCTCGAGCTGCTGGACGGCGAAGGTTTGTGATGTCAGGTCCGGTGAGTTCGCGGCACTGACAATGGTGTCCGGCAACCGGCCGTAGAGGTCGGCTGATTCTACAGGATGCACTGCACAGTCCCACAGGATGTGGGCCAAAGTTCGCGCTCACATAGACTGCACACATCACTGACCTATACGTCCGGGCACACGTGGCGTGCGAGTGCCGGCGTGATTACCGATAGTGTCTGTAACTGGCGTAACAGCACTGCCTGCAAACGCGTGAGTCCCGGGTGGGGCGGTGGCGCGGTGCGGCGGCCGAGCCGGTACCACCACTCCAGCACCTCGGGGCTCCGGGTCCCACCCGTCGTCGTCGTCGTCGTCGTTGTCTTCTCGGTGGTCTTCCGCCGCGGAGCTCGGAGGAGGAGGGAGGGGGGGGGGGGGGGGGGGGGGGCCGCCGGCAGCTCGGTGGCCGCCGGCCGGGCTCGCCGTCGCCGCCGCCGCGCGGTTGGTCAGTCCTCGCGCGGCGGCGACCGCCGTCTCGTTGCGGTTGGGGAGACCGCCGCCCACGACTCAGACAGACACAGAGACAAACAGACCAAAATTTTCCTGTTCAAGTAGCCCAAGAAAGACTCGTCACTAAAAAACGGAAGGCCACGAAAAGTCGTGCTCTGCTGTTCGCGACTCTCCGGATCGACGTAAGAAAAGGCGGCGTTGGTCTTTAAGTTACGCCGCTTACGGGCGCGGTGCAATAAGCGACACGCGCATATTCGCACATATTCTGCGAAACAACGCAGCGAGCTGTTAATACCAATGTCAGTGTCCTTTCCAAGAACAGCCTGTTAAAAAAATTACGGGGGGATGCTTAGAACTTCTAAGAATATGAAGGCCATAGCCTGGTAGCACCTTCTTGATGTGCTCTTGAAGTTTTTGTTCCCTTTTCGGCCGTGGCCGTCGCCACTTGACCAGGCCTTTGGACAGCACCTTCCCGAGCTCGTTCCGCTTGCTCGCCATCGTCATCGGCCTCTTAAGCTCGTTCAGCTTGCCAGCCATCACCAGGAACATCCTGTTCGGCGACGTCGGCACCGTCATCTCTCAATACGTATCATACTGCACGTACGGCAGCGGCCTACATGTTTTTGACACGGCTGCTTTCTTTTACCGGCGTGTGCTGCGTCGCCCTTTCTCAGAGTCCTCCACCACCACCATTTCCGCATAGCTGCTTCATTTTCCTGGTGCGGGATCCCGGGCTCACGCTCCCTGGACCGCGCAACCGCTACGTTTTTAAGTGCGAATGAATTCCGTTGACCGCCGTCCGTCCACATAGCAACAGCTGCGGGTGCGCGCGCTCCTCGTCTTCCTTGGCAACGGGGGGAGATGGCACATACCCACGTGGGAGATTGGCCAGGAATCTCCTCGTCTTCCTTGGCAACGGGGGGAGATGGGCGCGCGCTGCCTGGCCGCTGACATGGCACATACCAACGTGGGGGATTGGCCAGGAATCGGGCGTGAGAAGGGCTAATGCACCCGCTTAAAGGAGTACTGACACGAAATTTCAAAGCTGAGATCCGCTCTAGCAATCAAGTACAACGACAACACAAATAGGTGTCTGTGCATGGTGGGGGATTGGCCAGGAATCGGGCGTGAGAAGGGCTAATGCACCCGCTTAAAGGAGTACTGACACGAAATTTCAAAGCTGAGATCCGCTCTAGCAATCAAGTACAACGACAACACAAATAGGTGTCTGTGAATAAATGCATCTTTCTTTCTTTGTAGTTGTGTGTGTGTGTGTGATCTCTCTTTCGCGAACATTACCGAACCGCGCAAATTCAACTCCTGCATTCGCACTTTCACATTCTTCCCCTCGGGGAAATGCGGGGAATTTTTTTTTTGGACGATTTCGCCTGCCTTGTGACGATATTTTGTATATCGAGCGTTTCATGACTTTTAGATGCGACGCTGAGAGGAGCATCTCTTGCCGGCGGCCCTGTCCTGCGTCCGTCGTCATCGTCGTCCGCGTCCGCACAGCTGCGTCTCTCCGCCGCTCACCCCCTCTCCTCTCTCCGATAGCGAACACTCTCGCCCAACATCTGCGGGCACGTGGCGCAGCGCACTCTCACTCCGCCGGTGGGCGGCGCTGCGCGCTGTGCGCATGTGCAGTACTCTCTCTCTCCGCGGTCTCCTCTCCTTCGGGTGCACTGCGCGGCGCTGCCGTGCGTGAGAAGCGTGCTGCCGACGCTGAGCTCCGGCGACGCGAAGCAGCCTCCTTCTAAACGACAACAACAACGTCTCTCATTATGCGCAAAATTACGCCCGCATCTCCTCGCGTGGAATCCAACGATGTGATTGAAACGCAATTCACGTTCACTAAGCGTTTCACGCAATTCGACTAATCGACTCAACGGAAACACCCAGCGGAACCCCCTTCAGCGTCGCATCAGACCAGGGTTCCGCGAGGGGAGGTGGGCGTAATTTTTTCCTTAAAAAAATAGGATGAATGCGGCAAGAAATCGCGCCCTGCTCCTCGGTATACAGTGCAGGTTGATGTAAGAAACCACGGCTTTATCCACCACTTACGAACGCGGTGAAATTCTAGGTAATGACATGGGCATATTCGCATATTATTCTGTGAAACAAGGAAGAAGGTTATTGATACCATGTAAGCGATCCGTTTCAGGAACTGTCCGCTAGAGAAAAGACAACGAAGGCGGCGGAAAATATTTTGCACTGATTTGCTCTCACTTTGAATCCTTCGGTTATCTTTTCACTTCTCTATGGATCCAAAATGCTTTCTAAACACTTGAAAGTATCTTTATACAGTGCCTCGCAATTAGACAGAAACTTCTTCTTTATTCCAACCCCTGATGCTTGGCCGATACCCCGAACGGCTGTCTGGCTATGTACAGTGGGGGCCACTGTTAAAGGGAAACGGCGAGCGCGTGCCCGCTGCGCTCCGCGAAGCGCCAGCGCCGAGAAGTGGCGAGAATCGGAGACAGCCGGCACATGCGCACTGACCGCTCCATGCGTGTGAAGCCGCGCTGTCGTCTGCTACGGCGCTTCGCCCGAGAGAGAGAGAGAAAAGACTTTATTTACAGGATCCTGCGTGGGGTAGGTGCCGGCCTCGCAGGGCGCGGTCTACCCTTCTAATGTTCTAGTCTATGCAGTCCTAGAAACACTGGGCCTAGAACTCGAGGGTTGAACCTGACCCGACAGAGCCGCTCAGATCCTGCGAGTACAAGCGGAGCGGCGGAGCGCCGTAGCAGACGACACAGCGGCTTCTCACGCCTAGAGCGGTCAATGCGCATGTGCGGCTGTCTCCGAATCTCGCCACTTCTCGGTGTCGGCGCTTCGCGGAGCATAGCGGGCACGCGATCGCCGTTTCCCTTTAACAGTGGACCCCACTGTACATACATATGAAGAAACATCGTCATCATCCATATCATCATCATCGCCACCGCCGCAGTGCATTGCCGCTCGCGACAGAACGGAAAAACACGTAGGTATCATCATCATCATCACAATCATCACCAACGACCCGTGCTCGTTCCAAACGTGGTTCCATTTGCCGAGAGGTCGCCAAGCGGTGAGTACATCTTTGAGGACCCTAGAATATATCCCGGTGCTACTCCATGTCCTCCCATTTAGGAGTTATTCTCTCGTACAGTGAAGCGAGTATTCCGGTGCTGGATCTAGTAGACGGTGAGGACAGTCGCGCGCAACAAACCCCTACCGCCTCTCTGAAACGTTATCTAGGCTTCCGCTGCTAGGCCTAGTACACCTCCATCCCTGGCCTTTTTTAAGCCGTGTCCTACAGAGCGCCCTCCTCTTCCTCTTCCGTCCTGCCATATCGTAGAGAGAGCCTCTCTGAAACGTTCTCTAGGCTTCCACTGCTAGGCCTAGTACACCTCCATCCCTGGCCTTTTTTAAGCCATGTCCTACAGAGCGCCCTCCTCTTCCTCTTCTGTCCTGCCATATCGTAGAGAGAGAAAGAACAAAAAAAAATCAATCTGGTAATTGAGCATTTGATTTGGCGAGAGTATACCCGATGGCCTCCGGGTTGAGCCTGGCGGAGACTGCGGTATCTCGGGTAACCCGCGAGGGTGGCGTGTACGTATGGGTCCGGGCCACGCAGTGTGCCCTCCCACCGCTCATCGGAGCAAATTAGAGGGAAGTTATTTCGAGGGAAGACCCGTATTATGGGAAGAATATTGTCTGGGTCACCGAAGAGGGCGCAGTCAGGTTTGGGGTGTACGATGGGTGAATGCGTGTTAGCCTTGCAGTGGTGTGCTTGGCCGTTCGTTCGTTTGTTGCCCGCCGGAGGGTAGATCTGGAGGGAGAGGCGGTAATGTTTTGTGATCTCATTGGCAGAGACTACGCTCACCCTTGCAGATCTCACTCCGTGGTTATAAATATCGGCTAGCTCTCATCCACATGGTGAAGCTTCGAGCCATTTCGTGAGCTGCCTCGTTCCGTCGAAGCCAAAGTGGGCTGGTGTCCAGACTAGTTCTACCGGGAACACAGGGGGATTTCAGTTCAATATGTTGAAATTCGGTTTGGAGATGAATCCGCAGCGAAGAATATGAGATGACTATGTTGAGGTGCGTTGCATTGGGACTGTTAGGACTATTGCCGCCTGTTCCGCCGTCTCAGGGCTGAGGTCCTGGATGGTGCGGTATCCAAAGTGGACCCTCCGGGATTTAGTGCTGACGTCGCGTATGTCTCCTGACATCTATAATCGGATATATTCTTGCTCCATTTTATTCGCTGCATCGACATACACGACGACGGGCTTGCTTGTAAATTTCGTCTGGAGAGCTCGGGCGCTTTTCCCCTTCGGTATACACGTGGTGTATTGGGTCGGGAGACGTGTATGTCTAATGGGTGTATGGGACGTGGTGTATGGTTTGGTGGGATTTGTCTAATTACTTTGCGGGCATGTCATGCATTATCGGGAATTTGACCGTTGCGCTGGATGTTGGACTCCACAATTATGCAGGATGTGTAGTCCTGTTGGGTTTTTGGATAAGAGGGGATATTGATTTACCAAAAAGAACCTCTATAAATTAGTTCGCTGTATGGTAAACTCCGAGTCCCTCGATTATGACTGTAGAGGTTGTTACGAATCGGCCAGCGCCGCCGTACTTTACCGCATCACTCGTCGGATGTGCGGCGAAGCCACTGCTTGCGCCTTTCAGCCGTCACGCGCCACCATGTCGGTGACAGGTTTCGACAAGCCGAGTCAGACGCTTCGCTTTCGGCGCATTTCAAAACTTTGGCGGCTACCGGCGAGGCTCGTCTCAACGCTCTTCAAGGACACACATGCCCCGCGATCGCACCGAAGTCGTCCTCTCTCCCCTCTCCCGGACTCAACGTGCGCCGAGGCTATGAACTGCTTACGAACTCTGGAAAGAGCGTTGTGTGTGTCTGTGACGTTCGTGGCGTGTTGCCGCTTGTTGGCGTTTTGACCGTTACCACTTTTGGGTATAAATGGAGCTTCCGAAGCGCTGTAATTGATTCCTGTTAGAGCAGCGAATCCATGCTGTCACTCTGCTCGAGTACTGTATTGTAAACTCGCCCGTTGGGGCATTGTTCTTTGGCTTCGGCTCACCTGTCGCAATGAAGTAAACAGTTACGTTAGCCTACGGCTTCTGGACTTCTTCACGGCTGCAACAGCGGCTGGCCGCTCGCATCATACACGCTACCACTCGTATGTCGGAGGCCACGGAGCTCGGATCGGGTGCCCCCACTCGGTCGCAACAAGGTGCACAGGGACAGGTGCAGGGAGGGGGGGTAGGGTTATATACTTTTCTGATTAACTGGTTAACTTTGTTTAGCTCTGTGATTCTGGGAGTTCATTCTGCTGATGACAAACGTTTGTAACAGCCCGTCGTTTCCTTTTGTTTTAGCCCTCTGCGACTGTTAGAAATTCGGCAAATCAGACCGATTGTTTGATTAATGTCTTGATTATCTAGGACAGGGGTCGGCAACATGAGGCCCATGAGGCAGTATTATGCGGCACGTAGTCAGGACCCCCCCCCTCCTCCCCCTGTTATTTCCTATCTGAAGGTCGTCACGCCAGTTTTGACCTCAAATGGCCCCGGGTTAGACGATAGAAAAAAAAATCAGAAAATTAATCGCTTCCATTTGGCAATGTCCCCCATCTTCACACTTATCCAAATTGTATTCATTTGTCAGTTATGATTGTAAATTTGCATAATGTTTTCTCCTTCCCTGCAAAATCCGCCTTCCCCGCCCGTCGATTTGCCGTCCGGCCCTCCGCCTTGTCAGCTCAAACATTTTCCGACCCCTGGTATAGGGGAATATAGTGTTTGCATTTTGGTTCTGAGTTTGGAGACCTAGGAGTTTTAGTGGTGAGACCTCTGGAATCGTCTTGCCATTTATGTGTCCCTTGATTTCAGGGAGTTTCTGTTCGTTAGGGGGTTAGGAGGAGTTCAGATTTATTTGGTGACCAAGGGAATACTTCCTTTGTTGCTTCTTCTATTACCACGTGCAAAGCCTTTTCAATGTTTTCTCCACATACGCGTCGCTTCCGGCTATCATCCGCTGAATGATGTTATCTGCGTACAGACTGAAATTTAAGTTTGGTATTAGATTGAGCTTTCTGGGAATGTTCAGTATTGCCAGGTTAAATAGCATCGGGGAGAGAACTGTCCCTTGCGGCGTGCCCTTGTCTGAGACTGAAATAGTGTTCAACGTGATGATTCCCATCTCAACTATTGTAGTTCTGTTTGTACGAAGTTCCTGGTGTAGTTGTATGCGGGGTTTCCTGGGTTGTTTGAATCTAGCTTTTCCCCGATGGCAGCATGGGTGACATTGTGAAAACCCCTGGCCAGGTTTTGGGCCAGGAATGCCGCTATGTCTAGGCTACCTGAAGGGGTTATAATGACTTGATATAGCTGAAGGACGGTATCTTTAGTGGACAGTCTTTCTCAGAAGCCTATCATTGTGAATGGGAGCTGCTGTGTGTCTTGGATGTCCTTTGTCTTTGTTGCATCGTAGTAAAGGATTCATATGTGCTATTTGGACGCCATACACAAATCCCCCGATTTCATTGTTTTCCATTGCGATCCTGGCGCAGCACGTGCTATTCGCCCCTTCGTTTCCTTTTCGTTTGCGTGTGGTAAATTTACCCGCCAGAAATAGACCCGTTAGGAAAGAGCTAACCTTAATCCACTGCATATGCTTTTCGGATTTTTTTTGTTGTAGTGGTGTCACCCACGTACTTTCTTTCCTGGTGTGACGGAAATAGGGCGAACGTGTATCAGAGTTTGGGCTGCACGTTCGATTTGTACGGTTGTCAACTGTCGCCCACAAGCACGAGGTACGATAACAAATCGGTTATTGAACGTGCAGTTCTGGAGTCATGGTATGTGAAGCGTGCGCTGCTGGGGAACACCAAGCGAAGGCGCTTCAAGGTTCGCAGCCCTCGAACCACGAGCCGAAGCGCAAGTCCTAACAAGTCTCATTAAAGCCGTATCCTTCCATGAAATATGCGCTCAGTTGGTAACGGGGAATTTATCGCTATTTGCCTTTATATAGAGAGCGTGTGGTAACCATGCTTGTTTTTCGTTACAAAGCTAACTCGGAGCCAGAAGCAAATATAAACGTTTCAGCATAGACACACCTCACTTGGCCTACGAAATGAAGACACGAACACTATTTTTCCAAACCATCATCGTTGATATTGCATTCCTCCAATCCTTTCGCCGTTATCACTGATAGTTCTTCGGCGCTTGCCCTAGTTAGCATAGCCTAAAGAGGCTCACGTGTCGCTGAAGTAGAAGCCATCGGCACCCGATTCCTATTCCTTGCGTACCCCACGCAGCAACAGACCATGCATTTAACATTGCCGACCACCGAAGTGTAACGAAGACATTGATTGACCCGCTACCCTTTCAACACTTTTATAACCACTCTAAGTTCCGACATATTTCTACGGCCTCTTCCCCCCCCCCCTCCCCCACTGCGCGCTATTCCTTGGCGCGACCAGCTGTCGGCACCGCCTTCATTTTGTTGCACGCTGGGCTGTAGCTGTTTTGCGATAACATGAGTGGGTAACTTTTGCCGTTCGTTTTTCTTCTCATCTCAGGTTCTTCTTGCCAAGTCACAGACTGATTTGGTGTACCGGGCCGTATCAACGGTCCCTCGAGCTGTGACACCCGCTCGGCTTGACAATCACCGCGCAACCCGTGGTACGGTCCCTTCGACTAGCTCACTCAGCTCCCCGCCGGACTGCTCTGCTACAAGGACCATGTCAGAGACCGAGTTAGAGACCCCCAAGTGCTGCGTTGTCCTCGTCAGCGAGCGCAACTTCGAGAAGGACGCCTACACGGTCTCACTCTAGAGAGGGCAGTTCTTTGACGACGACGACGCAGCTACGGGCACTCCGGTCAGTCACTGGCGGCGAGACACCGCAGAACCAGTCGCTGCTTGACCACAGCGAATGCCCCAAAGAACGGCCTTCAAAGCGGAAGGAGGCGGAGAAGTCATACCGCTGGGAGCACGGCCCGACGGCGTTCGACCTGGAGTCGCAGCGGAGACACCACATGAGGTCGCACACCCCGGTGGCTGGCCACAAATGCGAGGTTTGCTCGAGGGCGTTCCGGTCCTTCTACCCCCTGGAGAACATGCCAAACGCACAGCGGGGACAAGTCGTTCGGGTGTCGCGTGTGCGGCAAGAGGTTTCCCTTCCGCCGCGAGGTGGGCAGGCACATGAGGACGCACACGGGAGAGAGGTCGTTCAAGGACAGCGTGTGCTAGGGCGTCCACCAGTTACGGGAACCCCAAGGTGCAATCCGAACGCGCACGGGAGAAAGGCCTTTCCACTGCCGTCGCTGCCGTATGTGCTTTTCTACCTCGGGCAGGATCCGAAGATACCTGTCTGCGCAAAGTTGCCAATAGGGCCAATCCCGTATTCTGTACTGGAGAGATCGAGCCAGAACGCTCGCCCTGCACATTACCTGCTGTTCAAACAATACTATATGTGAATTGTTGAACGAACGCAGGCACTTCTGTCTGCGCTTAAATGCTTATGATTCGGAAAATATGCTTAAACAAGATAATACTATGTACAGTATAATATAGGCCTCGTTGTATAAATGTATATGGTATAATGCATTTTTGTACAATATAATAACACAACTCCATGTCATGGTTCTTTCCTGATGTTTTGTAGGTAATCTACAATTTGTGAGTGCAATTCATTCCTATTTGAGATGATCGAAAAAAGCATGTCTATTAAATCGACGATACGCGATTTTGGCATGATTACGAAATGAGGGACTCGTCGTACGAAAACACCGACCTCCTTGACCTACCCATGCACCGGCGCCCACGGGAGCCAGGGCACGCAAAAATTGCTGCAGATGGGTGATCCCGCCCTCAGATGGCGCTGTTTTGGTTCCGGGTCTCACGTTTGCGAATACAGTGCTCTGCTTGAACTCAGACGCTCTGTTTGGCCATAGGAGCGAATTGAAAAACAACTAACGAAGCAGTGTAGAGAGATATGGGCTGGGCGTCGTTGGGAGTTGAAGAAGCGCAGAGTAAAATATGTTTTGAGAGGAGGTTGAGAGCAATGGATCAACGTAGGTGAAAAGCTAAAGTTTTTAGGTACCTATACATGAAAAGCGTGGACACGCAGTGGCTAAAAAAGTCTACAAGGCTAATGCCGAAATACGGAAAGAACAGCTGATAATCCAAGACAGCCAAGGTAATCAAAATAGAGGCAAGGCAGATAGAAACGAATAAATGGAGAAAAAAAAGGAAGCTAAAACTTCGTTAGAGATGCACAGGGCTGAGAAATTAAACATCTGAAAAGAAAATTTCTGCGACAATTCCAAAGGCAGTGCTTTGCTTTTTGAGGATAGAGTAGGTTGTTTGCGAACTAAGAGCTTTGTGGGGAAGTATGCACAAAATGATCGGGTATGCTTGGTCTGCGGGTATGCTTGGTATGCATACCAAGTTTGCGAACTGAGAGCTTTGTGGGGAAGTATGCACAAATGATCGGCTATGCTTGGTAACTTCAAGGCTGTTGAGACGACGAAAAGAAGATTAGAATGCTGGTGGACGAAAAATAGAGAGGGGAATGTTGCCTAGGATAGGTACCACCTGTAACAGAAAAAAAATAAGTAGTTTGTGCCTAATAAGTTTTTGTGCCTGCCCTAAGAGCAGCGCTAGTATTAAACGTAGAGTGGAATATGTAGGTATATTAGTTTCTTTTTAGTTTTTTTTCTAAGATGACGCGTCATCACCACGCTACAAAAGGGATACCACTATCAATCATCTATCATCATCCTAAACTTAGCCAGCTTTTTTTTTGCACGCACTGCAGTTTGCCACTGCCGGCATAAAACGCGCCAGTCTTTTCCATTATATACCGACCGCCGCCAGTGTGTACCAATGGCAGCGACCAGTTCATGCGACGCATTGGTCAGAGAGATCATGGGTCGACAGGGGTGTTGGGATCAGAGGTATGGGGCCGGTAGTTTCTATATCGCGTGAACTTAGGGCAGTAACAAGTGATGTGTTGGGGACCTGCTGGGTTGTGGCAGCCCCTTCGAGGTGGCTCACAACCTCCACAAACGAGAAAGCAGCTCGGTCCACCTCTGGCAGTTACTGCGATGAGAACCGTATTTATCTTCAAAATGTCTTGTTTAGCCACTGTTCTCGAGCCGTATTCCCAGGAAACGCGTGAAAACGTGTGTTTTTCGGCGGCTGGTCTTGCATTGCGGTACGCAACAATGAATAATTGCTTCCTCTAATGCGCTCTCTCATATACACAGCACATACACAGAAAACTCTCGCTGAAAAGCGCCCTTATTAGAGCAGCATATGAGGCGAGTCTGATAGCATTCCAAGATGGCATCCATGATTGAAGGCCCGAAGACGCGCCACCCAGCAATCTCATTCCCATGTCCCTAACCCCCTTGAGCTACGAGACCCCTCATTGAATAAAGGCAATCAATCAATCAATCAATCAATCAATCAATCAATCAATCAATCAATCAATCAATCAATCAATCAATCAATCAATCAATCAATCAATCAATCAATCAATCAATCAATCAATCAATCAATCAATAAATCAATCAATCAATCAATCAATCAATCAATCAATCAATCAATCAATCAACCAATCAATCAATCAATCAATCTAAGTACTCCTTCGAGCCCCAACATGTGTGCAAGCTCACCATGGTGAATTGGCAAAGACTACGCGCAATCGCCCCATAAAGAGGACGAAATAACTTAGCCGTCCGAGCCCCTTTGCATTGCCGACGAAGGGAGGGCACGTGCCCGATCGGGGTGTTCGAATGAGCGTCACGTCGGCTCCACTGAAATCGTTTAATGTCAATGAAAAATCACCCCGGCGACTAAAACTGACTACCGGACATTCTTCCTAACGTCACCAGGAAGACGAGGATACCATCTACATCCCTGTGAGTCCAAAATTCGTAATTTTACAAGCATCTCAAGAGGACAGACGCGCTAAGCCTAACATCACCGGCGACGCAACCACGCCGCCGGCCCCTCTGCCGGTGCGCATGGCGTCAGCGCGCACCCCCACCGACGATCCAAATGCAAATTTGGCACCTCCCTCAAACCGACCTGAAGACATGATGGAAGCCAACGACATAGATATTACATCCCCGCCCGCAACCACAACCGAGGAAGAAATATCCAGCCCATGGATTGAGGTAGTACGCCGCTCCCTCCGGCGACGTCCTCCTTCCCCGTCGAAGTCTACTCCCGAATCGCCACCGACACCAGCGCTCCGCCATCGCCCGTCGACGCGTCAACCAAGGCAACCACCTCTACCATCGGACGACTTCAAAATAGGCATCCGCCCAAGAAACGGCCTCCAGCTTTCCCGTGCGGACCCCATTTCTCTCACTGCGTCAATCGCTCGGGAGATCGGGCTCCCCACTACACCAGCACCTTTCCAGCTCCGCGTTGGTGCAGAGCAGAACGTCATAGTCGTCAGCACACCTTCTCCAGCAGCTGCACGAGCGCTCGAAAGCCTCCAGAAGATTGTGGTCTTCGGCAACCGACACGAGGTCTCAGTCTACCCAATCACTCCGGACAATTCCTGCCGTGGCGTCATTCACAACATCGCACAAGAACATCCAGAAGAGTACGTCAAGTCACTCATTACTGCTCCCGGATACGAGGTTCTCACAGCTCGTCGCCTCGGAGAGTCCAAAGCCTTCGTCATAACATTTCGAGGCAAGCGAGTGCCGTACTACGTTTACGTCAACCAAGCCCTGCTCCGATGCTACCCTTATCGCCGCACGGTCGCCTTTTGCACCCTCTGTCATCAAACGGGCCACCGAGCGGACTTTGCCCCTCTCCTCCAGCCACGCCCAAGTGCAACGTGTGCGGTGCCCCCCTCAACGAGCCTCAGCACATCTGCACACCGCGGTGTGGGCTTTGTAAAGGCCCACACACCACCGCATCTAAAGACTGCCCCAAGCGGTACCTACCCACCGTGTACAAGGCCAAGAAAACTCCGAACAAGTCCACATCGGATGGGCCCTGCCGGTCGCGCTCCCCCTCTCCTGGCTCGCGACGCAACCGGGGACCTCACCGTTCGAGCTCAAGACCGAGCCGAGATCACGGTCGAGGGCCACAACACGGACGGTCAACCACCAAGGAACGCGCGCCCAGCCAGGCACGCAATCGAGATCAGACCCCAGGGACGCAACGCAAGCCACCCAGAGACCAACGCTCGGCCAGCTCCTCAGTCAACAGGAGCTCCGCGCACAAAGAACCACGCCACGAGGACGCACCCAAGGTGAGCTGGGCAGGAGTAGCGGCCTCCAGAGCTGATAATAAGTATGGCGCACTCATAACTCAATTACAAGCTGAGAACGCGGCTCTCAGACAGGAACTTGCAGAACTGCGTGCGTCCTTAACAAAAACAGCAGCCAACCCCCCTGCACCCTCCCCGCAACAACTTTCTCCCGCTATCAAGCGTCCCCGAACTTCCCTCCCACCGGGCAGTGATGCAACCCCCCCTCTTCCCACAACCCTCCCACCAATTTCGGGCCAGGCGATGCCAGCAAACCCCACGCCATTTATCACTCGAGACGAGGTGGTGGGAATACGTTCTATGCTACAGCAGCTGACCGCCTCGCAACAAACTATTACTGACCAACTGAACCAGACCATGCAAGCCCTCAAAGAAATGAATACCAATTTCGAAGAACGCCTCTCGAAAATGGAAGCATTTATTCCTCAGTGCACTCGCGTCACTACCTCCCTTCCTCCTCCACCCAAAGATGCCATGGAAGAAGATGGGTCCTCCTAATAAGAATAGTCAGAGCCGCGGCGAAACAATTGTTTGGCAGTGGAACTGCCGCGGATTCCGCGAAAAACGCTCAGAACTGATCCAGTATATTACAACACAAGAAACACCTCCACACGTTGTCGCATTGCAAGAAAGTAACACCCACGCTTCGCTCCCCGGCTATATCACTTTTCATGCGGATGGCACGCGGGTGTTACACACGCTGGTATCCAGGTCTATCACCGCTATACAGCACTCCCTTCCATTAGCAGGAGCCCCAGGCGTACTACTAGAACTACTCCCCGCCAAGGCATCAGACTTCCTTACCTATCTTCCACCTTAATGTCTATTGCAGGCCCAAATGTTCTCCGCAGGCCCTAAATGACACGCTGGAACTGGCGCGAAAGAAAGCTGGGAAGCACCAACTCATCGTAAGTGGAGACTTCAATGCGGCGCACCCCCTTTGGGGTTACACTTACGCTAATCCAAGGGGCAACTACCTTCACAAGTACGTAGACGAGAAGGCGTGGCAGATACTCAACGAGCTCAGCATACCCACTCGCACGGGCACAAGCGTCTCTCGCGATACTACGCCAGACCTCGCCCTGAGCAACCAGCAGGTGACGTGCGTATGGCGAAACAAGCAAGAGGCACTGGGCAGCGATCATTTCCTTATTGAATTAATCATTTCAGGCCCGGAGCTAGTCCGCACAATGGGACGTGCTGCCCTGACAGATTGGTCCGGTTTCCGAAAACTGAGGTCAGCGCGCAGCACAGAGGACACCGCAGATCCGGCAGAGGAAGATCAATATTCCGCATGGATAGCCCAACTTATTCAGGACCAGGCCGCTTGTACTACTAACATAAAGACAAATACCGACAATCCCTGCGTAGACACGCACCTTCTACACACATGGGAAGCTAGACGCAGCCTGCAAAAGCGCTGGAAAAAGCAGCGGCACAATAAAAAACTCCGCATCCGCATTGCGCAGCTCAATGAAAAGGCGGCCAAATACGCACGCGAACTGTGCCGTGAGAGCTGGCTCTCCCTTTGCGACGCCATGGGAAACCACGTGAGCACGTCAAAAACTTGGAAAATTCTTCGTTACCTCCTGGACCCCTCCTCTTCGAAGGCAACGTCATCAAACCAACTACGGGCCCTCCTGCACAATCACTCAACCGACACACTTTTAACGAACCTCGAGGCAAAATTCTTCCCGCCCGGTCCGCAACAGAGCCACACAGACTACGATGGATCGCCGAACCCCTCATTGGATCAAGACATCCTCATCTCGGAGGTACGAGCGGCACTGTCCCGGATACGGAAAAATACCGCGCCAGGTCCTGATGGAATTTCCAACAGGCTACTAGCCAATCTCGATGACGACTCTCTCGTGTACCTCACCGCGTGCCTCAATAGAGTGTGGCGAGAGGGCAAGATCCCTGCAGAATGGAAGCTCGCCTACATTCACCTCATCCCCAAACCGAACAAGACCCCTTCTATTGACAACCTACGACCTATATCGCTAACGTCCTGCGTCGGTAAACTCATGGAGCATATCGTCCTCGCTCGCCTCCAGCGTCACCTAGACGATCGGAACCTCATACCAACCTCGATGTTTGGATTCAGACCCCACCTCTCCACCCAGGACATTCTCCTCCAGATTAAAGAAGAAGTCATGACCCCTGCCACCCGACACTCCCCCACGGCAATGCTGGCATTGGACTTCAAGGGGGCCTTTGACAATGTGTCCCATTCAGTCATTTTGGCCCACCTGCGAGAGCTACATTGCGGGGAACGCACGTACACTTACGTGCGAGACTTCCTTACTAAGAGGCAAGCGGTACTCCACGTTGGCGAAGTGAAGTCCAACCCCATCAACCTGGCGAGCAGAGGCACTCCACAAGGAGCAGTGCTCTCCCCGATGCTATTTAATATCGCCCTAATCAAACTGCCACAACGCCTTGCAGCTCTTCCGAACACCAAGCATGCGCTCTACGCCGACGATGTGACAGTTTGGACGGGCACAGGCTCGTGGGGGGACATGGAAGCTCGCCTTCAAGAAGCGGCCGATGTGGTCACTGAGTACGCCAAATACTGCGGACTCTCGTGCGCCCCGCAAAAGTCTGAGCTACTCGTGGTCCAACCAGGAAGACCCAAGCGTGACCCACCTCCACTGGTCGAAATACACCTCGAGGGCCACATTATCCGCCCCACTCCTCAAATCAAGATCCTTGGGATGGTCTTCCAGCAAGATAAACGGAACTCCACCCTCATAACTCGGCTGAAGCACACTACGGACCAGGTATCCCATATGCTGCGCCGAATCATCACGAAGAGGCGCGGCTTCGGGGAGAATGCGGCGCTACGTCTCGTGCACGCCTTCATTATTTCCCGCATCACGTACGCGATCCCATATGCACTTCTCAACAAGCACGAAGAAGAAAGTGTCAATGCAATAATTCGAAAATCATACAAGCGCGCACTGTGCCTTCCCACAAACACATCCACCTTGCTACTTCTTCAACTCGGTATCCACAATACGTCGTCTGAACTAGTTGAAGGACATCTTTTACAACAATACCGACGGCTTTCTCTAACCAACGCGGGCCGCCAGGTCCTCTCAGGACTGGGAATAAATACACCGGGCTACAATGGCCCCCTTCTAGAGCCCCTCCCCCGACCTACTCAAGAACTCATTAAAGTACAACCCTTGCCGCGTAATATGCACCCTGAGCACCACAGTGGACGGCGCAAGGCTCGCGCGGAGGCCATCTCACGACAGTACAGTCGAGATGCTGACGCGGTCTTCACAGACGCGGCAGCATACTCCTCCTATCCAGCGTTCGCCTTGGCAGTAAGCCCCGCCCAAGGAGGACAGGCTATCACTGCCTCTGTCAAAACACTTTCACCAGCTGAAGCTGAAGAGGCGGCAATCGCACTTGCCATCTGCTCCACCCAGGCTACTACTGTTGTGACGGACAGCCAACAGGCCTGCCGACACTTTCAGGCCGGAACCGTTCACGCTGCGGCCCGCGCAATGCTACTCCGCCACCCGCCGCAGCGACAGATCCACATAATATGGACTCCAGCCCATCTGGGAGTGAATGGGAACGAGATGGCGCACGACCTCGCGCGAGAAATGACACGCCGCACGAGGAGTGCAGACACCGCCTCGGAGAGATTTACTCCCCTCCTGACATATACAGAAATGACGCAACATCTACGCCTGGCCCGACGCACCCTTCCCCCACCGCACCGACACCTCTCTATCGAGCAGGCACACCACTACCGTGCCTTGCAAACAAACACCTTTCCCCACCCAAAAAGAGTCTGCCACTACTCCGAAGAAATTACGTCCCCTAGCTGCCCCTTCTGTGGAGCAGAGTGTACTCTCTTCCACATGGTTGGTGGATGCCCCTCCCACCCTCTCCCCAAGCCGAATCCTTACAACTCTCCCGAGCTCTGGAGGCGCGCCCTATCCAGCTCATGCCTGTCCGACCAGCTTCGGCTGGTGGAGCGGGCTGTAGCGGCTGGCAAGGCATATGGGGTCCTGGACTGAGGACTTCACCTCCTGAAGAGTCCACGCAACCTTTTCCCTCAATAAAGATGTTTATCCTCCTCCTCCTTGCCGAAGAAAAGCGGACGCAAAAAGCTGCTCAGCTTGTTCGGCTTTTTAAATTGCCCTCCCACACCACTGCGCCGACTGGCGCTGCATTTGATCCTTACTCCTATGCCGCAAGGTGATCGCTTAGCATGGGAAGCATATCTATGAAGACGCCCCTCCGCTGTTTATCTATAAAGTCGATGGGAGGTCAAGCTAACAAACAATCAAAACAAAAACAAACAAACCGAATGGACATAGATACTCGCACGAAAAGTGGTCGAGAATACAGTTGTAGGCTGATAACTGAATTTGTAAAGCACCAGATGCATAATTCCGAGGGTGTCGATCGTTCGGATAATTCCTATCAACCCTCCCCCGCGCATGTTTTCTTGCACATCGTTTCATTCCTACATTCACATTTAGGTCTTCCTCCGAAAAAAAAAAAAGTCAAACTTCTTCCCCCTCGACCTACTAACTTTTCCTTCCGTGTCTTTGCATTTTAATTCCTATTGTTACGAGGAAGGCGCAAGGAATAGTGCAGTATTAGCAGGTATTTAGACAGAGAGAGAGAGAGAGAGAGAGAGAGAGAGAGAGAGAGAGAGAGAGAGAGAGAGAGAGAGAGAGAGAGAGAGAGAGAGAGAGAGAGAGGGAACTTTATTTGAGCCCAAACTGGTAGAAGGAAGGGGGTGACAGGGAGGAAGTCACCTAGCCTTCCCCGTTAGATGGCGGCCATGAGCCCGTGGGCCCTGGCGGCATCTTCCGCCAGCTGGACGAGTAGTTGTTGTAAGTCGGGGTGAGAGCTGAGCAAGGCGGCCTCCCATTGCTCTGGAGTCCTGAAAATCAGTCCAAGTGGGAAGAGTCACCAGTCGGGCAAGGTGGCCGCAATACGAGCGAGAGGCAAATCCTCGTCTTCCTCCCCGTTCCCTGTCAGCTCTAGGCGCATAGCCGGCATGGCGCGGGCACATAGCCCCATGGTCAGTCAGGCGGGAAGCATGAGGTTTCACTCCTCGGAACACTATCATTAAAGAGAAGGGCCCGACTGATTGACTGACTGATTCATCAACATACATTGGAAACAGCTGGCCCTAAGAATTGGAATTCCGACAATGCCTTCCTGTGATGGCGTTCGAGGGGAATAAATTGCCTTATTGGATCAGTGGCTGAGGAGTTGTGCTGCTGAGTCCAAGCCCGCGGGTTCGGTCCCGGCCTTTCTGGTGGAGACGAAAAACGAAAACGCTCGTTTGAGGAGATTTCGGCGCACGTTGAAGACCCCGGGATAGTCGAAATTAATTTGGAGCCCTCCACTACTGCGTGCGTCATAGAAAAATGGTAGCAGTTATCCCCTCCTCTGGAGTAACGCCCCGTGGGTAATTTTTGGAGGAGAAGGACTAAACAGCTTTGTGAAGCAGTGAGCCCTGGGGAAGAGTCCCCATTCCAGTACCCCTTGAGTCCCTCCGGCTAGACAGACCGTTGGCTGTTGGTGTCCCTAAGAACATTCGGTTGTGCCTACGCCTAGTGCGGCCTCTTAAGATGCATGGTTCCTTCCGGAGCAGACAGCTCTCCGAACTCGGTGATATTCGGCGAGAAAGAATAACGAAGGAATCGCGCATCTACTTTTATATTAAATCGCTTCCTAACCGTCCCATTCAAAAGAAAAAAAAAAGGAATAGAAGGCGCCAAAAAGTCCTGCTCTGCTGTTCGCGACGCTACGGGTCGATGTAAGAAAAGACGGCGTTGGTATTTTATATTATGCCACTTACAGGCGCAGGCGATAAGCCACACGCGATTATTCACACATATTCTGCGAAACAACGCAGCCAGCTATTGATACCAATGTAAGTGTCCCGTTGCCAGAACAGCTTGTTAAAACATTTACGGGGGGATGCTTAGAACTCTCTGAGAACATAAAGACCATGTTCCGGCAGCACCTTCTTGATGTGCTCTTGAAGTTTTTGTTCCCTTTTCGGCCGCCTCCACTTGACCAGGCCTGTGGACAGCACCTTCCCGAGGTCGTTCTGCTTGCTCGCCATCGTTATCGGCCTCTTAAGCTCATTCAGCTTGCCAGCCATCGCCAGGAACATCTTCTTCGCCCACGTCGGTACCGTCATCTCTCAAGGCGGCTCACATTGCCCGTACGGCAGCGGCCGACATTTTTTTGGCACGGCTGTTTTCCTTTCCCGGCGTGTGCTGCGTCGCCCTTTCTCAGAGTCCTCCGCCACTACCATTCCCGCATAGCTGCTTCATTTTCCTTGTGCGCGATCCCGGGCTCACGCTCGCAGGTCCGCGCAACCGCAACGTTTTTTAGACGATTTCGCGTGCCTTATGACTATATTTTGTATATCGAGCGTTTCATGACTTTTTCCTTAAAAAATGGGAAGAATGCAGCAAGAAATCGCGCCCTGCTCCTCGGTATACAGTGCAGGTCGATGTAAGAAACCACGGCTTTCTTATTCCACCGCTTACAGACGCGGTGCAATTCTAGTTAATGACATGGGCATATTCGCACATATTCTGCGAAACAAGGCAGCGTGTTATTGATACCAATGTAAACGTGCCGTCGCAGGAACTGTCCGTTAAAGAAAAGGCTACGAAGGCGGCGGAAAGTAATTTGCACTGATTTGCACTTTGAATCATTTGGTTATTTTTTCCACTTTTTATAAACCCAAAATGATGTCTAAACGCTCTAAAGTATCTTTGTACAGTGGGCCGTAATTAAATAGAAAGTTTTTTCCTTCTCCAAGTACTGATGCTTGGCCGATCCCCTGAATGTCTTTGTTCTAGGTACCATACTAGAAGGAACATCGTAATCATCGTAACCATCAATATCATCATCATCCGCATCATAATTGTCGTCGCCGTCTTCGTGTATTGCTGCTCGCGACAGCGCGGGAAAACACGTAGGTATCATCATCATCACAATCGGCCATCGTCATCACCAACGGCCCGTGCTCGTTCCAAGAGAGAGAGAGAGAAACAACTTTCGCTGAGCCCATTTCAGGTGACGCTCGCAGGCGTCAAACTGGTTCCATTTGCCGAGAGGACGCCAAGCGGTGAGTACATCTTTGAGGACCGTAGAATATATCCCGGTGCTACTCCATGTCCCCCCGTTTAGGACTAATTGTCTCCGAAATTGAAGCGAGTATTCCGGTGGCGGATTTAGTAGGTGGTGAGGACAATCACATTTCGCACGCCCCTCCCGCCTCTGTGGAACGTCCTCTAGCTTTCCACTGCTAGGCCTACCGCACCTTCCTCCAAGGCCTTTCCAAAGTCGTGCCCTATAGAGCGCCCTGCTCTCCCTCTTCTGTCCTGCCATTTCGTAGAGGGAGGAAGAGAAAAAACCTTTTAGTATTGAGCTTTTGCTTTGGTCAGAGTATACCCGTGGCCTTCGGGTTGAGCCGAGCGGAGACTGTTGTAGCTCGGCTGACCCGTTAGAGTGGCTTGTTCGTCTGGGTCCGGGCTACGCAGTGCGTCCTAACACTGCACATCGGAGCTAATTAGAGGGAAGTTACTTGGAGCCAAGACCCCTATCATGGGAAGAATATTGTCTGGGTCGCAGAATAGGGCGCAGTCAGGGGTGGGGTATACTGATGGGTTAATGCGTGTTAGCCTTATAGGGTTTGGGAAGGCGTTTGTTTGGAAGAGGCGCCTGGCGTCTGCTTGGTCGTTCGTTCGTTTGTTGCCCACCGGAGTGCAGACCTGGCGGGAGAGGCATTAATGTCGTGGTTTCTCATTGTCAGAGACTAGTCTGTCCCTTGCAGATATGACTCCGTGGTTTGGATATAGGCTAACTCTCACCCAGACGGTGAGGCTTCCAGCCATTTCATGAGCTGCCTCTTTCCGTCGAAGCCAAAGTGGGCTGGTGTCCATACCAGTTCTATCGGGGACGCAGGTGGATTTAGGTTCAATATTTCGAAATTTGGTTTCAGGATCAAACCGGCAGCGAAGTTTTGATTGAATATAAGATGAGTTTGGTGCGGTGCGTTGTATTAGGAGTGCTAGGGCTTTGCCGCCTACTTTAGCGTCTCAGGGCTGGAAGTGTTGGTTGGTGCGGTATCTAACGGGGATCCTCCGGCATTCATTGCGGCGATCGCTTATGTCTCGTGACATCTATGTTAGGCATATATTTTTGCTCCGTAATATTCGGCTGCATCAACATACAGGACAACGGGCTTGCTTCTAAATTTCGTCGGGAGAGCTCGCGCGCTTTTTCCCTCCAGTCTATGTGGTGAATGGGAGGGATGTTTTGTGGGATTTGTGTAATTAGTTTACTGGCATGTCATGCCATTTCGGGAATCGGCCAGTTCCGTGCGCTAGATGTTCGACTCTTAAGTTAGGAGGGTGTGTGCTCCTGTGGGGTTTTTGGATGACCGGTGATTTCGATTCACAGAAAAAGACCTCTTTAAGTTCACCCGCTTTATCTTTAACTCCTAGTCCCTCGAGTAGGATGTAGAGGTGCACAGGGGCAGGTGTAGTGCAGGTTAATATACTTTTCTTATTAACTTATTAACTTTGTATAGCTATTCGGTGCTGGGGTTTAAATAGGGCAGAGAATAGTTTATTTGGCTGATGACAAGCGCTTGTAACAGCCCGACCTTTCCACGTGTTTTAACAATGTGTGTGTCTGTTCAATATTCTGAAAATCACATCGATTGTTTGACTGATGTCTCGATTATCTAGTACAGGAGTCGGAGACATGCGTCCCGCAGGCCAGTATTATGCGGCCCACAGCACGTTGTCTGAGACTCAGAACCCCCACCCCTCCCCTTGTCACTGTTTATCTGCAGGCTGTCACGCCAGTTTTGACGTCAAAGAAGCCCGGGTTATACAGGCGACAAAAACAGAATTGATCGGTTCCAGTTTGGATCGTCGGGCATCTTTATACTTATCAAAATTATTATCGATTTTCAAATACTGTAATACGCTGAATGCTTTTCCGTCAAAGCCCCCGACCCTCCACCCCCCGATTGGCCTTCCGGCCGTCCGCCGTGCCAGCTTAATGTAAGTAACTAGGCCCTCCACCTCAAAAGGTTGCCGACCCCTGGTCTACGGTAATTTAGGGTTTGCCCTGTTCTGAGTTCTGAGGCCTAGGATTTTTAGTGGCCAGACCTCTGGAATCGGCTTGTTGTTTATGTAAAGAAAGGGACGGGCGAAGGGAAGATAGAGAGACTGTTCCATTGCTCCAATCCTTTCGGCGTGATCAATGGTTGTTCTTCACCCTTCGGCCTCCTTTGCGTAGCGTAGAGAGGCTGACGCGCCGCTGCAGTCGGAGTCATCGGCACCCGCTAACTTTTAAGTACAGTGCACTTTACGGACTTGCCGTAGCTCACTCGCTAGACCCAAGTAGAGCCCCACGGCGTACCTTCGTAGCGGCGTTCCACCTACGCTTCGAAAACCAAGCGGTTTGTATAGTCATAACCGTTAGAATCTCGTAAACAACTGGTGATTGTCGTACATCTCCCCGTTGTTTAGAACAAAATAACACTAATTAACTGGCAGAACTCGCGTTCATTTAGTTAGGAACGCTCGTTGGGTTGGTTTTCACGACATTAAGCGAAAAAGTGGCACTGGAACGCCGGCACGTGCGGGAGAAAAAACAAGCACAAAAAAATTCCGGACGATGAGAGGGGCGAAGCTAAAATGCTTATCGGTGAAACCGTGAAACATTGTTATAGGTCTTCTTGACGGCGCGCACCATCTGAATGAGTGGACATAAGGCGCGTTCGTAGCCATGCTCGCGTCTCGGTTTGTAGCGCAGTGGGAATTGCGCCACGTAGCTCCCGTCGCGGCCAGAGAGCCGTGGGATCGCAAGTCGCAACAGGGCACCGCTGCGTCAAGACCACCACTCCTCGCTCGCAAAGCTTGAGACTTCCCACCGCTCCGTTGACAAGCCCGTCGACGACGTCGATGTTTGTGGTGATTATGTAGGGCGTGTTTGGGATGATGAGAATATCCATGGCTAAGTTGGCGAATACGGTGTGTGACATTTTAGCCACCTTGGCGGTCGCCTTCTGCAGAGCGTCTTGTGTCGCGTACCCCCTGTACGTGTCTTGAGCTCGCAGGCGACGAACGACAACCTCTTCTTCTTCCTGTCCTCCTTGTTGGATAGAAACGAACGCGTTGAACGTTTTGACCTCTTCGGCCAATCTTTGGTTGGCCAATCCCTAGGGGGATTATCCCGGCAACCATGGGAATCACCGCCAGAAATATCTCACGGCAGCCGCCTCTCATTGGCTAAGCACACTACGCGGAGATTCTATGAGATACATATTCCATAAAAAGCCGTGTTTGCCGCTGCCCCTGTAGCGCTGTGGTGTAGTACTTGGTTTTAAACGAGAAGGTTCAGGTTCGAGTCCGCCAATGCGATGTTTTTTTTTAGTTTTCGGAATTTTTTGGTCATCGTGATGTTGTTAATAGTTTTTTTACTCTGGTTTTTACTATATCAGGAGATCGACGCACAGGACTTCTAGAATGGGTTGAATTCCGTTTAATATATGTTGTGTTCTGTGTCGTTGGGCTGGGTTAGATCAGGTTTGTTGCAGTTGGGCTGGATTTGGGTACGCTATGACGCGTTCGGTTAGGTTACTTTAGGTTCGGTGAGGTTATGTGATGTTAGGTTACGTTGGGACGTAATATTACTCAGCAAAAATTAGGCCAGCCAGCTTTTATGGAAACTGCCGGAAGAATTTCCTGGAGGTAATTCTCACGGATGCCATGAGATTAGACGCAGCCGAAGAACAGAACTCTCGCTGGTGCAGTTTCAGGAAGGAGGTGCCGTAGCACTGCGAAGGCTGCAAATTTGAATTGCATTGGGCAAACCTCAGTTCTATTCATCAAGAGAGGAGTGTGTCAGGGCTGCGCAGAGCGTGATGGGTGGTAGCAGTGACCGGATAACGGTGCTACAGCCCATTATGGCGAACCAGTCCTCTGCACTTCCGACATCTTTCCCATTGAGTGGAACGGCTTTATTTTTCCTTCCGCAACCGACGCAACAAAGCGTCAATCATTTAACATTGCCGACCACCGAAGTTTAACAAAGACTTTTATTGACCCGCTATCCTTCCAACACTTTTATAACCGATCTATGTTTTAAAGTATTTGCACAGCCTCTGGTCTCCATTGGTGTAATTCTTAGACGCGAAGAGCTCTCAACACCATCTTCATTTTGTTGCACGCTGACCTGGCTCTGCTTTGCAAAAACATGAACGAACAACTTTCGCCGCTTTATTTTCTTCTCATCTCAGAATCTTCTTGCCAAGTCACGGACAGCTTTGGTGTACCGGGCCGCATCTGCAGTCTCCCGGGTTCGTAAACTCGCTTGGACGGACTGTGGGACAATTACCGCGCAACCCGTGGTACGGTCTCTACGACTGCTCACTCAGCTCCCCAACGGACTGATCTCCCACAAGGACCATGTCAGAGACCAAGTTCGAGACCAGTGAGTGCTCGGTTGTCATCGTCAGCGGGCGCAACTTCAACAAGGACACCTACACAGACTCACCCTGGCGAGGGCAGTTCCTTGAAGATGGCGACGCAGCTAGGAGCACTCCGGTCACTGGCTGCGAGACACCGCAGTCGCTGCTTGACCACAGCGAATGCCGCAAAGACCGGCCTTCCAAGCTCAAGGATCCGGAAAAGCCATACCGCTGCGAGCACTGCCCAACGGCGTTCGACCTGGAGTCGCAGCGGAGACACCACATGAGGTCGCACACCCCGGTGGCCGGCCACAAGTGCGAGGTTTTCTCGAAGGCGTTCCAGTCCTTCTACCCCCTGGAGAAGCACATGCCCACGCACAGCGGGCACAATCGTTCGGGTGTCGCGTGTGCGGCAAGAGGTTCCCCTTCCGCAGCGAGGTGGGCAGGCACGTGAGGACGCACACGGGAGAGGGGCCGTTCAAGTGCAGCGTGTGTGCCAAGCCGTTCACCAATTCCGGGAACCCCAAGGTGCACATCCGAACACACATGGGAGAGAGGCCTTTCCAGTGCCGTCGCTGTCGAATGTGCTTTGCGACTTCAGGCAAGACCCGAAGACACCTGTCAGCGCGAAGTTGCAAATAGGGCCAATCTTGTCTTGTGTATTGGAGAAGATCGAACCGGAACGCTCGTCCTACACATTACGTGCGCGTTCAAACAAAACTATCCGTGAATTGTAGAACGCACACAGGCGCTTCTGGCTGCGTTGAAATGCTTTTAGTTGGGAAAACATGGTTACGCAATATATGCACAGTACAATATACGCCTCGTTGTTTAAATGTATATAATGTGTTATAATATACTATGATAAATAATACAGCTCCATGTGATGGTTCTTTTCCGGTGTTTTGCAAGTGATTTTCAATTATCGTGAGTACACCCCATCCCTATTTGAGATGTTCGGCAAAAGCGTATGTAATTTATGTCGAGGATAGGCGATTTCGGGATGATTACGAATGAGCTCGTCTTCGACCTGCCCCTGCAGCTGGCGCCTACGGGAGCCAGGGCAAGTAAAAACTGCTGCGGGTGGAAGATCACGCCGTCATGTGGCGCTGTCTTTGATTCTGAACATCATCATCATCATCTTAACCTCTATCATCATCATCAACAACAACTCGTTTTGCACTCACTGCCGACGCAAAGCGCAACGGTCGTTCCCATTATGTACCAACCGTTCTCAATCTGCACCAATGGCAGCGACCAGTACATAGGACGTGTTGGTCAGTCCGGGTATGGCTAGACCTTGGCCATGGAAGCTCAAACGTACATTAGTAATAAACTACGACGGTGTCAGATTCGTCCACTCAACCATCACATTCTGGTTTTAGGAATCTACGTTCGTTCAAACACTCAGAACAGTCCTTGACTGTAATTTTAGGTTGATGAGCTTTCAGTTAGCTCCGTTTTCCCACGTGCGAAGATCGACCGAAATGGCCCCGTGAATATCGTTACAAGCTACTGCAAAAGGTAATTGTGTATGTAGCTGCACCATCCTTCTACTCGTAAAAAAAGTTTTTTTGTTTTCCCTATAGAAGCGTGCAGAGAAGCGATCTTCAAGCAACGTTGTTGTTGTTCTTGTTGTAAAACATTTATTCACAGAGAGGGGGCTCTGGAACATGAAGGGGAATACGGGAAAGGGGAGACGTAGCTTGAGTTCATATTGCTAGGGGACTTAGTGACGGCCTCGAGAAGGGCCGATCACTAGATTGTAAACCATCGGAGATCCGAATGAGTATGGCTCGAAGTGCTTAGTAGGCCGTAGCGATCTGCGTAGAGCATGTGAGACCATTTTTAGTGCGAATTCAACTTTGCAGAGGGAGTATGGGTCGACAGGGTTGTTTGGATTACAGGGTATGGGAACAGAAGTTTCTATATCGCGTGAACTTGTGGCAGTACCAGGGGATGTGTTGGGGGTCTGGTGGGTTGCAGCAGACCCTTCGAGGTGACTCACGAGCTCCGCAAACGAGAAAGCTGGATACGAAAGACCACCGCTGGCAGTGCCTGCGATGAGAACAGTACTTATCTTCAAAATGTCCCCTTTGCTACGGTTCTCATATTGCCGCGAACCATACATTGGGTTTGTTTATTTGTGTTTTGCTTTTACCGCCCGGCCGCGCCGGTCTGTGTTATCTCTGCGCCAAGGGAAGCGCGTGTTCCATTCTTTCTTTCTGTGCCGCATGTGTTATCTGTTGTGATAGGGAGAGCATTCCGATCTAACGTGAACAGCCCAGAATAATCTTCTTGGATCTACTATGTTCTCGATGCGAATCGACGTTTCGAGAACCACGCGCGCCAAAAGATAAAAAGCCTGCAGTGCGGACGCCGGGGCATTCGATTCGACGACACTCGCCTGTGCGAGTCACTTTGTTGACCGCTGCTTCGCCGCCTCTGTATTCTTTTGAGTTGTTAGGGGAGCACAAGTTCGCTCCAATAAACGTGTTTCTCATTCAAGACAACTGCTTCGTCCTTGTCTTCGTGACATCTGGTGGAGGTGCTGGGTACGCACCCTTCATGTCCACTACAACCTCTGGAAGCCGCCAAGCCAGTCCAACAAGAGCCAGCCTCCGCGTGCAATATTTACCACCCGAGTTCGGTCTACTACCGGAGAAGACGCTGGAAGTTCGAACGAGGCAGTACGATCGCCCGGTCAACGTGATGGTTTCCGAGACGATCGGTGCCGGGCTACAAGCTCCGACACAGTGCGTGAGACCATCCGAGCAGTGGTCAGGGAGGAGCTTCGGAAGCTTTTTCCGACGACGCCGCAACCTCAAGTGGCTTCCCTGACTGACGTCATCCGCGAAGAGGTTCAACACGCTTTGGGCACTTCTATGCCATCCGAGGCACCCCGCGAGCCACAGGCGATGACCTTTTCCGCGGCTGTTCGTCGGCCCCGCCCTGCTCCAACCCGTCTACAAGAAGCTCCACCGTACCGCCGTCCACTCTCGCCGCCGTCCCCACTCTCGCCGCCGTTGACCTTACCGCCGTACACTGCCCAAACCCAGACTCCGAGGAAGACTGACGTTTGGCGAACGCCAGATCATCGTCCGCTGTGCTACCATTGCGGGGAGGCCGATCACATCTATCGTCGCTGCCCGTACAGGAGACTCGGACTGCGTGGTTTCTCCGTCGACGCCCCACGCCCCCGACCCGGCCAGCGCCCTACTGAGATCAACGAATACCTGTCCAACACCAACCGAGGACCAGCCCGCTCACACCGATCGCCATCGCCCTACCCATACCAGTCGCCTAACCGCCGTAGCAATGCTGATTTCGCACGTGGAAGGTCCCCCAGCCCACGCGGAGGAAACTAAAAGCAGCAACTTCTGGAGGTGAAGTTGCTCTACGGCGAAATACTGGAAACCCTCCAACGACGCAAGGACGCGCCGAAGACAGTGATTCACGACATGCCCTCATCCCGACGACCCGACCCAGCCCTGACGAGACTCCTGAACACGACGACAGCTACACGGCGCGACGCGTACCCGACGTGACCGAGACGTCCGTTGAGAAGACGACGACAACGACGATGCACAGTGCCCGACCATCAACACGTACAAGCAGAGATACGACGCCCCGACGAACCCGGAACTCGAGGACGACTGCATCTGACGTCAAGGTGTCCATCGACGGCTTTGACGTAGTCGCCCTCGTAGACACGGAAGCTGACTATTCGGTAATGAGCGGACCATTTGCGTCTAAACTGAAGAAAGTTATGATCAGATGGGACGGTCCGCACATACGCACTGCAGGCTTTTTATCTTTTGGCGCGCGTGGTTCTCGAAACGTCGATTCGCATCGAGAACATAGTAGATCCAAGAAGATTATTCTGGGCTGTTCACGTTAGATCGGAATGCTCTCCCTATCACAACAGATAACACATGCGGCACAGAAAGAAAGAATGGAACACGCGCTTCCCTTGGCGCAGAAATAACACAGACCGGCGCAGCCGGGCGGTAAAAGCAAAACACAAATAAACAAACCCAATGTATGGTTCGCGGCAATATCGTATCCCTAGGAAACTCGTGAAACCTTGTTTTTCACCTGCTGGTCTCGCATAGCGGTACGCAACAATCTATAATTCTTGCTGTAATGCGCTCACCGAGACCCACAGCACACACCCAGAAAAAAAAATGGCAGCATCTCCACTCCGTGGATGATAGCGAGGGTGCGGAGTACGCGGACTCGAAATGAGATTCAAGTTGCGCTCGAGTGACATACAGTGCGGGGGGGGGGGGGGGAGGAGGGATGAAAGATTAGAGAGGAGAAAGGGTGGTAAAAGAGATAGGTAAGCTAGAGAAGGAAAGCGTGGAGCCTCTGTGCAAAACTAGGCGAAGCAGCAGCAGCAATGGCGCGGACAGCAGACTGCCGTCTACAGGCGCTTGTTGAGTCCGGCGGCCTCAAGGTAGCGCAGCAGGGGGGCGAAGACATCACGGCGGGTGCTGTCGGGGCCCGTTGGGAAGAACAGGTCTTCCAGGCGCTGGTAGGGCAGCCCAAGACGCTGGAGCGAAGTCTGCAGCACTCCTCGGTGTGCTGCAAACTCTGGGCAGGTGAGACCCCAGATTGGCTCAATAATATCCCCAGTGCACTTCCTTTCCTTTTCACCCGAGCCACCATCTCTCTCTCTCTCTCTCTCTCTCTCTCTCTCTCTCTCTCTCTCTCTCTCTCTCTCTCTCTCTCTCTCTCTCTCTCTCTCTCTCTCTCTCTCTCTCTCTCTCTCTCTCTCTCTCTCTCTCTCTCTCTTTTCTCTTTCGAGTGACATCCTATGTGCGCCCCGACCGTCATTCGATTTCAGCCGTGAGTTGCACTTTGATTATTCCCCAAATGAAACTGCGACTCACGGCTCAAATCGAATTCCGCTTGATTTTCGCTTGATGGTAGTGTGTGCACGGATGGACGCGGACGGACAATGGGAGGTCCTAAGGTACTCCGCGCCGTTACAGGCGAGGGAGTAAGCCGTTTGACTCTCGGGTACTTACTCACGGTCGTAGCCCAATGGGTAAGACGAATGACACTAACTGTGTGTGGTCTACCGGACACCGGCTCGAATCCCGCCGGTGCCTGTGTAATTTTTTGCGATTGTAAATGCAATGCGCACGAACGCGGACGGACATTGCGTGGTCCTTAGGCACTCCGCACCTAAAATCTCGCTGAAAAGCAGCCTCAGTAGAGCAGCATATGAGGCGAGCCTGATAAAACCCCCAAGATGGCATCCATGATTGACGGCCCGAAGACATGGCACGCAGCAATCCCCTTCCTGTAATCCCTAACGCCCCTGGTATTACTAGCCTCCCCATTGAATAAACACGATCAATACACTAACAGATCAATCAATCAATCAATCAATCATTGCATCAATTAATCAATTTAAGTACTCCTTCGAACCCCAACATGTGTGCAATCCTCCATGGTGAATTGGCAAAGGGAATGAAAAAAAAAAAACTACTGCGGCAGACCGCACCTCTCCGCATTGCCGAAGAAAAGCGGACGCAAAAAGCTGCTCAGCTTGTTTGGGTTTTTAAATTTCTCGCCCACACCACTGCGCCGACGGGCGCGGTATTTGATCCTTACATATCAGCCGCACAGGAATCGCTTAAGACGCCCATGCAATCTTTATCTATAAAGCCGGTGGGAGATCAAGCTAAGAACCAATCAAAACGAAAACAAACAAATCAAATGGACATACACGCACCGAAAGTGACCCAGAATACAGCTGTAGGCTGATAACTGAATTTGTAACGCACCAGATGCACAATCCGAAGGTTTTGGTTCGGATAATTCGCCCTTATCGGTGTTATAGACCTACTGTCGTATCCTTCCGAGTCTTTGCATTTAAATTCCTGTCATTAAAAAAAGGGGGCCCGACTGATTGAAAGACCGATTCATCAACATCCATCCGAGACTGCTGGACCGAAAGACCTGAAATTCCGACAGTGCCTTCCTGCCATGGCGTTGGAGGCGAATAATCCGCCCCATTGGATCAGTGGCTAAGGGGTTGTGCTGCTAAGCCCAAGGACGCGGGTGCGATCCCGGCATAGTGATTGCTTTTCTGGTGAGGCCAGAAGCGAAAACGCTCGTTTGTGGAGATTTCCGCGCACGTTAAAGACTCCCTGGTGGTCTATATTAACCCGTAGCCCTCCGCTACGGCATGCGTCATAAAAAAACGACAGCATTTATACCCCTCGTGATCGGTAATGCCCCGTGGGTAATTTTTGGAGGACGGCTAATCGGCTGGTAAAGCAGTCAGCCCTGGGAAAGAGTCCTTATTCCAGGACCCCTTGAGCCCGACCGCCTGGACGAACCGTGGCTGTTAGCGTCCCTAAGAGCCTTTTGTTATACCCCTATCTTGTGTAGCCTCGTAAAATCATTCCCTCCGGACCAGACAGCTTTCCGAATCAGAGTTCTCCAACACCACCACTCCCGCATAGCTACTTCATTTTCTTGGCGCGCTATCAAGGACTCGCGCTCTAGGGTCTGCGCAACCTCAACGTTTTAATGCGTAGCGTTCTTTGCCAAGTACTCCCACAGCTAGGACCGTGTAACGCCCTGCATTTCCACAAAAATCCAGATATTGCCGAAGTTTCACCGGTAATCGCTATTATATACCGTAAGTGGAGATAACTGGTCCACAAAATTTTGAAAAAAAACTAAAAATAATAAAAGTAGAAAAAAAAAACGGAAAATGGCGAAACGTATAACGCCCTGCATTTCTACAATTACGCAGATTTCGCGAAAGTTCCACCTGTAATTGTTATAATAATGTAAATGGAGATAATTGGTCGAACAAAATTCTGAAAATTAAAACAAATATGAAAAATATCATATAATTACAGAAACTGGCGAACCGTGTAACGACCTGCATTTCCACAACAATGCAAATTTCGCGAAAGCTCTAAATGTAATCGTTATAATAATGTAAATGGCGGTAATTGCTGGGACGAAATTAAAAAAAAACTAAAAAATAACGAAAACTTACGGAAAATGGCAAAATGTATATGGCATTTCCACAATCATGCACATTTCGCGAAAGTTCCACCTGTAGTCGTTATAATACCGTAAACGAAGATAATTGGTCGAACGAAATTGTGAAATTTAAAGAAAATAAGAAAAATATAAAATAACTGGGGAAACTGGTGAACCGTATAACGCCCTGCATTTCCACAATAATGCAGATTTCGCGAAAGTTCCAAATGTAATTGTTATAATAACGCAAAGAGAAACAATTAGTCGAACGAAATTTTGAAAAACTAAAAAAATAACAGAAATATTAGGTAATTACGGAAAATGTCAAAACGATAACGCCCTGCATTTCCACAATAATTCAGATTTCCCTAATGTTGCACTTCTAATCGTTATCATAGCGTAAATGGAGATAATTGGTCCGACAGGATTAGGAAAAACTAAAACATCTGGTGGTAAAAAACGCACACTCAAGACAAGCGGCATAAGAACGCTACGCATTGGTGGATAATTCTCTGAATTTCTGCATAACTTTTTTGACGATTCCGCGTGCCTTATGACGATGTCTTGTATCTCGAGCGTTCCATGACTTCCACCTTAAAAAAAGAGGAAGATGTCGGCAAGAAATCATGCCCTGCTGCTCGCTACAGTGCTGGTCGATGTAAGCAACCACGGCTCGCTTATCCACCGTTTACGGACGCGGTGCAATTCTAGTTAATAGAGAGCTTTAGCTAACCGTTTTCGACGGTCCGCTCCGGTATTGTCGGCACGTTCAGCGCAACCGGAGGCAAGGCCGTTCGCGGCAATGCGTGCCACGCATGCGCAATGGCGCTCCCACTTGCTATCGGAGCACAGCGGACCGAGAAAGACGGTAAGCTAAAACTCGCCGTTGACGTGGGCATATTTGCGCGTATTCTGTGAAAGAAGGCAGCGGGTTATTGATACCAGTGTAAACGTGCCGTCGCAAAACTTCCCGTAAAAGAAAAGACAACCAAGCTAGGGGAAAGTAATACGCACTTATTTGCTCTCATTTTGAATCCTTCGGTAATTTTAAATGCGAATGCATTTCTTAGTCGGGGGTTGTCGTGCGTTGGCCGGCGTGCGCCTAGCAACAGCTGTGGCGCGCCTAGCAATCGGAGCACGTCGTAGCTCGGGCGGGAGTAGCGGAGGGCAAGGGGAGAGGAGGAGCGCGCTCGGCGTGTGAGGGCGCTCGCATCGCGGAGCTCGGGCGGAGTAGCGGAGAGTGAGCGTGTGAGGGCGCTCGCATCGCGGAGCTCGGCGGAGAGAGCTCGCGCGCGGGGGCGGGCGTGTTGCGCTGGTCTCTCTCTCCTCTCCGCGTACCCTCTCTCCGCTCGCTGCGCTCGGAAATATATATATAAATGCAGTGGAGCGCGCGCCTCTCTCCGTGACTGCTTGCCGCAGCGCACTCATCGGTGCACCCAATGCATTCGCATTTCCGCACAATCCCCTTCGGGGAGGTGGGGGGAGTTTTTTTTCCCACTTCCTATGGATCCAAAATGTTTTCTAAACGCTTTAAAGTATACTTATACAGTGTCCGGCCATTAGATAGAAACTTTTTTTCTTCTCCAACCAGCGATGCTTGGCTGATCCCCTGAATGGCTATGTCTCTGCGTACATACTAAAGAAGAAACATCGTCATCATCGTCACTCTCAATATCATCGTCGTCGTCACCCTCATCGTGCGCTGCTGCTCATGACAGCGCGCGAAAACACGTAGGTATCATCATCACTACAATCGGCCATCGCCATCACCAACGGCCCGTGCTCGTTCCAAAAGTGGTTCCATTTGCCGAGAGGACGCCAAGCGGTGAGTACATCTTTGAAGACCGTAAAATATATCGCAGTGCTACACCATGTTGAGGACTTACTGCCTCGTACAATGAGGCGAGTATTCCGATGGTGGATCTAGTAGGTGGTGAGGACAATCACACCCCACACGCCCCTGCCACCTCTCTGGAACCTCCTCTAGGCTTCCAGTGCTAACCCTACCGCACCTTCATCCCTAGCCTTTTAAAAGCCGTATCCTAAAGAGCGCCCTCCTCTCCCTCTTCCGTCCTGCCGTATTGCAGAGGGAAAGAGAGAAAAAAGAAACATTTTAGTATAGAGCATTTGCTTTACCCGTGATCCCGGGTAGTGCTGGGAGGGACTGCGGTTGCCCGGGTGACCCGCTAGTTTTTATTGTTTGTCTGGGTCCAGGTTACGCAGTGCCTCCTCACTGGCAATCGGAGCTAATTAGAGGGAAGTTATTTCAAGGGAAGACCCATATTATGGGAAGAATATTGACTTGGTCGCGGCAGAGGTTGATTCATTGATTGACTGGAGGGTTTAACGCGCCGACGCAACGAAGGCGATGAGGTGCATCGAAGTGGAGGGCTCCAGATTAGTTTCGACCACCTGGGGATCTTTAACGTGCGCCGAAATATCCTACACACGGGCGTTTTTTCTTTTCGCCTCCATTAGAAAAGCAGCCGCCGCGGCCGGGAATAAAACCAGCGAATCGCCGCTGAGGGCACAGGGGCGGGGTATACTGATGGGTGAATGCGTATTAGCCTTGCAGGGATTCGGAAGCCGTTTGTTTGTAGGAGGCGCCAGCCGTGTGCCTGGTTGTTCATTCGTTTGTTTCCCGCC
Organism: Haemaphysalis longicornis; assembly: GCF_048455015.1. Taxonomy (NCBI): domain Eukaryota; kingdom Metazoa; phylum Arthropoda; class Arachnida; order Ixodida; family Ixodidae; genus Haemaphysalis; species Haemaphysalis longicornis. Next base: position 97,880,495 of record NW_027526361.1, on the reverse strand, counting down.
GGTTGGTAGATCTGGCGGGAGAGGCATTGATGTCGTGGGATCTCATTGTGAGGTCTGGTCTGCGTGGTGTTTGGGATGCATGTTTCGTGGGATTTGTCTAATTGGTTTGCGCACATGTGATGCAATATATGGAATTCGCCGGCTAGGTGCGCTGGCTCTTCGACTCCCAAGTTATGGAGGCTGTGTGCTCCTGTGGGGTTTTTGTATAACCGGTGATATTGATTTAGCGGAAAGGACCTGTATAAGTTCGCCCGCTTTATCGGAAACTACTAGTCCCTCGAGTATGGCTGTAGAGGTGCACAGGGGCAGGTGTAGTGCAGGTTAATATACTCTCCTGATTAACTGAATCACTTTTCTTAGCTCTTCGGTGCTGGGGTTTAAATATGGCAGAAAATAGTTTATTCTGCTGATGACAAACGATTCTAACAGCCCGACCTTTCCTCTTGTTGTAACCCTTTGTGCCGATTCGAAATTCGGCAAATCAGACCGAATGTTTCATTGATGGCTCGATTATCTAGGGCACGGCCGGCAACATGCGGCCCGCAGGACAGTTTTAAGTGCGAATGCACTTTATAAGTGACCCTGAATTCCGTTGACCGCCGTCCGTGCGCACCCGCAGCAACAGCTGCGGGTGCGCGCGCTTCTCGTCTTCCTTGGCAACGGGGGGAGATGGGCGCGCGCTACCTGGCCGCTGACATGGCACATACCCACGTAGGGGATTGGCCAGGAATCTCCTCGTCTTCCTTGGCAACGGGGGGAGATGGGCGCGCGCTGCCTGGCCGCTGACAAGGCACATACCCACGTGGGGGATTGGCCAGGAATCGGGCGTGAGAAGGGCTAATGCACCCGATTAAAGGAGTACTGACACGAAATTTCAAAGCTGAGATCCGCTCTAGCAATCAAGTACAACGACAACACAAATAGGTGTCTGTCTGTGCATGGCACATACCCACGTGGGGGATTGGCCAGGAATCGGGCGTGAGAAGGGCTAATGCACCTGCTTAAAGGAGTACTGACACGAAATTTCAAAGCTGAGATCCGCTCTAGCAATCAAGTACAACGACAACACAAATAGGTGTCTGTGAATAAATGCATCTTTCTTTCTTTGTAGTTGTGTGTGTGTGTGTGTGTGTGTGTGTGTGTGTGTGTGTGTGTGTGTGTGTGATCTCTCTTTCGCGAACATTACCGAACCGCGCAAATTCAACTCCTGCATTCGCACTTTCACATTCTTCCCCTCGGGGAAATGCGGGGAAATTTTTATGCGGCCCCCAGCCCGTTGTCAGAACCTCTTCCAGTTGGTATTGTCCCCCATCATCACACTTTTCCAGATTATTGTTAATTGGCAAATGTTATTGTAAATTTGAATTTGCTAATTTTTTTCTCTTTGACTGCAAAGACCCCCCGATTGGCCGTCCGGCCTCCGCCTTGTCAGCTTAATGTAACTCGGCCCTCCACTTCCAAAGGTTGCCGACTCTTAAGTCTAGGGGAACTTAGGGTATGCCCTGTTGTTCTGAGTTTGGGGGCCTAGGGTTTTCAGTGGTGCATGAGACCTGTGTAATCGGCTTGTTGTGTATGTATGCTTTGATTTAGGGAAGTTGCTGTCATTTAGGGAGATCAGGAGAGTTCAGATTTATTTGGTGAACAAGGTAATACCTCCTTTGTTCCTTATTCTATTACCACGTGTGAAGCCTTTGTAATGGTTTCTAGATGTATGCGTCACTTCCGCCTCTCATTCAACAAGTGAGGCCATCTGCGTACAGACTGAATTTAAGTTCAGGGATTAGATTAGCTTTTTGGGGATGTTTAGTATTGCCAGGTCAAATAGGATTGGGAAGAGCACTGCCCCTTGTGGTGTTCCCTTTTCTGAGACGGAAATAGGGTTCGAGGTGACGCTTCCTGCCTTAAGTACTGCAGTTCAGTTTGTAAGGAAGTTCCTTGTGTCGTTGTATGCGCGGTTTGCTGAGTTGCTTGAATGTAGCCCTTCAAATATGGCAGCATGGGTGATATTGTTAAAAGCCCTGACCAGGTCTTGGCCAAGGAATGCCGCTGCGTCTAGGCTATCTCAAGGGGTTATAATGACCTGAGATAGCTGAAGGAGGGTATCTTGAGTGGACAGTCCTTCTCTGAAGCCTATCATTGTGAGTGGGAGCTGCTGTGTGTCTTGGATGTGCTTTGTCTTTGTTGCATCTTAGAAAAGGATTTATCTGTGCTATATGGACGCCATAAACAAATCCCCGATTTTCTTGTTTTAGTTTGCGATTCCTGCGCAGCACGTGTTATTCGCCCTTTCGTTTTCTTTTCGTTTGCTTGTGCTAAATTTTCCCCTCTGGAAAGAAACGCTTTAGTGGACATCTAACCTCAATCCACTGCATATGCTTTTGGTTTTTTTTGTTGTAGCGGTCTCACCCACGTACTTTCTTTCCTGGTGTGGCGGCAATAGGACGAACTGGCAGCGGAGCTTGGGCTGCACGTTCGATTTGCACGGTTTTCAACTGTCGCCCACTGGAACGCGGTATGATAAAACGGGTGGGTTATTGAATGTGCAGTTCTGAAGTCATGGTATGTGAAGCGTGCGCAGTTGGGGCACACCAAGCGAAGGCGCTTCAAGGCTTGCACTACTCGAACAACAAGCCGAAGCGCAAGTCCTAACATGTCGCAATTAAGCGTTATCAATTTATCGCTATTTGCCGTTATGTAGAGAGCGTGTGGTAACCATGCTTGTTTTTTGTTACAAAGCTAACTCGAAGCCAGAAGCAAATTTTAACGTTTCAGCATAGATACATCTCAGTGGACCTATACGGAACGAAGACACGAACACAATTCCGCCAAATCATCATCGTTGATATTGCATTCCTCCGCTACTTTCGGCATTATCACTGATAGTTCTTCGGCGTTTGGCCTCGTTTGCATAGCGTAGAGAGGCTCACGCGCCGCTGAGGTTGAAGCCATCGGCACACGCTCCCATTTCCTCCCGCACCCCATGCAGGAACACGGGATTTATTTAATATTGCCGACCAACGAAGTGTAATAAAAACTTTTATTGACCCGCTACCCTTCCAAAACTTTCTAACTGATCTAAGTGTGGGCGCATTTTCAGGGCCTCTTTTCTGTCTGCGCCTAATTCCTTGGCGCGAACAACTCTCAGCACCGCATTAATTTTATTGCACGCTGGCCTCTAGCTGTTTTGCGATAACATGAAAGGACAACTTTTGCCTTTCTTTTTTCTTTTCATCTTAGGTTCTTCTTCCCAGGTCACGCACTGATTTCGTGTACCGGCCGCATCTGCAGCCTCTCGGGCTGTGACACCCGCTAGGCCTGACAATCACCGCGCAACCCGTGGTACGGTCCCTTCGACTGGCTCACTCAGCTCCCCGACGGACTGATCTCCTGCAAGGACCTTGTCAGAGACAGAGTTAGAGACCACCGAGTGCTCGGTTGTCATCCTCAGCCAGCGCAACTTCGAGAAGGACGCCTACACAGACTCACCCTGGCGAGGGCAGTTCCTTGACGACGACGACGCAGCAACGAGCACTCCGGTCACTGGCGGCGAGACACCGCAGAACCAGTCGCTGCTTGACCACAGCGAATGCCGCAAAGAACGGCCTTCCAAGCTCAAGGAGCCGGAAAAGCCATACCGCTGCGAGCACTGCCCAACGGCGTTCGACCTGGAGTCGCAGCGGAGACACCACATGAGGTCGCACACCCCGGTGGCCGGCCACAAGTGCGAAATTTGCTCGAAGACGTTCCGGTCCTGCTACTCTCTGGAGAAGCACATGCCCACGCACAGCGGGGACAAGTCGTTCGAGTGTCGGGTGTGCGGCAAGATGGTACCCTTCCGCAGCGAGGTGGGCAGGCACGTGGGGACGCACACGGGAGAGAGGCCCTTCCAGTGCAGCGTGTGTCCCAAGGCGTTCACCCATTCCGGGAACCTCAAGGTGCACATCCGAACGCACACGGGCGAAAGGCCTTCCCAGTGCTGTCGCTGCGGATGTGCTTTTCTACCTCGGAAAAGTTCCGAAGACACCTTTCTGCGGAAAGTTAAGATCGAACGAGGAAGCTCCCCCTACACATTACCTGCCCGTTCAAACAGAACTATCCGTGAATTGCTGAACCCACGTGCTCAATTCTGCCTGCGTTGAAATCATTTTATTTTAGAAAGTATGATTATGCAATATAATATTTACACCATAATATGTACGTCGTTGTATAAATGTATATAATATCATGTAATATTACACAATATAATAAATGATGCAGCTCCATGTGATGTTTCTTTCGCGTTGTTTTGCAGGGGATTTGCAAATATCGTGGGTACAACACATCCTTATTTGAGATATTCGGAAAAGCGTGTGTCATTTAAAGCGACGATAGGCGATTTGGGGATGATGACAAATGAGAGACTCGTCGTATAGGAACCCCGACCTGCTTTATATGTAACTACCTGCCCATGCAGCCGGCCCCCATAGGGAGCCATGGCGCGTAAACATTGCCAGGGTGGATGAACACGCTGTCAGGTGGCTTTGACTTTCTTGCACGCACTGCGGTTTGCGACTGCCGGCATAAAACGCAGCAGGACCGTGCCAATGGCGGCGACCACTACATAGAACGTATTCTTCAGTCAGGGTCCGGCTGGACCTTAGCCATGGAAACCCGAAAGTACACTAATAAACTACTCCGGGGTCTTATTCGTCCGCTCGATCATCATGTTTTGTTTTTGGGTATTCGCGTTCATTAAAACTTTCAGAACAGTAGTTGAGAGAGAGAGAATAAACATCTTTAATTTCGAGCTTAAAGGTGCAGGAGGGTGAGGGCACCGGTGGGGGGCGTCCGCTAGTCCGGGATGCCCTGGTCCTTGCTGGCTGCCCGTGCCCTCTCTATCAGCATGCGCTGGGTCGAGAAGCTGGACAGCCGGTCCACCCACTGCTCGTACGTAGGACGGGGATTGGGAGTGAGGGATGGGGATTGTTGGCACTCCCAGACCAGATGGTACAGGGTGCCTGGCTGGGGGCAAAAGTGGCAGGTACTATAATACTGAGTGGGGTAGATATGCTGGAGGAGGGTACAGTGCAGATAGGAGTTGGTCTGTAGCCGACGGAGTGTGGTCGCTTCGGCTCTGGAAAGGTGGGAGTTGGGTGGAGGGAAGCGTTGACGCTCGTGTCTGAAGTGAGCGAGAATGCCCGCGTAGCCATTCAGTGTGTGGGGGGCCTTCTCCGTGTCTTGGCACTCTTCGGAAATGGCCCGAAGGGTGTGTACTCGGGCAGCGGCGTGTGCCGCCTCATTTCCGTCGAGAGACTCGTGTCCAGGGGCCCAAACGATATGGATGTCGGGAAGTTTCGGGATCGCATTAAAGGAGCCATGAAGAGAAAACACAAGTTTGGTTCATTCAAAAGATTGTCTCGTTAGAATCATACTGACACCACTTTTAACGTAAACTTCGCTCAAATAAGCTACATAATTAGGAAAAACGGGAATGGTCATGCGACCCACCAGCTCATTTCCCGCAACAGAACCTATGATGTCACATGAGCTAAGCTCTGCGATTGGCGGAGGCTGGCAGAAGCAGACGCAAATTAGGTAGAGCTTACAAACTAGACGAACGAGCGATTTGCGCTTAAAGGAGCCATGAAGAGAAAATGCAAGTTGGTTTTATTCGAAAGATTTCGTGTTTTATAGTGCCCCAGCGCTTGTCCGGATACAAACGGTGCTTTATTCACTGGGAAATTAAACAATTGAGGTTAAAATTTTGATTTTCCCGCTCAATCGTGCGTTTTCGTGGTCCCAAATGACATCACAGGAACCGACCGCTCTGCAGCCTAGAGTACCTTCATTCACGCATCCGCCGTACAGGGTAGAGACACGTATACGATGGCGCCGCCATTTTCGGTTGCTCGCTCGCCGCCGAAGCAAGTCATTGTGTCGAAACCGCGCTAAAATTATCGCCGCAACGCGGTTTACTGAAGAAGTTTGAATCATATTGTCTGTTTCGCGTTGCTAGGTCTCGTGGGAAACGAAAAGAATAACGCGTTGAGCCCGTTGGCCCAATTGCGGCGGCACGGGACCGTTCAAAGGTTGTCTCCACCCTGCACAGCGGTGTTGGTTTGTTCCCGCGTTTTTTTACGTTCCGTAACCTAGATGGCGCCACCATACCGTGGCAAGCGTTTGGTTTGTTTTTGCCCGCATTTAAACCTGGCTTGTTTTTGTTCTGGGAGAAAATATTCGTTCCCTGAAACAGTGCTCGCTCGACAAATGGGGTCACGTAAGACACCGTTGCTTGCGTCAATCGGCCAGTGTCGTCTGAGACAACCCCAAGCCCCGTAGTGCTGTGCAGCTAAACCAAGCATGCTGTGCGCAGTACGAACAGCAGAACGCATCAGTACTTCTATGTTTACATGTGCTTTCGTAACTTCCACTGTTTGTCCCATCATTCTTATTGCTTTGTAAAGAATGTGCCCTAAATTTAAGCGCAAATTGCTCGTTCGTCTAGTTTGTAAGCTCTACCTAATTTGCGTCTGCTTCTGCCAGCCTCCGCCAATCGCAGAGCTTAGCTCATGTGACATCATAGGTTCTGTTGCGGGAAATGAGCTGGTGGGTCGCATGACCATTCCCGTTTTTCCTAATTATGTAGCTTATTTGAGCGAAGTTTACGTTAAAAGTGGTGTCAGTATGATTCTAACGAGACAATCTTTTGAATGAACCAAACTTGTGTTTTCTCTTCATGGCTCCTTTAAATTTAGGGCACATTCTTTACAAAGCAATAAGAATGATGGGACAAACAGTGGAAGTTACGAAAGCACATGTAAACATAGAAGTACTGATGCGTTCTGCTGTTCGTACTGCGCACAGCATGCTTGGTTTAGCTACACAGCACTACGGGGCTTGGGGTTGTCTCAGACGACACTGGCCGATTGACGCAAGCAACGGTGTCTTACGTGACCCCATTTGTCGAGCGAGCACTGTTTCAGGGAACGAATATTTTCTCCCAGAACAAAAACAAGGCAGGTTTAAATGCGGGCAAAAACAAACCAAACGCTTGCCACGGTATGGTGGAGCCATCTAGGTTACGGAACGTAAAGAAACGCGGGAACAAACCAACACCGCTGTACAGGGTGGAGACAACCTTTGAACGGTCCCGTGCCGCCGCAATTGGGCCAACGGGCTCAACGCGTTATTCTTTTCGTTTCCCACGAGACCTAGCAACGCGAAACAGACAATATGATACAAACTTCTTCAGTAAACCGCGTTGCGGCGATAATTTTAGCGCGGTTTTGACACAATGACTTGCTTCGGCGGCGAGCGATAAACCGAAAATGGCGGCGCCAGCGTATACGTGTCTCTACCCTGTACGGCGGATGCGTGAATGAAGGTACTCTAGGCTGCAGAGCGGTCGGTTCCTGTGATGTCATTTGGGACCACGAAAACGCACGATTGAGCGGGAAAATCAAAATTTTAACCTAAATTGTTTAATTTCTCAGTGAATAAAGCACCGTTTTTATCCGGACAAGCGCTGGGGGCACTATAAAACACGAAATCTTTCGAATAAAACCAACTTGCATTTTCTCTTCATGGCTCCTTTAAGGATCTTAAGGGCGAAGGGTGATATGCGGCCGAGCTGGTAGTTGCGGCATGCTACTTGCGAGTCCGTAATGACTGTAATGTATTCGCTGTTTGTTGTGGCTGCTAGGGCGATGGCACTTTCCTCAGCGGTGTTTGCAGAGATGGTGAATATCGTGGCGGCTGTGACTTCGGTTCCCTGGTGGTCGATAACCGTGACTGCGTGGGCGGGTTTGCGGGTGTAGCGTGCGGCGTCCGTGTAGAGTGTCGTAGGGTTACCTGCGTGCTTCTTCGTAACCGCATCGACCCGTGCTTTGCGGCGTGCTTTGTTGTAACGGGGGTGCATATTCCGCGGCACGGGAGCTACACGAATGTGTTGACGGATGTGGAGGGGGACACGTTGGGGCTGGTCTTCTTTGGGCGGCACCGGGTATCCGGGCGTGTAAGCGTGTCTCGTCCGGTAGGTGTCAGCTTGAGACGGGTGATTTGGGAACAACGATGAGCTTCGTGCAATTCTTCCAAAGTATTGTGTACCCCTACTTGGAGCAACTTGCGCGTGGACGTTGACGGGGGCAGGCCTAGGGCGAGTTTGTAGGCTTGGCAGATAAAAGTATTGAGTTTTTCTTTTTCGACGGATTTGAGAGCCAGGTATGGTGTGCCGTAATTTAGACGACTGATCAGTATTGCTTGCGTTATTCTGAGAGTGTCCTTTTCCTGAAGGCCGTAGCGGCGGTGGGCGATGCGTCGCACGAGGTGCGTGAGTTGTGTGAGGGTGCGTTTTAATGCAGGTAAAGTTTGAGAGCCGCTTCCATTTTTGGGTATGCTGAGACCGAGTATGCGGAGGTGGGGGACTGTGGGTACTGCTAGGTTGTTTATCGTTAACTCCGGATCGGGGATTGGGTCTGTTCGGTTTTTGTAAGCTCGGGCACAGAGCGTGAGGAGGGCGGATTTTTCTGGGGCGCATTCTAGTCCACGAGCTCGGAGGTACGTTTGAGTTACGTCTATGGCTTCCTGAAGTGCGTCTTGTTGAGCGCCGGTGCAGCCGGTCGGGACCCACAATGTGAGGTCGTCCGCGTAAAGTGCATGACGTAAATTGGGGATTGCTTCGAGGAGTGGCGGCAGATCTTTCATAGCTAAGTTGAACAGCAATGGTGAAATGACGGATCCTTGTGGGGTTCCCTTGAGCGCCATTGGGAATGGGTCGGAACGGAGATGCCCAATGCCTATCGTTGCCGTGCGGTTGGTCAGAAAGCAAGCGATGTAGGAAAACGTGCGTTCGCCGCAGTTTGTTGAGGCAAGACCTTGCAAGATAGCATGGTGGGTTACATTATCAAATGCCCCTTTGATATCTAGGGCTAGTATTGATTTTTTGCTCTGATTATTCAGGGTATCCAGAACGTCGTCTTTAATCTGAAATAGGATGTCCTGCGCCGATAAGTGGGGGCGAAAGCCGTACATCGTATGCGGGAAGTACCCGTTCTCTTCGATGTGGGGTGATAGTCTGTTGTGCACCATGTGCTCAAACAGTTTTCCGACACAGGAAGTGAGAGAGGTGGGTCGGAGGTTCAATTTGTAATGAGCGGTTTGTTGGGCTTGGGTATGAGGGTGATTTCGGCGTGCTTCCATTGTGGGGGGAGGGTTCCAGCCTGCCAGTGGGAGTTAAAAAATTCCAGAAGTTTTTCAAGGGCAACGTAATCAAGGTTGCGGAGGAGCTTGTTAGGTATCCTGTCTTTTCCTGGGGCTGTATTGCGGTTTAGATGGTGAACGGCTGCTTCGATTTCCGCCATGGTAAAAGGTGCGTCCATGTCTGGATTGGGTTTTCCCGTGTATGATGGGAGAGTCAGAGTAGTAGCGGAAATGGGTGCTTGAAGCGGTTGCTGAAGATCTCGCAATAAATCTGATTCTGTACCCTGGTAATTATGAATGAGGCGCTTCAGGTGGTGTTGTGTGGTGGATTTTGATTCCTTGCTGCCTAATAAGGATCGGAGTATGTGCCAGGTGCGGCGGGTGCCGAGCGTGCCTTGAAGCTGGTTGCAGAACTCAGTCCAGTTTTGTTGGCTAAGTTGTTTGGCGTACTCATCTGCCTCTGCTGTGATTTGAGCGATGCGGATTCAAAGTTTCTTATTTGTTCTGTTCCTTTTCCAGCTTCGAAGCAGGCCTTGTCGGGCATCCCAAAGATGGAGCAGGTGTGCGTCAGTGGCCGGGGTTTCTTGGGTTAGGGCAATTTCTTTCGTGTGCTTCTTGGCCGTGTCAAGTAACCGTTGGGCCCAGTCATCTAGGTTAGTGATGGAGTCCGCAGGGGTGTCGTCTCGAAAGTATTTCCAGTTAGTGAGTCTGGCGGTGCCGATGCGTTGATTAGCGTGTCTAGCGTCCGCAATCTCCAGTTGTATAATATGGTGATCGCTGCCGAGTGTCTCGTCCAGTCGCGTCCACGTGGCACTCTTGATATTATATGTGAAGGGGAGGTCAGGGGTGGTGTCTCGGGAGATGCTGTTGCCAATTCTTGTCGGGAGATCTGGAATGTTGCACAAATGCAGAAGGTTCTGAAATGTTGCATCATATAGTGTTTTGCCTTTCTTGGTGTCTTTTAGGTATCCCCATGCTGTATGTTGGGCATTGAAGTCGCCAAGAACGATTAATTTTTGTCCGCGCGTGCGTTGCCGGACGGTTTTAAGGAGTTTGTCGATGCGGGTAAGGGGTTTGTTTGGGGGGCTGTATATGTTAAGTACAAAGAGACTGGCTTGGTGTTTCTTGCGTGGAATGATTTCTACAAATGCATAGTCATCTCAGTTGGCAAGGTGTGCGATTGGGCCGTTTGGGTTGACTCTACCAGGATGGCGATGCGGGAGCCAAAGTCGGTTACATGTGCGTTGTAGCCGCGCAGAGTAACAGTGTCAGAGTCTGTTTCTTGCAATGCGATGACGTCGGGTTTGTGCTGTTGCGTGTAGTGGGTAAGTGTAGGCTGCTTGTTGCGGTAGGACCGACAGTTCCATTGCCACAGGGTGAGTGTGAATGGGGGCTTGCCTTTGCTGTTACATGTCATGGTCGGATTGAAGGGTCGATGATGTTTCGCCAAGTTCGGGGGGTAAATGCCGCCTCACAGGCTTTTTGCGTGCTTTCTTGGATTTCTTAGTTTCCTCCAGGAAGTGTAGCCTTTGATCCAAGTTATTAAGGCGTTCATCGAGGCGTTCGCCAACGCCGCGTATGAGGCGTTCTAAGTGGCTGAGATCCACTGATGCGGGTTCAGCAGCGTGTGGGATGGCGGACAAGGGCTCGAAGTTTCTGCTGACGGCTGAGGCACCTAAGGTCAAGGATGCTGTTTCTGGGTTTCTGTCGGCTGGTGGGGTGAGGTGCCTAGTGATTGGTGCCGAGTTATGTGTTCCATTTTAGCGAGGAGCTGCTCGATGCGATTTTCAAGTGTTGCGGTGCGTTGTGCTGCCTGTTCTAGCTGTTGTTTCAGCAGCGCATTTTCTGCTTGAAGCGTCTGGATAAGGGTGTCGGGGGGTGGTGTGATAGTGGGTGTGGCAGGTACAGCGGGTGTGGAGAGGGGGGGGGGGAAAGATGTACGAGCAGTGAGTGGTGGTGCAACAATGGCTGACCAGCTTACTTCGTGAGTGGCGTTCGTTTGGTTGGCAGTCTGCCTTTGCTGCTGGCTGGCGTTGTAATTAGGTGAAGGTCGATGGCTGTTCTGGTTGGGGAATTTGTGCCGTAGTTGAGCGGTGGGTGGCGGCGGTCGTAGTTTGCTGGCCGTGAGGTGATCTAGTCCGCAGAGCTGCAACATGGGTTTGCAGTCATGGTCTGGTTGGGGGTCAGGCGCGTGGCATCACTGGCAGATGGCGACGTCAGAATTGGGGCAGACATCTCGTCGGTGTCCAAGTTCACCGCAGAGTGTACCCTGTATCGTCTGGCGGTAAGGGCGACAACGGGTTAATAGGCCATACGCCTTGATGTAAAATGGGACGTGAACGCCCTCAAATGTGATTAGAGCTGATGTGGAGGTTCCGAGCATTCGGGCGTGCAGTATACGTGGGCCATTAGCTGATAGGATGTAGGGGAGCTGCTCGTTGGTGGTGTTGGGATCGAGCCCCGTTATTACCCCTCTAGACGTGCCGGGTAGTGGTTTCAGGTAGGGCAGTACTTCTTGTGTCGTGGCCCCTAGTTGTATAGAGGTAATCTCGTTCAGTGCAAGGGCGCAGGCTTCGTCGGGGATGCTCGCAATGATTAGGTTTTGGGCAGCTTGGGTTTGGATAGTGACACGTCCGTAGAATGTAGCTTCGGGTATGTTGCTTGCCTTCTGGATTCCCTGGGAAACTTGGCGATCGCTCCACGAAGCTACGCGGAACCCGGCTTGCGGTCTGTAGATTATCTTGTTGTCGGAGTCCGGGAGCTGTGGTCGTGGTGTGCCACGCGGCGGTGTCCGAAGTGTGGCTGCCGCCGTTGTTGGCGGTTGCTTGCGGGCGTGGCGGTCTCGTAGTATTTGCTGCCATGGTCCGGGAGCTGGGATGGCTCTGCCGCTGTTGGCATCGAAGTCCATGGTAGTATTGGGGTCTGGCGCAGACGCCATGGCAGTGGAGTTGAAGCCGGGCCGAAGCACTGACTGCGGTAGTTTGGCTCGAACAAGCAACGCTAGGCTTAGCGTGGGTACCGGTGTGGTGGGCTTTATGTGGCTGTTCTCTACGTACCGGAGTCCCGGTGACGTAGCGGGTGGGCTTGACGTGAAGCGCGTGACGTTACGAAGGCGTTCGTGGTGATTTGGTCAGCCAGAGAGGACGTGGTCCACACCAAATAGGCGTTTAAGCGAGCCCAAACGAAACGTGCGTTGACTCTGTAGGCTGCTGATGATGTAGTTGATGAGCTTTGCTTTCGTTAAGCTCCGTCTGTCCAAGTGCGAAGTTCGCCTGCAGTGGCCCCGTTACTTTCGTTATAAGCTACTCTAAAGGGTAATTGTGGATATGTAGCTGGACCAACCTTTTACTTGAAAAAAAAAACAGGTTTTCGTTTTGCTTTCGAAGGCGCTGAGGCGCGATTTTTAACGGCTGCTGCTCCTTCCCTATGAGGAGAGCCACATTGTTGTCGCTGTCGTCATCGTCATCGTCGTCGTTGTTGTACAACTTTTATTTACAAAGAGGGGGCTCTGGAATGTGAAGGGAAGACGGGAAAGGGGAGAGGTCAATTGAGTTCATATTGCTAGGGGTCTGAGTGATCGGCCTTGAGAAGGGTTCGTTATAGGCCTTCGGCGATCCGCAGGTGAAATGTATGGCTCCAAGTGCTTAGTAGGCCGTCACGATCTACGTTGAACGTGTGACACCACTTTTAGTACGTATTCAGCTAAAGCGAGTACGGTGTGGTAGCAAAGAGAGTATGGGTGGACAGGGGTGTTGGGATCGAGGTATGGGGCTGGAAGTTTCTATATTGCGTGAACGTGTGCAAGTACCGAGTGAGGTGTTGGGGATCTGCTGGGTTGTGGCAGCCCCTTCGAGGTGGTCACAACCTCCATAAACGAGAAAGCTGGGCCCATCGCTGGCAGTGCATGCGATTAAAACTATTTATCTTAAAAATATCTTCTTTTGCTATCGTTCTCGCACCGTATCCCCAGGAAACTCGTGAAAACTTGTGTTTTTCGGCTCCTGGTCTTGCATAGCGGTACGCAACAATGAGTAATTTCTTCCTTCAATGCGCTCACTGAGACAAGCAGCACACACACAAAAAAAAATCTCGCTAAAAAGCGGCCCCATTACAGCAGCATATCAGCCGAGCCTGATAAAACCCCCAAGATGGCATCCGTGACTGAAAGCCCAAAGACGTGCCACCCAGCCATCCCCTTCCTATAATCCCTAACCCCCCAGAGTTACGAGCCTCCTCATTGAATAAAGACAATCAATCAATTTAAGTACTTCTTCGAAACCCAGCATGTGTCCAAGCCCACCATGGAGAATTGGCAAAGAGAATGAAATAACTACTGCGGCAGACCGAACCTCGCCGCATTGCCGAAGAAAAGCGTACGCAAAAGCTTCTCAGCTTGTTTGGCTTTTTAAATTTCTCTCCAACACCACTGCGCCGACTATCGCTGCGTTTGATCCTTATTTTTGTGCCGCACGTGGATTGGTTTGCATGAGAAGCTTATCTCTAAAGCTTACCGCGTTTAAAAACCTAGCCCAAGAAAGTCTATCGTCTGTAAAAGCTGACAGCGTCCACAGCACGGCCGTTACTTTTACGACGTGCAAGCCATGCTCCAAGGGACCACGCATACAACGTCAATTGAGGGCTGTACGGGGGGCGTGCCCAGTACGGCCGACGGTGGCGCTTTTGCAGTGGCGTGCCTAGCGTCACTAAATAAAGCGTAGCTTATTTAGTGGCTCTAGGCGTGCCCAGCCTGCAGTGCACGCTCATTGCACTGAGGCTCACAGCGCCAGTAGAGAATGACCACCCGCTAAGAATATCGATGGTCGCCCAGGGACGAAAGCGGCTTCGCTATTGCAAAGTGCTAATGTTGTCTCAGGGAAACTTCCAAGGCCTCTCCCTTACGAGCCGTCGACGACGGTGGCAAATAAAGAGCGGCGCACTCCGCCTTCCGTGTTACGGCTCATTTGTCCGTTGTGGGGCCGTCAGCCGGGACCATTGCGGCTGTTTCAGACAGGTTAAATGCATTCATATATAACCTAAATTCGTATACTCCCGCCCATTGGGCTTTTGTGGAGACCGTGAAATCTGGGCAACTAGGTAGAAGCCTGTTCCAACAACGCCGTCCTTTGTGAATATTTTCAATAAAGTTCTTCAACAACGAAATATACTTCGCAGTCTGTCGGTAGAGAGTCAACGGAAAGCCCGCTCGCAACTTCGTCGACATATGCAAGTTCATATATGTATGTATATGTGAACTACCATATCATAATACAGCACACACGCACACAGGTACACCCACACTAACACGCACGAACGCACACTCCAACACACTCACGCAAGCGCACACACGCACGCACGTACACTGAAACACGCGCGCGCACACAAATGCACACAAACACACCTATGAGACAGAGAGGGAAAAGAGAAAAATAGAGAGAGAGGGGAGGTTGAGAGAAAGTGCTCTCCCTCTGGTTGGCCAACAACTAATAAACTCTCGTTTTACGCAATTTCGCGCGCCTGACTTGTGAACTATCACGTGGAACACAAATGTATTTGAGGCACGAAAACAACCCTGATCACCATTTGAGGAATAACTTTTAATACGAATACCTAGTTTTGGGTTTGTTTAACTAGGCTGGTATACTGTATTATCTGCCTTGAGTTTCCTAATCATGTTCCTTACCACAACTAATAATTGAAAAATTAATAAATATTTTGTAATCAATAATTTCGAAGTTACGTACTGTAACGCAAATAATGTCCACCTTGTCCATAGCCTACCTCCAATATCTTTGTTTATGTCGTGGCTTTCGTCGTCTATTTTTGAAACCCCGCTGAGTGTGCGCGAGCGCACGTGTGTGTGCGTGCGTGCATGTGTGTATATGTATGTGTGCCTGCCTGTGCGTGAGCGTGCGTGCATGCATGCATGCGTGCGTGTAGAGAGAGAGGCGCGTCTCTCTCCACGTATCCCCGATAAGTTTAGTTTAATTAACGACATCCGCAAACTATTCCGTACACAGCGACCGGCAAAACATGACCGGTCAAGCGCGCTGCATGACAGATGACCCGTTATGGAGCTTCCTCGCTTCGCCCTCACTCCACGCCGTACCACGCCAAAGCAACGGCGACCTCCGCAGCTGCGTGACTTTGTTTATACGTGTTGTCTTTTCGCGCGCACCCTCGACTTCTCTGTCACCCGCAGCGACGGGGGAACGCACGCACGCCCGCCAGCCTCACGTTTGCCCTCGTTTCCCGCTCTAGCAACAAGCCGTGCCGCGATGGGACGCGGCCGATATCGTACCACGTGACGACTGCCCCGCTTTCCCACAAAGCTTAGCGCGCGCACCGGCCTGTGTTGCGGTGCTGGTTCGGACCGCAGGCGCATCGAGCGGTACCGACCACTCCAAGCGCGCGGCACAGTTGACTTTGCGCGCGGAGACCCGTCGAACGTGGTAACCTTTCGCCAGAGAATCGTAGCGACCGCGTGCACTAGAAGACAGCGCAAGTACGGGACGGCGACGATAGAAGCTCGGACGAGCGTTGACATGCGCTCGTTGTTAACAGGAGAGTGACTTCGCGATTCGGCAGCTCGAGTGGAGTGTTTCGAACTTTGCTTTGCCGAGAACATCTGAGTGCATCTTACGGAGACAACGCACGTCGAAATCCAGTTGACAGCGATTCGAGGAATATATGCCGCCATGATACTGTGCTGGTTCCGTGAAGAAGTCTTGACGAAGCCGACTTTGGCGCCGTCGTAAGATACGGGTCTTGTTGCTACCGTTCGCTGCCAAAACTAAACTGTGGTCTGGGCTTTATTTCTTTTTGTTCTGCGTCCGACAAGTATCGCGTGTTGGATCCTTCGACTGTGGTTACGTGTGCACACTTTTGAAATGAACTCGCCGTGTTTTTGGCTTTTACGTTCAGCGCCTGCTTGAGAAGTTTCGCTGGTGCCTGCATCCGTGAAAATCTTCGGCGGACTTGTACGTGCATTCTACGTCAGTGTCGTCCATTTGTGGTGGGGCTGAAGAAAGTTTGAGTATATTGAAACTCTGAAAGGAACTAAAAACGCAAAAGCCCATCGTTGCAAAGTACACCAAGTTGACGGATTGCATTAGAAACTAGAATTTTCGAGGGAATCACGCGTATCTCGAAATTGTTGCCTACGTAGCAACTAAGACAAGAACGACATCGCTTGTAAAAAAGAAGGCGTTCGCCAAAGCTGGTACGTAGAAATGAGTCAAGTCCATGCATTCATGGCAGTCGCCGATCATTCTGATCAGGAAACAGCGGATATTCGGAATCTCCACGAAACGGTTCTTTGTTCTGCACACATCCAAACGTGAAGCAAAAACAGTTCGAAGCCGATTCGCACGACGTTATACGCATGGATACTCCGAACTTCGACGATCCTTCCTTCTCGCGAGCGACGACGTCAAGTCATCACTTGGAGCCGAGGAACTCATACGGCAACCTTTACCAGGGTGAAGACAGGTTTACTGAGGTTGCCCAGAGCAGCGGTCAGCGTGTTCTCTCCAAACTGAGGACGCGACAAATGGACCTGTCGTCCTCGTTAAAGGACAGCAAGGGGCAGACCCCGAAGCCAAAGAACGACGCCCAGCTCCACCTTCAGCCTCCCGTCTACATACGTCCACCGCAGCCGATGCCTCGAAAGCTCGAACCGCTCTTGCCGATTGCTAAGGACGCTGCCGAGACGAGGCCGTGTGAACGTCGACCTTCTGTGCGCGCATCGAGGTGACCTCATTTCACACCACATTTCACTTAGCCACAGCTGTGTTCACTGTCCACTCATGTATGCTGCTGAATGCAACTCTTAAAATCATATCATGCGAGAAAGGCGATGACCTGTTTTCTGTGGGATAGGGGGCAGGAAAATGGGAGCTCCGATAACAGACACGTCTTTCAAAACGTTCAGGCCAATTCTAACTCCGTTAACGTTAACTTCACAAAACCCCTCCCTCCAGCTGCTCACCTGTTTTATGCCTTTGCTCAACGCACACCCTTTGTCGTCACAATTTATACTACGGACAAGAAAATTATGCGCATACACCTTGTGAACACTTTTGTAGAACTTCTAACAGCATAGTACCACTTGCACGTCATCTGCCAAACAACTGTTTGCATAACTGTACAAACGTAGGGCTTGCAAAGCTTACAACAGACCATGAATTTATTCAGTTGTAATCTATGAACAATCGAAAACATGCTTAGCCCCCCGCCGGTGCGATTGACTTGAACTATGTCTGCATTTGCAAGTATGCCACATTTATAATCGCTGGCATATTGCCGTCCTGATTTTCATTGGCTTGAATGAAATATTAGTGGAGCGTACGGGGGCCTCTGAGTGGCTTGGAGCAAAAAATTCAATCCGCTAATCGCAATAACGTGTGCATCATGCAGTTTCTCATATTTATGCAGGGATGCAATCCACAACTGGTTGCTCAACTTGAGCACCGGACCGCACCGCCTGAAGAAATCACCTTTTTTCTGAGACAATGACGATGACGTGTGTGTAGCCGCGCACGAACTGCGAAATGCCACAGGGTGAAAGAGTGTCACATAAAAAATTTTTACATCACGCCTTTTGTTATTAGTTTCTTTATTCGACAACAACTGCTGCGAAGCACCGTGTTTGAACGATAATGTATGTCACATTTATTCTGAGAGTAGACAGCGCATTGCTGCTTAATGGTATCATGCGCTGCTTGATATCGTTTCGACAGCCCTTCTTTTTCTCGCTTATAAATTTTGCTGGAAAATAAGCCTTGTCAAGAAGTGGGGAAATTAAATAAAGGGTCTCATTAATGGCCATTCTTGTCAAGGGGTGTTAGCCTGTCCTAAAATTGAAGAGTAGCAAAGGTACGCTAATTGCCAGCGGAAGCTTGGAGAGATTTTGGTTGAAAGCAAATGTGAGATCGAGAGAAACAATTCTGGCGACTACACAGATAATGGGTGCTCCATTTGAGAACCAAGCAGAACTGTTTATTTCGCGGACTACTGGTTTCCCCAAACGCAGTAACTAATGGCGATAGATTTGTGGAGATAGATTTGTAGAGCTTCTGTGCAATTAATGGTCAAAATGTGCTGCCCGTGGAGTTACACACGAGGGTTTCTATCTGTGTGGAACCTAGAAAAATGCTCTCTCGAGAAGGGATATTGCACAGGATTCAGCATTTCAGCTTCCGTGCTAACTGCGCAAGACAACGTCGCTGAATTGATATACAGCAATGCTGTACACGCTATTGTCTGTGTAAAAAATAAATGATGAGAGGGTTTAAATTTAGAAGTATAAAATTAACATCATAGATTTGGGAACTAATTCGCCGGAGTCTGGTTTCTGGGTCGAATCGGGTCACAGTTGAAAAGCTTGTATTATGCAGGAGATATACATTTTATGGGTTACAAGAGTGACATAATATCCAGGGAGGCAGAGAACCAATCAGAGGGATATGAAAAGTGGATTTAGGGAGAAATGTTCCCACTAGGCCGGCCTCGCCAGCGTAGTCAGAGTAGCAGTTTAGATCTGCTGGGGAGGGATGCTCATGTTTATTGATGTAAACAATAAACTCCTTACGGTTACAACGATGACGACGATGAAAAAAAAAAGTTGTGTCTAAACGCGAAAATTCCGCTGATTGGCGGTGTTCGCCACATATAATTAAATATGACATCTTTACGACATTGAGCGTTGGTGGCAGCTATGTATGTGCTAGGCATAACTATTCAAAGCCAGCAGTGAAGTCAGAAATCTATAGAAATCTCACAGCCAGCACTTCGGTGACGAAAGGCTGTCGTACCTTTTCGTTCAAAATACGTCCTATTTTGGCTAGAACACTCAGTGAAGAGACAGTTGGCGTCACGAGTAATGCCTGTGTGGAGCCAATCTACACCGCGAGAGTTTTTATTTAGTTCAGCAGTAGCCGCCTGTGTTTGAATAACATGTAGGCGGTAGCGTTCCAAAAGGTTGAAACGTTGAAAGATTTAATTAGATAAACGAGCGGGTTGTGAACATCATTTCCGTATACGAGCGCTCGCTGTTTCTGAAGGCGATGAAACACAAAAATACGTGTTTATGAGACTTAGCCGCGTTGTGAATGTTCCTGGGCGTTTTAAATTAATGGGGGTCGAGGTGAAGAATATACCAAAGGCGTGTCTTTTAAGCTCCAAGTTTTTTGTGTGGGCGTTCGCAATTGAAGATTAACTTATTCCAGATTCCTGATTTAATGCTTGGGGTAAATATGCAACAAAGCTGACTTACATCACACGCACTGCTGGAAAAGCGGCAATTGTGAAGTTCACTTGTATAGTCATAGTGCTTTATTGAGGGGTTTAACAGCCTGGGCTATGAGGCGCGCCGTAGTGGAGGGCTCCGGGTTAACTTCCGCCACCTGAGGATCTTTAACATGGGCCGAAATCTCCCCTGAAACGAACGTTTTCACTTTTCGCCTCCATGTGAAAAGTGACCACCAAAGCCGGCATCGAACTCGCGTCCTTGGGCTCAGCGGCACAACGCCTTAGCCCCAGAGCCACCGTGGCGCGTTGCATAATTGTGGTAACGACAACGGTTGCACCAAACTGAAACACCGTAGGGTAGTCAGACCGGAAAGATATGGATTTCACGACATTTTATTTTGCCGTTTCGGTGTATGAGATAGACTTCCTGCAAAAGCTGCTTACCATACATTTGTTGTTCGTACAGAGGCCCTCACTTCTTACACGTTTAATCTGATAATCTGCACTATCGAATTGCAAATTAATGAGAAACATAAAAAAGTAAGCAACAGTACTATGATGGCGCGTGAACCCTAAATGTGAGAGAATTGCATGTCGCTGGGTTATGTCTACGCGTCTTAGATCAGCTTGCACCACCTTGTGAATCATCTGCGAGGCACAGCCTTTTTCTATATCTCAGGTCCAAACTATGCGCCTATATGCTTGTACGTTTTAGGAATAGCTTGAGGGGCAGGGACGGGTGCGCCAAATATACGCGTCAGAGTTATCAGAAATATAAGCTGTTTGCTTGCCACGGGTTTTCGAAACTGCGGGGTTACCGACACAATGTGCCTAGTATTTATCGTCATCATCATCATCATCAGCTTATCTACGCCCACGCCACTGTAGCCCACTGCAGGGCAAAGGCCTCTCCCAATAATCTCCAGTTACCCCGGTCCTGTGCTAACTGCGACCAATTTATCCCCGCGAACTTCTTGGTCTCATCCGCCCATCTAACTTTCTGCCGCCCCCTGCAATGCTTGCCTTCTCTAGGGATCCACTCTGTTACCCTTAATGACCGACGGTTATCTTGCCTTCGCATTACATGCCCCGCCCAAGTCCATTTCTTCTTCTTAATTTCTACTAAGATGTCGTTAACACACCTAGTATTGGTCCGCATTAATAACGACCTTGCGAGGAACCCAGTTCTCAGCTACTAATAAATAAATGTATTCCTTAAGAAAGCGGGATATCTTTGGCGGGCAGCACTGAATATGTGAAAGGAAATACGAAAACTGAAAAACGCCGTCGATTTCTGAAAAAAAAAAAAACAGCTGAATCGTATTTAATCAAAAACGAGAGAGAGAGAGAGAGAGAGAGAGAGAGAGAGAGAGAGAGAGAGAGAGAGAGAGAGAGAGAGTAGGCTTTTTTATTGACAAGTCAGAGTTCTGCCTGCGTTTGCAATCGCCTACATGCTTCCCTGCGGAGGATTGAGGATGTAAAATAAAAAAAAGGCCCTAGAAAGAGGTGGGCAGGAAGGGAAAAAAAAGTAGCTGACGCGGCTTGACGTGCTTGACAGCTACTTTTCAGATTGTGTCACGGAATTCCCAATTTTGACATGTGATCAATGTCCTTCAAATAGAAAAACGAACTTTTCAGAGCCTGGCACTTCCTTTAGGGGCAAGTCCATGGTCCTAGAATAGTCTTTAGAGTCAGCAGCCCTGGTTCTAGGGGCTCAATGTCCTGAAAGGCGATCTTGGTGTCATGTAGACCGCATGTTATAATAAAATAATAAAATATGTTCCACGGTTTCTCTACAGAACAAGGACTGTCGCAGTAGTGGTTGATCGTTAGTTCAAGGCGAAAGAGGTAACTGTTTGTGCAAGCTGAACTCAGTCGTAGGCAATGGTATGTTTCCAGGCTACGAGGGAGCTGTCTTGCAAGTCTTAATTTCAATTCCGGGTCAATCGCATGCACAAGACAGTGGTTGTTTCATTTTAATGAAGAAGACCATGGGGCTTTCGTGCTTGGGTCTACATAGACACCCTACAAGCCACCCCTTTCTAACATCACGGCTCGAACATAGACACCCCCAATAAAAAGGAGGTAACAACTATTCCAAGTACCAGAAGTCATTTAATAATTGTTCTGATAGGGGCGCTTTCTACTGCTCTTACCCAATAAATTAATTAATTTTTGGTAGTTAATTTTAGTATAATATTTAATATACCCGTGAGTGAGGTGCGCACCATTTTAACGAACGACTTCTAGGTGTGTTCTTGAGCTGCAAAAGAAACGTTGGACGCAGCGCATAAAATGGGACTACTTCAAAGGTACCAAATCTCATTGGCTGGTAAAAATGTTAGCTTACTTCCGTTCTTGGGTTCTGTGTCTATTCAGAAATCGTGTTCATTGGTCAAGGGAACGCATTCACGCTTTTAAACACTCCACTTCGTTCGGCAGCACATCGGCACTTACGGAATCTATTTTATCACTGCATGACGAATCAGTGATGATGACAATAGTGAAAGAAACGCATAAAAAGCACGATGCAACAAAACCGGTTGAACACACGGAATTGTAGTAACACGGAAAGAAGGCTTCAACTCGCAGTGTTAACGTAAAAAAAAAAGCTTTCTTCAACTTCCGCAAATATGCATATACAAAAGGATGGGTACGCGCTAAGGTGGAGGTAGAAAACAAAACAAGTTGAAACCGATTCTGAATACAAGAACTGCCGCATGGCCTCACGGCTGATAGTAAGCCCAACAGAACAAACACGAATCAAATGAATGAGGTCGGTGGTAAATGAATGAAGTCGGTGGTCAAATTACCAGTTGGCTGCGGCAATACCGAAATGATTTTCATTTTAGTTTGGAAGGGCAGTTGAAGCAACATCATTTAGTCATTTCATAAAATCGTAGAAAAAAATTTCTTCTTTACCGGAGGTGAGCGGAGAAGTGAAAATCACGTTCCAGGTGCGTGTTTTAACGCAATAAATAGTGCAGCGTGAGGAGATAGCGTGTTGAAAAGTACTCAATCGGATGTTTGAAAAAATGCGGTATATAGTACTTTTCATCTAACGCTGCAACGTTATTCTTTTATTTGGCACGATAAAACTTTAACTGGTACTAATGGGTTAGTTTAGCAGAATAAGCATACTTCCTGTCACCACAAACGCTGACCGACCATGTTCTCTTGCTTTCTAGTGGTAGAACTGTCCCTCTTTAAAACTATTTGCTACCGTTAACTGCGAAATTCGGTGCGAATATTGGGCATTCAGTAAGCTTTTAATATCTCTGGTACTTCATTGTGATATTTGTTGCTCTGATTATTCGATTATGGTGGAATATAGCGGAGTAAAGATTTTTTAAGGCGGCCATGGCGAATTACTCCTCCTTAGAATTTTCTGGGAATATAAAACATATTTTTTTTTCTGTATGAATTGCGTTGATGCTACGTAAATAACCGGACATTGTGAGGTTTAAATTTACAATGTTCTAAAATTTATGATAAAGAGAGAACGTTTTCCGGCAATGCCTGCTCAAGTCCTGTTAGGGTTTGCAATGCTACAGTAGTTAGCAGAAGCAGATCCAAACAGACATTTTGTAGGGGAGAAAACGGAAGTAGTGGGCTGATGGTGTAGCCAGGTAAAGACGTAAATCAATATAAATCAATAACAGGCGAAAATTCACCATATTAAGACAAAGTAAGAATGTTATAAAGACAACTAGTTTCCCAACGTTAGAAATTCTTCGAAGCAAAGTTTTTTTAGAACGGTACGAGGTGAATTATGAGGTCAGGAGTGCCAAAAAGGTGACCAGCGTCACTTTTCTGGCACTTTCAGCTATCAGGCCTGCAACCAAGGAGAATTGCTTTTGTCGAATAATTTGCTGCCTGCTGATGTCTTTTGAGCGCACACTAAGCATGTCCTGGTACAATGACGAACCATGGCTCCGGCAGTCTAATGAAGATACAGCAGGGTGGAGACCTCAATCTTTTATTCATATTTTACAACAGGATGAACTATGCAAAACTGGCGTCCTAATTACCCACTCACTCTTGCGGCTTTCATGTTTGGGAACAGTTAAACATGTCGCACTTTAAGCCAGCAGAAGAAGCGTTCCTGAGGTTATAAAGGAAGCCGGAAAGTCTAGGGCGCTCAATGCCCCGATAAAAAGCAAAACTTATGCGGCCTTTGCCGTTCTTCTAAGTGTTTTTCGGTGCTCACGCTTCTCCCTTTCCTTCTCCTGTGTGATGTTAGTTTAGTGCCAGCGGAAACCAACAAGAAATAAGTCAAGATTTGAGCAGTGGTCCGACCTCGCTTTGGAGATGGATAGAAAAGAGACAAATTTGCGCAGCATGCTTCGTTGAATGCAATAAACCTTGAAAAAAAAAAAAAAAACGGTGCTCCGTCATCATGTCAGGTGCACACCGGGTTTTAGAACCGTTGCGCCTCTCAAGTCGTTCACTTCGCATCGTTATGCTGGAGGGGAAAGCGGGAAATTAGTGATGCTTGAGTGCCTCTGCAAAGTCACACAGCGATTAAAGGGCACACGGAAGTGGTCGCAGCGACCGCTGGGAAACCTCAAACGACCGCAGTGCGCCAGCTCACGACCTTGAGAGAAGGACGAGCCGTAATTTACGTTCGGCCATGGTTGACCCCAGCGGCGGCCGCGATTAACCGAAATGCGGTCCGGGCTCAGCATGCGAATTACCGTGTGTGTGCGCTACCATTGCGCCATACGACCGTTGTTCTTTTTTTTTCACTTTTTATGTATGTGTGTGTATACTTGCGCTCGTGGGATCTACAACGCAACACCCTGCGTCCGCGCTACATCGCAGATTTTCGTCACGTCCAACGAGGCGTCGGAAGAGCGGTTCCTAACCTTTCTCTCAACCACGTACGGTGAGTGACCGGGGGAGACGAGGCAAGAATAGAAAAAAAAGATTACCGCTGCACTGTAGGAAAAATGAGCAGCTTCTTTCCCTTGTACCCTTGCCGCAGGGAAAAATGTCGAAAAAGAAACTTGAAAAGAAAAGAAATGTCAAAAAAGGAAAGAAAAGAAATTTCGAAAAAGTTAGACTCTTCTAAAAATATCGGGCAGCAGAGATGACGTCGGGAGGAGAGGTAGTGGCTGAACCAAACGCGCACCAGCATAATTAATTGTGGTGCTGGCAGTAACTATCCTCTTTCTTTGTGATAATGCGGCCTAATTAAACGCATTTTTATTTTAAATTTATTTCATCACAGGGAGACCCTTTGAGTATCACCGAGCTGTCAATAGCGAATTACAGTGAAATCTCAGTTTAACGAACTTCAGAAGACAGCGGAAAATTGCTCGTTATTCTGAAAGGTCGTTGTAGAGAAAATCGCAATAGTTAATACAAAAAATAATATTTCAATGCCTAAAATGACCTATCTGTACTGCAGTGAAGTCATTTTTGAAGTCATTTTTCACAAAAAATGCACAAGTGATCATGAAACAATGCACGTTTATTTAAAGTGGTTGGCAATTTTCTTCTGGTGCGTGCAGCACAAGCTTCCTAGCTCGAAGGACTCCAACTCTTCCATATTCCTGTGGACTGACTCAGTGGCCGTGCGGTTTTTCCCCGGAAATGTGCGGAGTTTTCGTATGCTGTCCAGCACATCGGCAGTCGTCACGTGCTCGTCGCAGTCTTCGAGTGCTGCCTCTGCCCCCTCAGAGGCATCGTCGTTCATGCCGTCCTCGCTGCCTTATTCACCCTGAACACTCACGCGAATGTCCTCTGTTGTCAGCTGATGTCCGTGAAGATCCAGCAAGCCACCCGAGCAGCGGCGGAACGTAGAAAAACTTGGGGTGGACTTGGACGGAGGAGGCCACCCATGCTTCATTTTCTTTCCTCCTCACCTTCTTTTTCTCTCACTCGCATCGGCTCGCGCATTCACCGGAGCAAGTTGCAAGACGTCCTCTTCTGCGCTGCGCTTTGTCGTGTCGTCTGCTAGCACACTTCTCCGGTTGCCGCGATTGTTTAACGGAAATCTAAGAATCGCCGGCTTTGAAAATATGAGTTCGTGGTATTGAGGCGTTGTTAGCATGGCACGGAACTATATAAAACGATCGTTATTTTGAAAAGTTCGCTATTCTGAAGTACGTAGTAGTGAAATAATTTTACATTAAAACTATAAGCAGTCGGCGTGGGATTTCTTAAATGCTCGTTAATCTGAAAAGTTCGTTAATGTGGTGTTCGTTGCACCGAGATTTGACTGTACCAGGTTTGGAGGGCTGCCCATTTCACAGAATATACAATCACGAATCACCAGTTAGGCTAGGTTCAACCGAATGAAGGACGGTTTCCTGGGACATTAACACCACTCTAGCAGATCAGAATATGAACGTCCTGATGTAGTATTAGACCGCGTACCCGCCGCGGTGGCTCAGTGGCTAAGGCGTTCCGCTGCTGAGCACGAGGTCGCGGGTTCGATTCCCGGCCGCGGCGGCCGCTTTTCTGATGGAGGCGGAAAGCAAAAACGCCCGTGTGTACGAGATTTCGGCGCACGTTAAAGATCCCCCCGTGGTCAAAATTAATCCGGAGCCCTCCACTACGGCGCGCCTCATCGCCTGCGTTGCGTCGGCGGTTAAACCCATCAGTATTAGACCGCAGACCCTGTGAACCGAAGGCTAAGTTATGGGCTTAGAGTTCCCAGCAACTGAAAAACAGATGGAAGCCAGATAGCAGTCCGGTCTTCGATACTATAGAGACTCTCTATAGTATCGAAGCACTATATTAGAGCACTCTTTATTAGAGCTAAGCCCTCTCTATTAGAGAGTGCTTAGAATCTCTGGGACTCGACAGGCTGCGACTGAAGTTTGAACTTAGCTACGCTTAACACTACAACTCTGCCGAGAGAGGGCGGCTTAGTTGGTCTCTAATAGGAGCTCATGGGCATTAAATGGAGTTTATAAGGAAAAGCGACCAAGTAATGAGGTCCTTAACAGGTTAAATAGCGGGCATTAGGTCATAAATGGAGGAAGGAGATCGGGGTAAATTTTTTGGTCGACAGAGAGATAACAGGGCACTGTGAAAGAATGCTACAGTATTATAGAGAAGGTCGCGGTGGTTGTGATCAGCTTAATAGAATGTACAAGTTAGAAGGTAGTACAGCACATGCACCAGCGTCTATCTATGAGATTGGAGCTACTGTCCATTTCTCCGAAAATGTCGAATTGGAGCTACTGTCCATTTCTCCGAAAATGTCGAATCGGCAGTGAATAAGAGGAGCCCTCAGTCCACGCTAGAGACGGGGTAATTTTACGCGAGGACAGGGGAGAAATAACGTGCAATGGGAAATTATGGAATGGGTAGTCAGAATAGCCGAGGTGATAGTCTGATTTAATTTGTAAAAACGACGTTAGGATAATAGATATACTCAAGATAGGTTGGGACGATTTCCCTTTGTGCCGGACTTGCGCTGTGCGTGAGACTGTAGATCACTTGCTGGGCGTCTGTCCTCGATTCGCCGCTGCGCGGAAAACTGCAGCGAGCTCCCTCTCTCGTGTACGCCATGGAGGCAGTCTGGAACTTCGTCATTTTCTTGGGCCCTGGGCCAATACTGCTGACAGTACCTTAGGTACAAAAGTTCTACTCCAGTTCCTACGAGACACTGAACTAGACAAATTTCTTTAGATCACAGACAGAGCAAGTGTGTCGCGATATCTACTCTTTTGCACTGTGGAGTTCATCTATTTACTTTGCTTGTGTTGGTGTCATTGGCGTTCATCTATTTATTTTTCTTGGGTTGGTGTTGTTACTCTTTTTTTCGCGTCATTTACTTTTCATTTTGTTTCACTGTTTACATTAACGATTCTCTTATCAATTGTATTTTTATGTCCGGACTCTGCTGGCAGCATTCTCTTGTTTTTACTTTCTTTTTTTTCAACATTTCTTGTTTGTCTTCTTCCTGTTGTAACCCTAATGTCTAATATTCACCACTCATCAACGTAGTCACCTCCCCCCACACCCCCAATCTGGTGTAGCAAGCCTTGTCCCTAGCAGGGCTGACCTCACCAGTTCACATTAAAGAGCCTTCTCTCTCTCCCTTCCGCAAACGAAAGAATAATAAATGAACATAGAAAAATCCCAATCGTACAACGAAAAGCGAAAGCGAATTTTCCTTCCCCTAAGTACCAGTCGTTACAGATCAGTCAATTTTCCCAAACGACCGCTACCTGACGGTCCGTTGCGCAGCGGCGCAATATTTTATCTTAAGGGGGGTTGGGACGGAACAGCGAGGAAGTAAGACGAGAAATTTCGAGAGCGACTATCGGAGTCACGCAACACGGAGATGGCTGTGCCCTTCTCCTACCCGTGGCTTTGAAACATCCTGTGACCTGCGGACGCAGTGGGAGTTGATGCTCCAGGCCAAACCCAGGATACGGCTCGTTCCTCGTAGTGTGAATGCGACCTTCAAGCTCAGCCAAAATCAATGAAGCGCCTCGTGCGTTTGTGCAGTGAAAGCGCCTACGCGCTCGTTTTCCCAAGGGGAGGGGTGGAAAGGTTAATTGGTACGTGCCATCCGAAAATGATGCAAGCAAGAGCTGGCTTAATCCCAGTTCTTTGCGCGCCTGCGATATCGACTGCGCCGAGGAGCGCCTGTGCTTTGTCTTGGCGCACGTCTGTGCGCGTTCACTGTGCGCTCTCAGCTTGGTTTAAACCGAGCTTGGTTAAGACAAGCTTGGTTCAATTGCGTTCAACCACGGCAAATTTACACCTACACTCTGTGTCCCCTCTGTGCTAAAAGGCTTCGGTGGTCGTACACGTGCACAGAGTGGAATGACTCGTGATTCTTTTAATTTTCCGTTTGAAATTTATTGCGTCGTCGGCAAAGTTTCACAACTTCAACAGCTAAGTTTGCGCTTGAATGGAGGTTGAAGCAATGGGCCAGTCCGTGTTGGACGGAGCTCGAGAGTTGACATCCTGCCAGCTTGAGTACCCACTTTCGAATATCTGTCGTAAGTCTGCTGTAACGCATCGCCATAAATTAATCAGGTTAAAGTTTTCCCCCTACTCCCAGTCATCCGAAAGGGGGAAGTTCCCACACGCGAGCGGCTCTCTAGCGACGCCAACTCTAGCGATGCCAACTCTCTAGGACTGGTCGCAACTGGTTGGCAGCGGTGAAATTCAACTTTGCGGTTTTTACGGCTTGTGGATGGTAAGTCCGGGATCCATTTTTTCACGGAGTTTTGCCACGTTCAAAGGATAGGTGATACCGCGCTTGTCTTTGATACGTGGGTTAAGTGCTCAAAACTATTTTTGTGCAGTGGGGAAAGCGGTACTTAATTTAGATAGCCATAAATATGAAAGCTTTAAAAAAAATTGGCTACAATCCACGCTGTGAAGGTGGTTGAAAGCAAAGCTTTAAACGACGCCCACAACAATTGTCCATGCAACGTCACTTGAATTCACACGCATGGCTCTGCATTGTGTACATTGGGAACGGAAGATTGTGAACAAGGCTTCCGTGCTGGAAGCCGAAACGTCAAGAACGATTTTTGGACTGGTCGGCGTCTCGTGTGTTTGAAAGGTATTCTCCCGGCCAGACGGGATTCCGTCACTGTCTCGACTTCATGGCTCAAAGAGTGAAACCAGAGATTCTGCCTGCCGTTACCTAGAATTCGCAGGGGCGGCGTCCCGAACGCACAAGCGTCGGCCACGGCCGGGCTAGAGCGGCGGAAGCCGCCGATGTAGCCCGGACGTGCGTCGGCAGAAAGAAAACGGCGAGGAGCGTCATTCGAAGGGTGAGACATCGGCACCTAGCCATCGTGATGTGCTAGCTCGGGGCTACACCACCGCGTGACACAAGCGCGGACACCGAAACAATTCGGCATGTGAGCTTAGTGATTCCCATTTATACCGATTTAAACTAGTTCGTTTAGTAGGTTTGAGAATTGCGAGAAAGCTGATGAAACGTCTATAATCGCTATTTATCAGAACCAGTTGCTCCTTTCGCCTTTTGTAATACCTGTTAAAACACAACCGAATTGGTATTCACCAATTTAGAAAACGCAGTCCGATTCATGGCAAGCAGTGCGCAAAAGGTAGCGTTTGTTTAGCGGCCAGATGTCTGTATGTGGTCGCTACATTTTGTTTTCGTGCCCTGAAAACCAATATTTAACGGATCTTTGCCGTACGACCACTTAATTCCGTCGGGTCCGGATTACCCAGGAGGTGCTGTCGAACAATTAATCAAGCCGTGTGAAGGAAGCGCGCAATGGACGCGAGGCTGCGCCAGCTCAGGCCCAAAACAACCGTCGCTAAAGCAGGCGACAAAGCCGGCTCGCGCTGATGCGCCCGCCGTTGTGAGCGCGGGGAACGCTGGGTGAATTCGCCGCGCCATCTATGTTGTGCTCCGTGAATGAAAACACCTTTCCCTCCTCAGCTGCGTTGGGAGTTTCTTGCCTCGCACGCCACGAAAGAACCGTTGGCTGGTGGAGGTAGAAAGCTTTGTTTTAAAACAGATGTTTTAAGCTTGCAAAAGAGTGGCGTTTGGAAGTTTTCGAAAGGCTAAGGAAGCTAGAGCTGATGGAGGCTATATGCTACCGAGGCTGATGGAGGCTATATGACCCGCCGCGGTGGCTCAGTGGCTAAGGCGTTATGCTGCTGAGCCGAAGGACGCGGGTTCAATTCCCGCGTTCATACGGCCGCCGCGGCCCCGCGTCGGCCGCTTTTCTGATAGACAAAATTATTCGGATTAAAGTACTGATAATACCACGGAGAGCGAGCCTGCCAGAGAGAAAGAAAAACGCGGAGGTCTTGCGCCGACCATGAGAAGGAGTATGAGGTGCCAAACCACGGACATGTGTGCTTCAGCTGTGGTAAACAAGAGCATTTTGCCGCTTGCCGCCAAAACCGTGACGGTCACTTTTCACTTGGTGGACAAGAATGACGCAGAGTCATTCTATTAGGGCCTCACATACGCAACCTCGTAGTCAGTTGGAAACCGTGTCGAGTGCTGCGCGATTATGCGGCGATGAGATGGTTCATTCTTCGTACGTCGAGACGCCCTAATTAACGAGGGTGTCTGTGTAGATTAAAAAGGCCATATAAAAAAGACCCAAGCGTGTGCCTAGCGATGGCTAAGATAAGCATCGATGGTCCGTTTGGTGTGCTAGACACTCTGGAAGATTTTTCTTCTCGCTTACTAGTAGAATATATAGATCTCTTCACTGAAAGAATATCCAGATCTGTTCTCAAATAGGTCTTATCGCCTGCTGGGGGAGATACACTTTGTTATCAGGGCAGGGATAGATCTATCCAGGCTCGCGAGCTCGCAGCGGAGGCTGCCGCTGAAACCGCGGCCTGTTCACATGGTGAGGAAGCGACACTGAGCGCGTCGAGTCCGCCTCTCCATTGGCTCAGGTAATCGAGGAAGAGCAGCAGGAGTCCTCTGAATTCAAACGTATCCCCTCAGAGCTCTTGGCTGAGCGTCCACAACTCGTGGGCCCGTTGCAAATACTGCCGTTCGAAGAACACGCATGGTTCGAAAAACGAAGAGAGAAAGCTCTTTGGAGTATCAAGGACGTCGCGACAAAATGTGTCAAGGCCGCCCCACCTCAAGGGGAAGTACTTACCCTTGAGATGGGGTGGACTTGACGCGTTCTGTCGTACCAAGAGCCTGTGGGGTGTGCTTGACGCGTTCTGTTACGAACGTTCTGACGCGTTCTGTTACGTACGTTCGGCGGTTACGTAACCGTCGAAAGGCAAGACGAGTCGGCTTAGCCTGAGGACGTTTCGGCAAAGCTTGTGAATGAGCCAACGTCTGAAAGCTTGCAACGATTACTACACGGAAGTCGACCTTCCGTGCACCGAGCAGAAAAGCGACAGCACGCTTCATATATGCGCACGGGCATCTACCGGGCGTTCCCCTCCATCACTCCAGCGTCACCGTCGGAAGAATACTATCCTGTGCCTCAAACATACAAAGATATTGTACAACACTGTAGGCTCAAACGCCGCACTGTACCCTCACCCCATGACACGTTTCCCAAAGAAGAATACAGCGCCTACCGCCGCCTTCAAACCAACACATACCCACGCGGCGTCCTCCTCCACGCCGCACACCCCGCCTCCTACTCCACCAACTTCTCCGCAAACTCTGCCCCGACAACTCCGCAAATTCTGCCCCGAACCTCGCACACTCTACCACATGACCTGAGAGTGCTCCCATGCTTCTTGCGTTATCGTCATCTTCTGTTCCAGTCATGAGCAGTGGGAAGACATGCTAGCCAGCCGGGACCCTGGCGATCAGCTTAAGCTTGTCAAAAGGGCCCGCCCTGCAGCGACCACCCGTGGACTTCCGGACTAAGCAGACCTCTCACCGCCATGGGTCCTAATTTACTGTTGGTTTTAACAAGGTTAACTCCTCCTCCTACTCCTCATCCTTCACCATGACCACCACCACCACTTTTCAGAGTTTTAGTGTACAATGCGACTGGAGGTGTTGTTAAGAAAATTATCAAGTTTGAGGGAGGCTGGAGATACTTTATCGCAAGTGCAGAGATCGGACAGGAGTAGAGTTACATCAGTTGAATGTGCCGCAGTCCTACAGTAATTCTCACATTTTGCGCACGCCAGCTCGAAACCAAGGAACATCGGCGTCCG